>NW_022196911.1:53665276-53690063 GCF_008632895.1 Mastomys coucha
ACACAGCACACATACATGAGGGTCTCATAGAGCCAGGTGTCTGAGCAGGAGAGCTTTGTCACAGCAGGAACCTCACAGAAGAAGTGGTGGATCTCCCGAGATCCACAGAATGGGAAGTTCATGGTGACTGGAGTGAGCATGAAGCCATCTAAAGATCCCAGGAGCCAACAGACAGACAACAGGAGGAGACATGCCCTGTGGTTCATGAGGACAGGATACCGGAGTGGATGGCAGATGGCCACATAGCGGTCATAGGACATGGCAGCTAGAAGGAAAAATTCTGACCCTACTAGTGTCAGGTAGAGGAACATCTGCATGCCACAGGCAGTGACCGAGATCTTGTGGCTCATGAGGACCTGGTCCATAAGCATCTTGGGCACAGTGACAGAAATATACATCATGTCCATGAGGGACAGCTGGCTGATAAAAAAGTACATGGGTGTGTGGAGGTGGGTGTCAGAGAGTATCAGCAGGATCAGGAGGGCGTTCCCAGACAAGGCCATCAGGAAAACCACAAATATGACCACAGCAAGCAGGGCAGGGTGTTTGGATTGACTGAAGAGTCCCACCAGGGTGAAATCTGACTGTGTAGTGTAGTTGCTAATCCAGGTTGTGATGTCCATGGGTGTCTCCTAGGCAACCAAGAAGCCTTGAAGTTAGTGACTTCCTATTGATAAGTGCACACATGTACTGTGCTGAAAAGTCCCCTGGCCTCTATATCTGAAAATGATAATCTTCCTATAATTCAAGGAACTTAACAAAGTAAGAATTCACAGGTGTGGTTACAGCCATCGCCACTCAGAGTAGAGCTGCCACAATTCAGGGCCAAATCTTTCCTGATGACAAATGTGTTCCCTATCAACAAGTTTTTCAAATTTGCGTAACTATTTCATTACTAACAAAAATAGTGAAAACAAACAAACCCTGCAAAAGTGAAATTTAAACACATAAACAAGTGAACACATTATTAAGTACATAAATGAATATGTAAGTTATTATTCGGAACCATTGCAGAAGTGCTTCTAATATTAACACAATATGGGACATGCTCTCCAGTTTAGCATTCATTGAAGAGTGTGCTTTTAAAGTAATATAGTCCAAGATCTAGTTGAGTTATGCACACAGCCCATTTAAAACTGAATTTGAACTGTTCCGTACCTTTTTTGATAGATAAATGCTCTCTAAATGTACATTCATATAAATATATTCATATGAAAATATAGATGCAACAATTACAAGTAAGATGTTTTCTTATTTAACACCTGTTAGACAGAACTAATTGAAAGTCCCACTTTTTCTGGTCTCTGCTTCTGCAGGTTCATCTCCTCACAGGCTGTCCATTTGCTCTAAGCCTCAGCAGAAGTCTGAGGGTTTAGCAGTCACTGCTTATTGCCAGGCCAGGCTGTGGCAGCAGCATTTCTGTGAACTGTCAGCCACTTCCTCATGGAGTCTGAGAAGCAGGGGGAACACAGCCCTGAGCTGTTCCTGAGAGCAGTTCAACGTTCTCTCCACCTCACACTCACAACCTGCCTCTATGTTACATGCTGAGGAAAATTCAGGGACATATTAACCTTGATTTCACTAAACAAGGGTAGCCTATGTCCATCTATTCCAGGAAAATAGTATGTAAATGCAAAATAAGGTTGACGGTTTCAATAGGTACAATAGTAAGAAACAGCATCAAGCAGAATGCACCCAGCCTTCCTGAGGAGGCTCAGAAATGCCTTCTCCACAAGTAAAGAAGAGAGATTTTTAAAGTTTTTTTTTTTTTTTTAATTTCTAAACTGGTAACATATTTTGATTTCTCTAGCAATAGGAAGAAAATGAAATGTTAACAATAGTTACAAGGGAGGAGCTGCGAGATAGTAGTCACAAATCTCTGGGATATTTTATATAACAAAGGCACAAAAGCAAAACTGTTCTGGAGCCCTAAGAGTGCCACATTCTGACCAACCTGCTGCTGGTGCAGAGAACACAACCAGGTTCTTGATGCCTTCGGATAAATGCCAGACAGATTTGACACCTATGGGAGGAGATGGGCAGAAATAGAGACAGAAAATAGAATGAGAGATTGGGTGAAACAAGATAGATTTACATTTTTACAAAGGAGTATGCATGAAAAGATACATCTGTTAAAAGTTTAAGCCTTTTAAAGTTCATTTTATGTTTTCCTGCTGACCCAGTTTGTAGTTTTTGACACAGTAAATAAAGACCAAGGAAGTCACAGACTAAGAGAAGCCCTGAACATTTTCTGCTGGCTGAATGGAGTTCAGGAGGCAGGTGAGGGGCAGGAGCTGTCCTGGGAAGGTCAGAGCTCTCTGGTAAGTGGGGACCACTGGCATCAGTGTCCCCAGGCAGCAATGAAATCAGGAATGTGGTGTCTGCAGAAGGATAAATTTGCAGTTGTGTTGTACTTATCCATGCTGTGCCATTTGATGCCATGTGAACAGCTTGGTGCATTGTTAACCCTTTGTATTACTAATAGTGAAGGAGGAGCCATACAGAGCAGCATCCCAAGCCAGCAGCATTCCTGAGCCATCTTGCTGCTTCCATAGGATTCAGCATGTTTTCTTCTCTTTCATAGGAGAAGGTCAGGGTCTCAGGCGTCTGCCTCACTTCACACAACCATTGACAGAATGAGTTCTTACCCTGTGAATAGGCAGAGTGGGCACCTGCCTGGGTTCTATGACAAACATTACCTCTCCAAGAATGTATATTTTGAATTTCTGTTGCCCACTGTCTGCTTCATATAATGGAACATGAATAAAATTAAGACAATTGTTTTTGCATTATTCTAACCTTCAAAAACTATGCACACTTGAAATTAAATAAACTACCCAGAAGACAGTTTTGAAAATGAAAGCCTTGTCATATGAATAATTAAAAATGAGGAAGGGTGGCTGTGGTGCCAGATTACTTCAACAATTCTAGTATTTGTGAGTCTGAGGCAGGGCGATTACCAATGTAGTCAAAGCATATCTTGTTTGTTTCTGTGTATGTGTGTAATGGGGTACATATTGCTTCATTCATATCATAGAAAAATTCTCAATAATGAAATACTAGAGGGAATTCTTAGGTAGAAGCCGCCTGTGGTAGTGTACGCCTTTAATCCCAGCACTGGCAGGCAGAGGCATTGAGATCTGAGTCTGAAGCCAGCTGGTCTACAGAGTGAGTTACCGGACAGTCAGGGCTCAAAAAAAAGAGGAGGAGGGAAAGGAAGAGGAAGAAAAGGGGGAAGAGGGGGAACTTTTTTCCTCCCTATAATAAATAAGACAGTTAAGAGTAAAGGATAAAGGAGATTTTGTAAAGAAAGAACCGACTGTCTAGTGAGCACCCTGTGCCGTCAGACTCTGCTGTCAGGTCCTACTCACCGTCAGATGCAGCTGCAGCTGTAGCCTGGGCCGTGTGGACCAAGGCACAGCAGCTGGTTAAGTGCACAAGGAACAACAGCCAAGTGACGTCATCCCTGGATGGACTCTGCTCGTTCCCAGATAAAGATTTTGTTAATAACTCCCTTCTGGGACTTTAAAGGAGAATGCAAGAGCCAGGGTTGCTAGCACATATCTCTGCTAAACCAGATTTACTCTTCAGTTGGTTATAATGGGAAATCATAGCCTCTCTTAACAATAGTCCTAAATATCATCATTATAAATAAGAAGCAGCCCCTACAGGAATCAGTTATTGTATGTCTGGGACTTTGTTCACTGTGCAGAATTCTTTTTTCCCAACCCAATTACTCTCTCTGTTTATATATTTATATAGCCTTCCAGTAGCCTTTGTGACATGTTATCTTTCATAGGTGTGGACTTGAAAGCTTGGGGTTCAGTTGCTAGGCTGTAAACATTGGCCCTTACAGTACATGGCAGGCTAACCCCAAGCCCTCATCCATCCTGTGCCATCTTGCCACCCCTCACCCCATCATCCCTGGGTTCTGCTGTCAGTCACAAACCATATTCTTTACAGTTGCCTTCAGTGTAAATGCTTGTTTCATTTTAAATAGAGACCTGAAAGTTACAGAACAATTTATAAATACAAATGACTTAGATGAAAATGTAAATCTTATCTATTTTGGGTTTTTTGTTTTGGTTTGGTTTGGTTTTTTGGTTTTTCTTTCTTTCTCTCTTTTTCTTTTCTTTTTTTCTTTTTTCTTTTTTTTTTTTTGAGACAGGGTTTATCTGTGTAGCCTTGGCTGTCCTGGAACTCACTCTGTAGACCAGGTTGGCCTCGAACTCAGAAATCTACCTGCCTCTGACTCCCAAGTGCTTGGATTAAAGGCGTGTGCCACCACTGCCTGGCAAAAATGTAAATCTTGATATTACCCACAACTGAGAAAAAAAAATCACACATTGAATGTCATACCCTTCCACAATCTGCAGACAATTGTACAGACACAGTGAAGTACACTGTGTAGTCGGAACTAGAATACACAGGGTGAAAGACAGAGCCAACTCTGCACTGTTGATCTGCAGCCAAATTGTTCTGGACCTTTTCTGAATGCTAAAGGTTTCTGATCACTTTCCAACAACATGGCACTGTTCATGTGCCATCCTCTGGTCACACTGTGTTCAGTGTTTATCAAGCCACAGGCCACTTCCTGAACTCAGCCCTCTCAGACACTCAAGAATTTAGCGTGCAGATGGAACAGTGTCCCGACTCCTTTCACACTTGGTTTAAGCGCAGCCCTGGGTGGGCATTGGCAGGGGATGGGGAAAGAAATGGCTTCCTTCCCTGTAGTTGCTGGTCTTGGGCAGCTGCATTAAGTTTCATTGACAGAGGCTCTGTGGGACTCCAGGCTGTGTCCAGTACTTAAGGCAGCTGATTAGCTGTTGTGAGAATACAGATGTCTCAGGTGTTGCAGGATGTCAGGGCAGGATCTTCAATAGTTTCTGACTATCCCACATCTAATGCACAGTGAGGCGTACAAGCAGCTGTCAGGGTGATAATATTCCATCTCAATGTCACCAGCCTGCCCCATTCTGTGCATAAAATTCTCCAGCTTGAAATAGGAAGACTTCGAAGAGTCCTAGAAACTGACTCATGAGGATCTCTTTTGGAAAAGGGGAAAAATTAGTGTCATCAAACAATCAAATCTTATGTAATAAAAAATGATAAACCCAAGCTAAAATACGGACAAGTCATAGAAATATAATAGAATCAGAAATAGATATAACTGAAGCTTATGCACAACACAATCTCCCCACAAATACACAAGGTGAACCAATAGTTAATGGAAATAACAAATCTATGTCACCAGTCACAGGGGGAGCCAAAAGCCTTTGCAAGAGACTCTGGGCAATGTCATAGGAGCCACAATATGGAGACTATGCTGGCATGAGTTTTGGGTGATCAGTGTGTGAGTTTGTGAGGTTGCTTTAGCTATCACTCGCCCAGACCTAAAAGATAGTCCTGATAACCTGAGCTTTTCAAAAAGTCTTGGGGTTTTACTGCTGTGAACAGACACCATGACTGAAGCAACTCTTATAAGGACCATGTAATTGGGGCTGATTTAGTCTACTATCATCAAGGCAGGAGCATGGCAACATCCAGGTAGTCATGATGTAGGAAGACCTGGGAGTTCTACATCTTATTCCGAAGGCAAACAGAAGATTGACTTTCAGGGAACTAGGATGAAGGTCTTGAAGCCCTTTCTCACAATGACAAACTCCCTCCAACAAGGCCACACCTCCTAATAGTGCAATTCCCCGGGCCTAGGGCATTCAAATCATCACAAAAGGTCAGTTTAAAATCAAAAGGACCAAAGGATTGAGTTTATATCCACTCAATCAGAAATCTGCCCCTCAAACTACAATTACCCCAAATGCAGATGCCTGGATGCCAGCCCAAGAGCACAACAAAAACTTTGAGGGTGATATGCCACCACCATGGCCCAGCTACACTACTCCAGCAGGCCTGACTATTCTGACACAGGTGAAGTTCCCAGAAAAAGCTCTTAAAACAAACTTTATGAAGATGGTTAGGTCTTTAAAGAGAGAACAAGTAAATCCCATTAGAAAAGCCAAGACAGTCAAGGAAATCAACCAAACAGTTGAAGGATATGAATAAAACTGTTCAAGACCTGAAAGTGGAACTTGAAGCAATAAGGAAAACACAAACAGAGGGATTTGTGTCAGGAACTATGCATGCAGGCATCACTAACAGAATACAAGAGACCCAAGAGAGAGTCTCAGGGGTCGAAGATAAATAATCAATATACCAAATAGATAGAACAAAGAGATGATATTAAAAACTGCAAGGGAAAAAAAGATCAAGTAACATATAAATGAAGACCTACTAGAATTACATCTGACTTCTCAATGGAGAGTCTCAAAATCAGAAGTGCCTGAACAGAGAGAGGTCCCCAGTCTGTATGAAACCAGAGATAACAGCTGAGAGATTATATCCCACAAAATTTAATGAGACTATAAGCACCCTGACACTCAAACCACACAAAGATTCAACAAAGAAAAAGAATTACTGATCAACTTCCTTTATGAATATAAATATAAAAATATTCAATAAAATGCATGCAAACTGAATCCCAGAACACAAAAGAACCATCATTCACCATGACCAAGTAGGCTTCATTCCAGAGATACTAGGATGGTTCAACATTAGAAAACCAGTTAATGCAATTCATGAAATAAGCAAATAGAGAATAAAACCCACATGATCTTCTTACTAGATGCCAAAAGAGCTTTTGACAAACTCAACACCTTGTCATGACAAAAGTATGGTAGAGATTAGGGATTCAAGGCACATACCTCAACATAATAAAGGTTATTCACAGCAACAAGCCTATAGCTATTGTCAAATTAAATGCAGATAAACTCAAAACAATACTACTAAAATCGAGAACAAAACAAGGCTGTCTACTCTCTCAATATCTACTCAATATAGCACTTAAAATTCTAGCTAGAGCAATAAAACAACTGAAGGAGATCAAGAGGACACAAACTGGAAAGGAAGAAGTCAAAGTATTGCTATTCTCAGATGGTGTAATAGTATACATAAGTGACCCCAAAATTTCTACCAATGAACCCCTACATCTGATAAACCCCTTTAGCAAAGTGGCTGGATAAAAGATTAACTTTTAAAAAAAAATCAGTAACCCTCCTATATATAAAAAATAAAAGTGCTGAGAAAGGAAGCCGAGAACCACCTTTCACAATAGCCGCAAATAATATAAAATGTTTGGAGTTAACTCTGATCAAGCAAGTGGAAGATATGATAAAACATCAACCCTTTGAAGAAAGAAGTTGGAGATGATACCAGAAGATGGAAAGATCTCCCATTCTCATGGACGAGTAGGGTCAACATAGGCCATGCTACCAAGAGCAGCCTACGGATCCAAAAGCAATACATATCAAATTATCAACATAATTTTTGTAGACCAAGAAACAACAATACTCAATTTCAAATGTAAACAAAACAAAAACAAAAACAAACAAACACCACAGGATCACTAAAACAATCTGAACAATATAAGAACTTTTGGAGGAATCATCATCCCTGATTTGAAGCTGTACCACAGAGCTATTGTCATCAAACCCATTGAGGTATTGGTATAACAGTAGACCTATTGATGAATAGAATCAAATCAAAGACCCAGATATACATTCACACATCTATGGACAACTGATTTTCTGATAAACAAGCCAGACAGACACGTCTTTAACAAATGGTGCTGGTCTAACTGTGTGTATGTACGCAGGAAATACAAATAGATCAATATGTATCATCCTGTACAAAACTAATGTCCATGTGGATCAAAGACTTCAACATAACATCAGATACACTGAACCTGACAGAAGAGAAAGTGGGGAACATCCTTGAATTCATTTGCACTGGAGACAACTTCATAAAGAGAACATAGAGAGTGTACACACTTAAATCAGCAATTAATAAATGGGACCTCATGAAGCTCACAAGCTTCTCTAAGGAAAGGACACCATCAACAGGACAAAACTTCTATCTTTTACAATATCACAATAGAGAAGCTGAAGAGAGAATACTGTATCTTGTTCTTTATTTTTATCCAATTTCAAATTATCAAGAAAGTACACAGAATTATTGTAATATGCCAATTATGTCACTCAATCTCTTGATAACTTTGCTAACCACTTTTCTTTCAACTCTCTATGTTTTATCAGTTTCACACATCATGTGAAATATGACATGACTTTTGATTGATGAGATTAATGACACACAAAATTAAACATCCATTGCTGACTTCATAAAATGTAATATTCACAAACTACATATAAAGGGTCTGAATGTGCAAGAAGTATATCAACGAAGAAATTTTCAGATTACAGAAATAGTTCTTCAAAAAGGGAAGAATACGAAATGGGACATGATGGATTAGGAATAACTTCAGCATGAGATCTGGATCAACAGATGTGTAGAGACAAGGAGAAGAAATATGCATTCCAGATTACTTTACTATTTCTTGGAAGGGGGTGCTCACACCCAACAATTTCTTCATAGCCTCTGTGACATTCTTATTCCTAAAACTATAAATTAGTGGGTTCAACAGAGGGGTGAGTATGGTGTAAAACACAGACACCACCATGTCCTTCTCAGGGGTGTGGAGGGAGGCAGGCAGCATGTAGGTATAGACAGCAGCGCCATAGAAGAGGGTGACCACAGTCATGTGGGAGGAGCAGGTGGCAAGAGCCTTCTTCCTGCCCTCTGCTGAGTTCATCCTGAGAACAGTGAGGAGGATGGATGAATAGGAGCCTGAAATGACTGTCACAGGGATGAGAATCATGAGCACACAGCACACATACATGAGGGTCTCATAGAGCCAGGTGTCTGAGCAGGAGAGCTTTGTCACAGCAGGGACCTCACAGAAGAAGTGGTGGATCTCCCGAGATCCACAGAATGGGAAGGTCATGGTGACAGGGGTGAGCATGAAGCCATCTAAAGATCCCAGGAGCCAACAGACAGACAACAGGAGGAGACATACCCTGTGGTTCATGAGAACAGGATACCGGAGTGGATAACAGATGGCCATGTAGCGGTCATAGGACATGGCAGCTAGAAGCAAAAATTCTGACCCTCCTAGTGACAGGTACAGGAACATCTGCATGCCACAGGCAGCGGCTGAGATCTTGTGGCTCCCCAGGACCTGGTCCATAAGCATCTTGGGCACAGTGACAGAAATATACATCATGTCCATGAGGGACAGCTGGCTGATAAAAAAGTACATGGGTGTGTGGAGGTGGGTGTCAGAGAGTATCAGCAGGATCAGGAGGGCATTCCCAGACAAGGCCATCAGGAAAACCACAAATATGACCACAGCAAGCAGGGCAGGGTGTTTGGATTGACTGAAGAATCCCACCAGGGTGAAATCGGAAAATTGTCCAGTGTAATTGTTCATTTAGGTGGTGATGTCTATGAGTGTCTCCTAGGCAACCAAGAAGCCTTGAAGTTAGTGACTTCCTATTGATAAGTGCACATGTGTACTATGCTGAAAAGTCCCCTGGCCTCTATATCTGAGAATAATAATCTTCCTATAATTCAAGGAACTTAACAAAGTAAGAATTCACAGGTGTGGTTACAGCCATCGCCACTCAGAGTTGAGCTGCCACAATTCAGGGCCAGATCTTTCCTGATGACAAATGTGTTCCCTATCAACAAGTTCTTCAAATTTGCATAACTATTTCATTACTAACAAAAAATAGTGAAAACAAGCAAACCCAGTGAAAGTGAAATTTAAACACATAAACAAATGAACATATTATTAATCACATCAATGAATATGCAAGTTATTCTTCGGAACCATTGCAGAATTGCTTCTAATATTAACACAATATGGGACATGCTCTCCAGTTTAGCATTCATTGAAGAGTGTGCTTTTAAAGTAATATGGTCCAAGATCTAGTTGAGTTATACACACAGCCCATGCAAAACTGAATTTGAACTGTCGTGTACCTCTTTGTTTTGATAATGAATGCTCTTTAAAGGTACATTCATATAAATATATTCATATGAAAATATAGATGCAACAATTACAAGTAACATGTTTTCTTATTTAACACCTGTTAGACAGAGCTAATTGAAAGTCCCACCTTTTCTGGTTTCTGCTTCTGCAGGTTCATCTCCTCACAGGTTGTCCATTTTCTCTAAGCCTCAGTAGGAGCCTGAGGGTTTAGCAATCACTGCTGGTTGTCAGCCACTTCCTCATGGTGTCTGATAAGCAGAGGAAACACAGCCCTGAGCTATACCTTAGAGCAGTTCACTGTTCCCTCTACTCCACACTCAAGCCTGCCTCTGTGTTAGATGCTGAGAAAAATCCAGGGATTCGTTAACATTGTTTGCACTAAACAAGGTCAGTGTCCACCTATGTTGGGAAGATAGTACAAGAATGTGAAGTAAGCTTGAAGGTTTCAATAGGTACAGCACAGTAAGAAACAGAATCAGGCATAATGTACCCAGCCTCAGAAATGCCTCTCCTTCATGTACTTTTAAGACAGGAGATTTTTAATGTCTGAACTAGTAGATACTACATTTTGGTAGCTTAAAGCAGTAGGAAGAAAATTAAATCTCTCTCTGAGATGTTATCAATAGTTTCAAGGAAAGGGTTGTTGGGACAGCAATCAGAAGTCTCACAACATTATATCTATGTCAGGATTCTAAAATTAAAAACAGAAAAGCAAACCTGATATTGAAGTCTTAAGGAGCCATATTGTGCCCAAGCTGCTGATGGAGCAGAGAGGTTCTGCCAGACAGATGTGAGACCTATGGGAAGGGACTGGTAGGATAGAGACAGGAAATAGATTGAGAGATAGGAAGGAACAAGGTAGAGTTCCATTTGACAAAGGTATGTTTGTGAAAGGAAACAGATCTATTTAATAAAGTAAGCTTCCCGACATTCACCTTATGTTTTCCTGCTGGCTCAGATTGTTTGTGGACACAGTGAACAAAGACCGGGGAGGAAGCCACAGGCTATGAGAAGCCCTGAACACCTTCTGGTGGCTGAGTGGAGGCCAGGAGGCAGGTGAGGGGCAGGAACTGTCCTGGGAAAGTCAGAGTCCTCTGGTAAGTGGGGACCACTGGCATCAGTGTCCCCAGGCAGCAATGAGATCAGGGATGTGGTGTCTGTAGAAGGCAAGGGATTAACAGCTCTGTTGTTCTTACCCATGCTGTGCCATTTGATGTCATGTGGACAGATTGGTGCATTGTTAACCCTTTATATTACTAATAGTGAAGGCAGAGCCATGACAGAGCAGCATCTGAAGCCAGCAGCATCCCTGAGCCACCCTAGTGCTTCTGTAGGATTCACCATGTCTTCTCTTTCATAGGAGAAGCTCAGGGTCTCAGGCGTCTGCCTCACGTCAGACTACAACTGACAGAATGAGTGCTTACCCTGTGAATAGGCACAGAGTGGGCACCTGCCTTTGTTCTATGTGAAACACTACTTCTCCAGGAATGTATAGTATGAATTTATGTTACCCACTGTCTACTTCGTATAATAAGATTAAGATAGTTATTTTTATGTTTTTGTAACCCTCAAAATAAGCCCACACTTGAAATTAAACAAACAACACAAGACACGGTTGAGAAACCAATGCATTGTTGTATGAATACTTAAAAATAGAGGAGGAAGGATGGGTGTGTCGGCAGATGCCTACTACAGTCCTAGCACTTGTGAGACTGAGGTAGGGGGATTACTAATATAATCAAGGCAAGACTGGTATGTGTGTGTGTATGTGTGTGTGTGTAGGACACTAGGTAGTGGAGAGACCTTGTCTCAAAAACACGAAAACAAGTTAATTAAAGTCAGAACATAGTTGGCCTAATTCATTAATTTTAAAAATAATTCAGTAAGAAAATACTAAAGGGAAACTTTAGGAAGAAGCCAGGTGTGGTGGCACATGCTGTTATGTCTAACACTCAGGTGACAGAGTCAGGTAGATTTCTGAGTTCGAGTCCTGCCTGATCTACAAAATGAGTGAGTGCCAGGAGAGCCAGCCACACACAGAGAAACCCTATCTTAAAACAAACAGAAAAAGTCAGAGTTTCTTTTCTTCACATAAAAACGATAATAAAGAGTCAAACAAAGCCCAGAAATAACGAACGGACTGTCTAGTGAGCACCCTGTGCCATCAGACTCTGCTGTCAGGTCCCACTCACCGTCAGATGCAGCTGCAGCTGTAGCCTGGGCCGTGTGGACCAAGGCACAGCAGCTGGTTAAGTGCACAAGGAATAACAGCCAAGTGACGTCATCCCTGGATGGACTCTGCTCGTTCCCAGATAAAGATTTTGTTAATAACTCCCTTCTGGGACTTTAAATTAGAATGTAATTAAGAGAGCCAGGGATCCTAAAAGAAACCTCTGCCAAACCTGATTTACCCTTCTGTTTTATTATAGTGGAAAATCACATTTTAACAATAACCTGGAATATCATGATCACAAATAACAATCTGGTTCAACCTGAGTCAGCTATTGTATGTGTAGGCTTTTGTTCACTGTGCAGAATTCTCTCTCTCCTAGAATTCTTTCCCCCTCTCTCTTTCTGTATATGTGTTCATATAAACTTCCAGTGACTTTTGTGACAGGTTGTTTTATATAGGTGTGGACTTGGAAGCTTGGAGTTCAGCTGCTGTGTTGTAGACATTGCCCCTTATAGTTTATGGCAAGCTAAACCACACAAGTTTATCATTCTTCATGCTCCATCTTGTCCTCCCCCGACCCCATCATCCTGTGTTCTGCTGTCAGTCACAAACCATATTCTTTAGAGCTGCCTTCAGTGTAAATGTTCATTTCCTTTTCAACAGAGACCTGACAATTACAAAACATTCTCCAAGTACAAATGCCTGAGATAAAAATGTACATATTCATATTACAATCAGCAGAGCAAATGGGACACTTTAAAAAATCACTCCTGGCCCTAAGATGTAGATATGTGTGATGTGTCCAAACCGGAATAAAACAGGGTGGTAGGTAGAGGCAACCTCAACCTCTTGATCCTACAGCCAAATTACTCCGAACTTTGTCTGAATACTAAAGGTTTCAGATCCCTTTCCAAGAACATGACACTGTTCCCATTCCATCTCTGGTCACACAGTATCCTCTGTTCACCAGGCCATACACTCGAGCTCTGCCCTCTCTGGCTCTCAGTACATTAGCCTGCAGATGGAACAGTGTCCTGACTCCTTCCACACTTAGTTTGAATGCATCCCTGGGTACACATTGGCATGGAGTGGGGAAAACAACGGCATGCTTTCCTGTTGCTGCTGGGCTGGGGCAGCTGCATCCAATGTGGGCGACTTAGGCTGTGTAAGTCTCCAGGCTGTGTCCAGCACCTAACAAAGCTGAGATAATATTGTTAGGACACAGCTATCTCAGGTGCTGCTCGCTGTCAGGGCAGAGCACTGGTAGGTTCAGAGTATCCAGCATCTAATGCAGAGTGAGGGGTATATGCAGCTGTCAAGGAGACAACCTTCCACCCCAGTGTCACCAGCCTGTCCTGCAGATCATCACTCCTGTGTGACCAAGGTCCTACATGAACTTCTCCAGATTGAAAGGTGAAAATTTTGTAGAGTCCTGGAAAGTGATTCATGAAGATCTCTGTTGGAGAAGATGAACAAAAATAAGTGTCACCATGCAATCATATCCTACGTAATAAAAATGTGATAAGCCCATGGTACAATGTGGAGGAATCATAGAAATGCACTAAGAACAGAAATGGAAATAACAGAAGCTTGTTCACAGTGTCATCTGTCATGGACACAGAGAACTTGCTCCCTTGTTCTGTGGGGAATGTGCTCTTGCTACCTATGCACCTCACCTGCCCCTTCCTGAAGATAATTTGATAGGAATCTTCCTTCCTTTGTGTTCAAAGTGTTGGAAGACTCTTCAGGGGTTTAATGAGGCTTACAAATGTCACATTTGTAGCTTTAGTGGCAGCTCTTGGAACCAAATGATGGCTGTTTCAGTTATTCCCTTCAGGTATTCCATCCATCACTACTGTCCCCAGGACTGGAGTCACTGAAAATAAGAATTCAGCTTCTCTTTGCACATTTGTGTCTAGAGAAGCAAACGTTAAAAGGAAATGTCAGGGCTGGTGTCCTGAGCAGACCTTGGGTGCAAGCTCCACAGCCAGTCTCACAACACCCAGAGGAAGCTCCACTCCCAGGAGCTCTGACACAACCAGGATCAGAGGTGTGGAGGACACAACATCTGTCCCAGCACCGGGAGTAACTGGGACCAGTGGGACCAGGCACACAGGAACTCCGCCAGCCCAGTGGCTCGGGTTCCTTCCTTCCAGTCTCTCTGGGCTGGTGTTCTGAGCAGACCTTGGGTGCAAGCTCCACAGCCAGTCCCACAACACCCAGAGGAAGTTCCACTTCCAGGAGCTCTGACACGACCAGGATCACAGGATCCCAGAATCACAGGATCACAGAGACAGCTTGACTCTGAGGAGTTCTGACACAACCAGGATCACAGGAAGGACTGGCTCTAGTCAGATTTAGCAAGGGCAGGTAGCAGTAGAGATAACCAGATGGCGCTGGGCAAGCTTAAGAATATAAGCAACACAAACCAAGGCTACTTGGCATCATCAGAACCCAATTCTCCCACTATAGCAAGTCCTGGACACACCATCACACCAGAAAAGCAAGATTAATATCTAAAATCACTTCTCATAATGATGATAGAGGACTTATAATATATTTAAAAGTACCAGAGAGGTGCTGGGAATTGAGTAACTGTACTTGGAGGCCTATACTGATGGAGACAGAGGGATTACAGGGGCAGTGATGTTTATTCTAGTCCTTCAAAGTCATCTATGTTCCCCATGGTTCTACTGAGTCACCATCCTCTTGTTCAAAGAGGCCACTGAGGCTCCACATTGTGGATACCAATCAGTGTACATTCTGCAAAGAAGTGAGTCAATGAGGAGGGACATGCTCTCACTGCTTCTGAAGAAGATTGAAGTCAGAAAGACCTTGACCTATCCCAACTGATGGCACAAGTGATTAAAAAAAAACAAAGGCCAATAGACACGGGAGCTCCTGTCTAGTCTAAATCACGTAGCCTTAACAGAAAAAAAAAAGTTAATGTTAGCTCTCAGTGTGCTCTTAAACACCTAACTGGAACTGTAACCATGGAGCAGTCATAAGACATGGCAGCCAGAGGGAAAAATTCTGAACCTGCTATTGTCAGATACAGGAACATCTGCATCCCACAGGCAGTGGCCGAGATCTTGTGGCTTCCCAAGACTTGATCCATTAGGCACAGTGACAGAAATGTCCATGAGGGACAGTAAGCTGATAGAAAAAGTACATGGGTGTGTGGAGGTGGGTGTCAGAGAGTATCAGCAGGATCAGGAGGGCGTTCCCAGACAAGGCCATCAGGAAAACCACAAATATGACCACAGCAAGCAGGGCAGGGTGTTTGGATTGACTGAAGAGTCCCACCAGGGTGAAATCTGAAAATTGTCCAGTGTAGTTGTTCATTTAGGTGGTGATGTCTATGAGTGTCTCCTCAGCAAGCAAGAATGCTTTTGGGTTAGCATCATGTGACCATAGGAAGTACTGCTTAGTGGTGTGTGCCTCATGCTCATTGTGCTAACAGATGAAGTTCCCTGGGCTTGGAGATTTGAGGTTTATTATTTATCTGTAATTTAAGAAAAATTTAAAACAGAATTCATGTCTGTGGTTAGAACAGTCATAACTCCTAGTGAAACTGTTGCGTTTCAGGGCCGTGAACTATCCCTAGGGTCACATAAGACTCTCTTTTAACCAACAGACCAGAGTCTGTAGGTTCACTTCCCTAGAGTATTATAAATCACTGTGCCCAAATGGAAATTAAGCTTATTCTGAGGATTATTTTAACATGAGGTGTGAACTAAATCTGAACCTCTGTGGATTAAGGTTCAAACTTGGATTTTTAAACCTCAGAGCTGTATTCCATATAATGATTACATAGAAAGCACATCAAAATATAATGTGGCAAAGTGAATCTGAGACCCTTGAAGGCCCTTCACTCTAAGGGTTGTGGGACACTGAGAGGGTCTGGGCTGTGTGGAGCAGCTTCCTCTGGCATGTAGTTCCCAGTGAGTAACCAGGAAGGACGTGGATGGAGGACTCCACTCACTACCTAAACCTAGCTGTGGGTCTGGCCATCCCTTGGGCAGCCAGTCCTCTGTGTTCCCTACCTAAAAGGAGGAGAATGACTTTTCACTGTTTTGGCTAAACTTAAATGAAATAGTGGGTTCTCTCAGAACACTGACAGATTCAAGTCAATGAGCATTCATACATTAGATAGTTCATGAGCACACTTTCCTCAAGAACGGCCTTATAGGTTGTAGCTAACATCCTTGGATTGTGAGATGAGACTGGTTCTCAGGGTGAAGCATTTTTTCACAAGTGTATGAATTTTGTTTTCACAAACATCACACGATCTCACTCCTCTGCGGATCTTATTGTTGAATCTTTTGATGTATGTTTAATTCGGAGAATCTGCCCAATACTGAAAACTGGCAAGTTATGATTAGTGGGAAGGGAGAGTAAGATCTTAAGGGATGGGGACAGTAGGGGATAGTGGCACAAAGGACAAAGGAGTAACTGGGAAGGAGTTCGAAGTGGGGGAAGGATGAGAATGAGGACAGAGATGGGAACCCCTAGCACTAAGGATGTTTGAAAAGGCCATGTAGAAGCCTGCCATTCTTCTGTCCTAATTTCCATAGATGAATGTGTTCTACTCAGGGGACATAGTTGCAAGAAGTGACGGACTGCCAAATAACCCAGGGCCAGGTGTGGGTTATCTTATCTTGAGTTGTCAAGAGACAAAGTCTACAGACTCCAAACCAACATGGGCTATTACTGTTGCTCTTGGTTTTCTTCTAGAACTTGATGGTAAGACCCAGTGCTGACGAAACTACACACATTGCTCAGAAGACGTGGAAAAATCATGTTAGTAATGACTCGGGAGTTTTAGTTCATAGTATCAGAAGATACTTTGTAGATGCTGCTGTTTATCTGCACGTAAAGCCTATACAACCCCTCATGGTGCCATGAAAGGTAGTTAGCAGGGAGCAAGACTCCTGCTGCATACAGCTTGGCTTCTCCATATCCTGTGACCAAAGTGTGTGTGTCTTAAGACTATGGATTTAGTCAGGTGATGGTAATATAAATAATTACGTTTTCATTGAAGCCTTTAGTTCTTGTAAAGTGTTATGTAATTTGCATGTCACTATTTAAAGCAAAACAAATAGCTTTAAAGAATATGACTTGTGATGGACATCAGGACACAGGGATGATGGGCTGGGGGAGGGTAAGGTGACTCATGATGGAAGGGCCAAGAGGCAGTGCCTATGACAGAGCAGCTCAGCTCCAAACTTTGGCATCCGCAGTTGTGAAAACTACCGAAAGTTTATATGAACATACAACACATACACACACACGCACTCACACGCACACATACATGCACGCACATGCACACAGAGACAGAGGCAGAGACAGAAAGAAACAGAGAGAGAACACTAACCAATTTTACAAGTGACCAAGCCTACGGCCATGCATTAGCTTATTTGTGTGTTTCATGCTTGAGATCTATTGACAGTGTCGAAATTTCAGATCATTGTTAACTCTGGCTACAACTCCATTTTTACAAATCTAGAAGGAAAAGAAAAGACACAGATAAAACCACAGCTGTGTCGTGGAGATATCTGTCAGCTTTTATTAGCTCTATTAATTACATCTTCTCAAGTCTCAAAGGAACATTATTTACAAAATCTTGCCACACCATCCCTTAATGAGCAGAGCCCAGCCAGAGATGACATCACTTTCCTCCTTTGTGCACTTAACCAGCCACTGCCCTAGGTCTACATGGCCAAGGCTGCCAGCAGCACCTGGGGTGAGTTGGAGCTGACAGGAGACTCTCCAGGAGTCACTACTCCTGACTTAACATCTGCTTTCAGAATCTTCTATCAGTTCTTGACAATATTTCTTTGATTTCCCTTTACTTTTTTGTTTCTTCAGAGAAGTAAATTCATTTTCTTCCCCAAAACTTCAAATACTATTTACTAAATGAAACAGACTTAACATGTTTTATTTACAGCCATTTAGGAATAGAAGAACACGTATGTTACCTTCTTAACTGATCTTATTGGCATGCGCTAGCTGTCTTAGGACTGGGAGCTCACCGAGGGTCACAGTGACAGTAAAAATTATGTTCTCGTCCTGTCTTTTCTGTGATGAAAGGTGCAAGACCTTGTCTAGACTGAACTGCAGACTACGGGGTGGGGTGGGGGAGAAGGAGGTTCTCAAGAGAACTGAGGCAGGAACCTGCCCTGTGTTTCCCCCTAAAGGTGAAAGGTATGTCTGTTGGTCAGTTGGTTGTTTCCTGTTAGGCACACTCTGAAATCTGAGTTTCCCCTCTGTAAATGAAGAAACTAAGGTCAGTAGATGACTCAGGCTCCTGAGGTAATGTGTTGTAGGAAGGATTCAGAGCGGACTGGGATGCTGCTGGCTCCAGTAGCTTGGGGTGACTGTACCAGTGAGTCCAGGGGTTACCTGTTAGTACGCCCCAGAGTGAAGTTGCATCTGGCTGTCCATACGAGATGCAAACTAGAGAGCAGGGGAACAGGACTGAACAGGCTGCAGTCACCATGTGTGTTCCAGAGACTGTGTTCCTAGTCCTTTTGTCCAGGGTGTCATAACGTGAGAAACTTCAATTTAACAGTGGGCTACACTTATTTTTTGGCAGCCTAGTATCAGACTTAGTTTAGGAAACTCTCACAGTGGTGTAAATGTCTCTGCAGTTGGCAGCAGTTTTTGAATTCCCCCTGCCATGGAACCAGAGCTAAATGCTTCTCATGGAGAGGAGATATTTCCTCTGTGTTGCTGAAAGCGACCATAACTTAACATTTACCATTTAACATTTTAGATACTAGCAGGTTGACAGGGGGAGCTGGTGGGATGGCTGTGTGGTTAAGAGCATGTGTTGCTTTTGCGGCAGACCCAGGTTCCACTCTCGGTACCCACATGGCAGCTCACAGTCACCTGTAACTCCCGTTTCCTCCTCTCCTCCATGGGCAGCAGGGAAACATGTAATCACATACATACAAGCAGGTAAAACAAACACACATACTAAAAAAAAAAAAAAAATCAGAGTTTTTATGTTGAAAATTCAATGTGTTTAAGGAATCATGGCATAAGCTTTATTTGACTCACAAAGATTAGGTGTACCTTGTACCCGTTGCTTTCATGTTTCTGCAGCCCTTTAAATATTTGATTTTTATCATTTTTATATATTGTCTTAAATAGACCGGCAGAAGCCTCTTTAAGCACCGTCAAGTTTAAAGTCTCTTTGGCATGTTTTCAGAGTCGAATCCAGACTCCAAATATTAGCATGGAGCACAGGGAACTGGGAGCTCGGGCCAGAGGCATCTCGTGCCAGAGGCATCTCAGTGGTACCCAGTCTTCTCTCTGCCTCTTGGATTCCAAGAGATAGAGATTGTGATGGCCAATAAAGCAGACGATGCTGTAAGCATAGCCTTGCCTGGCATCCACAGTCACCTCTGATCCCACAGATTTAGAGCACACGGTGGGAATGTGAGGCGATGACTTTGGAGAGGCCCGGACTTACACAGGTGAATTTTTCTGCTAACTATGCTAATCAGTGCTAAATGTGTAAATAGGTTATGTATATATACTTGCAAATTCCTATGTTCATATAAAAGCTTATCTAAACACATATTTAAGGTTTTTATACATGTTTACAAAACAAGCATACCTATAAACTCATAGAAAGTTTCAAATACTAATTCTTAATTTGGCTTATACATTTATTATTTGAAGACTTTCCCTTATTTCCTTGAAAACTAAATCCTTAAATAATATTTAACCTGGTAAAAAAAATACAATACAATGATAATACCCATCTCTGAGATGGCTATCTAGGATAGTGAGTTCTTAACTCTCTAACAGTGTGTGTGTGTGTGTCTGTGTCTGTGTGTGTGTCTGTGTATGTGTGTCTATGTGTATGTGTGCGCACAATCCTCCATTTTTATTTTGGGATATTAATAAAAAACATATTGTTTTGCTTTGTTTAACCTTGGCAAAATCAGAAGGCAAAAATTGTCATCGTCATCGTCATTGCCATCATCATCATTGCCATCATCATCACTATCACCATCATCTTCAGTAGCATTATTTTAGGTAGAGCAGATGGAGGACTACTAGGTTGAGTGACAGCTGGACTGGTGGCAGTATTTGGCCACTTAGTGGGTTCCTTGCCCTATGCCTCTTAGGGTTCTGAGTGTTGGTCCTTCTTGTGTGAAGGTGAGGCTTCAGGCAGCACAGAAACTTTTGGAGTATCCAGATCCTGGGGACCAAGGATGATCACCTGGTTGAAATTTCTCCTTTAAATTATTACTTTAAAAATACTTTTATATGAAATATATCTTAGTCTTGAAGATTCCAATTGAATCCTTAAACCATAAAGGCCAAGGCTTATTTCATATTTTAAAACCAAATTTTCAAAATAATTTTGATTTCACATTTTTTTTTCTTGTCACTGAGTCCCCATTTGGGTTAGCATGGGACATCATTTCTCAAGCTTGTAGAACTTGAGAGAAGACATTATCTGTCATTAGGAAAGTTCATGACTTTGGACTTTGAAAAATTTACCCTGAATCACCAATGCCTATGACCAAGATGTGAATTCTAAGCTTTAAAAAAAAAATTGGTTGAATTATGTGTAATTTGCAATCCTTAGATTTTCAGACCCAGAGAACTTAGCACAGGCAGGTTGGGGCCCAAATCATTGAGTACTTATTTTTATGACACTAATCTCAAAACATTCTTGGTCGCCTAGGAGACACTCATGGACCTCACCACCTGGATGAACAACTACACTGGACAATTTTTAGATTTCACCCTGGTGGGACTCTTCAGTCAATCCAAACACCCTGCCCTGCTTGCTGTGGTCATATTTGTGGTTTTCCTGATGGCCTTGTCTGGGAATGCCCTCCTGATCCTGCTGATACTCTCTGACACCCACCTCCACACACCCATGTACTTTTTTATCAGCCAGCTGTCCCTCATGGACATGATGTACATTTCTGTCACTGTGCCCAAGATGCTCATGGACCAGGTCCTGGGGAGCCACAAGATCTCAGCCACTGCCTGTGGCATGCAGATGTTCCTCTACGTGACATTAGCAGGATCAGAATTTTTTCTTCTAGCTTCCATGTCCTATGACCGCTACGTGGCCATCTGTCATCCACTCCGGTATCCTGTCCTCATGAACCACAGGGCGTGTCTCCTCCTGTTGTCTGTCTGTTGGCTCCTGGGATCCTTGGATGGCTTCATGTTCACCCCTGTCACCATGACCTTCCCATTCTGTGGATCTCGGGAGATCTACCACTTCTTCTGTGAGGTCCCTGCTGTGACAAAGCTCTCCTGCTCAGACACCTGGCTCTATGAGACCCTCATGTATGTGTGCTGTGTGCTCATGCTTCTCATCCCAGTGACAGTCATTTCAGGCTCCTATTCATCCATCCTCCTCACTGTACTCAGGATGAACTCAGCAGAGGGCAGGAAGAAGGCCCTTGCCACCTGCTCCTCCCACATGACTGTGGTCACCCTCTTCTATGGCGCTGCTGTCTATACCTACATGCTGCCTGCCTCCTTCCACACCCCTGAGAAGGACATGGTGGTGTCTGTGTTTTACACCATAGTCACCCCTCTCCTGAACCCACTAATCTATAGTTTTAGGAATAAGAATGTCACAGAGGCTATGAAGAAACTGTTGGGTATGAAACCCTTCTCTCAAGAATCTTTAAAGTAAGTTATTTATAAAGAGTAGTTTCTTTTCCTTGTCTACATGTCTGTCTTTCTAGGAGACATGCTGATATTCCGTGCAGGCTGCTCACATGACATGCCTGATGGCATGATGCTTTCTGTCTGTCATCAAGAACCTCTATTTTGTAGCAATATGGACTTTCTGTATCTAGTTTACCAGGACATTTCGTCAGAAATGGATGCTGACTCATTAAATGGGCTTACTATGTGTATTGACAGGATTGTACAGGTTTCATTACTTTCTTGTTTTATGTGTGTTGTATAAGCTCATATTCCTGGGATATGTTCCATTTGTTCATCATGAGCAAAAACGGAATATTCAACGTCCTTTGCCAGTATTCTGGGAAGAAGTTGGAATAAATGTTTATCTTCGAGATTGTTCTTGGTTTTCTGTATGTGCTTCTTTGCTGTATGTGTAGCATAACAGGATCAGTTTCTTGTGAGGGATTGGAATGTATTCCTCTTCTTTAATATTCTGGAATCGTAGGAGAATTGTTATAACTCTTGTAACACTTACTAGAATTCAACAATTAAACCATTTTCCTTGGCTTTAAAACAAAGATTTTTATCTAGAAGGATATGTGTGTCTGTGTGTGTGTATGTGTATATTTGTGTGGATGTTTGTGTTTATATGTATGTGAGTTCTTGTGTGTATCTGTTTGTGTATGTTTGTTTTGTGTCCCTGTATGTTTGCATGTGTGAGTTTTTGTGTTTGTATGTGCATGTGTATTGTTGTGCACATGTTTATGCTTGTGTGTGTATATTTGTATGTGAGTTTGTGGTGTGACTCTGTGCATATGTACATATGCATATGAGTGTGTATGAGAGCTTTCTATGTGTTTTTGTGTATGTCGTGTGTGTGTGTATAATGTGTGTCTGTGCCTGAGTGAATTTGAGTGTGTCTGAGCATGTGTATGAGTATGTGGAGTGTGAGTATATGTATGTCTCTGTGTGAGAGTGTGTGTGTACACATGAGCATGTGAGTGCAGTGGCAAAGAGGCAAGAGGAGGTTATCAGACCCTCGGGAGCTTGATTTACAAGGGCTTGTGAGCTGCCCAGTGTGAGTGCTGGGAACTGAACTATGTCATCATTGATGAAATGGATTTCATCTGGGAATCATATTGGGCCTTATCCTTTACCCATCCATGGCTCTGTGTGTTCCAATGGGATAACACAGTCCACAGTGGGGAGCAAGAGCACATGCTAGCACCGGCTTCTGTTTCCTTGCACATGCCTCCTTTTCTTTCTTCTCACTGTCTGCTTTTGTGCTTAGGTGACTTTTTCTCTAGTAATGTTATTGAAAATCTTTTCTTTTTGTTTTTAGTTTGCATACAAAATTTTAATTTGTGGTTATCACGAGACCAAGAAATAATCCTATCACAAAATAATTATTCTAAAGAGAATAATTTTAGTCACAAACCAAAAAGGTAAAATGTAATGTTAACTCATACCCTACATTTTCAATATTGACATCATAATTTCCATCTTTTTACATTTGTTATCTCTTGATAGCTCTTTTTTAGTTGTGACTTTTAAATGTTATTTGGTGGAGAGGAGCACTGGATTACGTCTCCAGCCCCTCTTTGTCAACCATTGCTTTCAGAGTGAGAAATGAGAACTCAGCTCCTTAGTAACAAGTAGGACTTAGTAAATTCCTGGATGAGTATAGCCACTGAGATGGAGTCCTGAAGGAATGGAAACATGACCCTAGAAACAGCAACACTAGAGGGCTAACTGAACCATCAAACCCTCCTGTCAAAGGGGGCAGGGAAAGGGGTGGCTTCACTAGATAAATAGGTATTTAGCAAATAGATGCATTTCAAATCAAGAACTGCTGTGGGTTGCCCTGGCTCTGTTTGTATTCTGATGCTAATTTTGCTTTCTCAAGAGGCTTCCCCTCCACCTCTCCCAAGATTGAGAAGTGGATCACTTATTCAGGTGATCTCATGTGAACCCTCTCCCATTCTAACTGGTCAGTAAAGGCTAGAGCCTGTGATTGGGCAGTGGAAGGAAAAGGTGTGACTTCTCCTTTTGGAGAGTGAGGGCAGGAGAGGTAGTGGGAGAACAAGAAGGGAAGGAGAGAAGGAGGAGGAAGCCATGATGGATTAGAACTATGTGGCCAGGAGAAACCACATGAAGCAGAGGGTCTTATTGCTGGGGAGTAAGTTAGTGTAATGTTAGATCTGCCCAATCAAGGCTTATAGCTTATCATTATACAATAACTGGATTGTGTGTGGTTTTATATGGGCTTATTGGGGTTGGAAATTACTACAATAATAAACATTCTCAAAACCAAGTCTAATTTCAGCAATGCTTTCAGACTGCAGTCTAGGGCTGGAACCAGATGTTGGAAACTAGGATCTCACTAAGTTGTTGCCACAGCAAAAACTGTGCTAGACACCTCACTCCAATGTGGTGTGACTGAAAGGAAGAGCTCAGGTGCAGGCACAAGGATTCAGCCAGGCTTTTCAGGGAGAGGCACAGATCTCAGAGGATGGAAGGATGGCCATGGGAACACAGAGGGAACATGGGAATCCAGGGCGTGATGCCTTCAAGACCCACTACTGATGTGTCAGGGTGTCCACGCTGGGGATGTGGTTGAGAGTCACAATAGTTTTGAGTGGGGCCCATGAAATCAGTGATGAACTCTGGCTTAGCGATTTACTTCCCAGCACAGAGGTGAAGGACAGGAGAGCTAAAGCCGGGTGGGTGGGATTCCACTTGGTAGGACTTTTCTCAAGGGAGTGGATTGTGGCTGGGGAGGATGTGGCTTCTCCCATGCTGCTTGCTCATTTGCATTGTTGCTCCCCATTGGCCACTTCTCTCCTCAGTCTTTCCTACGTGTCCTTTTACCATAGTGACCAAAACATGGCTGCACAGGAAACTTGCCACTGCTCACCATGCTTCACCGCAGCAACCTGCTCTTTCTTTCTTTCCTTCTTTCCTTCTTTCCTTCCTTCCTTCCTTCC
>NW_022196911.1:53690233-53701440 GCF_008632895.1 Mastomys coucha
TATGAGTACACTGTAGCTGTACAGATGGCCGTGAGCCATCATGTTGTTGCTGGGAATTGAACTCAGGACGGCCCGCTTGCCCTGCTCGCTCCGGTGTACTGTAGCTGTCTTCAGACGCACCAGAAGAGGGCGTCAGATCTCATTACAGGTGGTTGTGAGCCACCATGTGGTTGCTGGGATACGAACTCAGGACTTTCAGTGAACTCAGGAAGAGCAGTCAATGCTCTTACCCGTGAACAATCTTGCCGGCCCATCTTTCTTCCTTCAGAAGCAGAAGATCTGTTAGCCCATCAACAAGTCTTGGCATCCCCACTGTGAACATCCAGAGAAGCTCATAGCAGTTCCAGGCTGAACCAGCAGGTGGCGGAAATGACAGATCTGTGTTGGCAGACACAGGGGCCCAAAGCCTTTGCAGAGATTCTGGGCAATGCCTTGGGAGCCACCATGTGGAGAATGTGTTGGCATGGGGGGTTCTGGGTGATCCATGTCTCAGTGTGTGAGTCCACTGTAACTATCACCTCCCTCTTCATAGCCAGTATTGTAGTGCAGCTGCACGATGTCCTCATGGGTCAGAGCAATTGGATTTTATACTCCTCCATGTCTGTTGTGAGATGTTAGAAGCTTGGGAAATCCCTCCCTTTGTTTGAGCCACGCACTTCTTTTTATTTAGTGTCACCAGCAGTGTGACATTTGACCACTCACGCACATGTGTTACTCACTCACTCTCAGAATGTGAAAGACTGAGATGTTGGCCATGAGAGTGATGGCTGGTCTTGGTTCTAGTCCTGACTGGAATAAGAGATGCTGAAAACTGCTCTTTTTGTCTGTGGGGATGCTTCCAGAAAAGGCTGACATGACAGATGATAGCTTGGGGTCTGAGAGGGACAGTCCCCAGGGTGTGGGCAGCACCCTGTCATGGGCTGGGGTTCTTATGGGAGGAAGTAGAAAGCACCGAATTATGTGCCCTGCAAGTCCTTCTTCCTGCTGTGCCTGTTACTGCTGCTGCCTCCCATCCTCACTAGCCCCTCTTCTATTACTCCACCTTCTCCTCAGAAAAGGGGAAGTCCCCCCACCACACACACACACACACACACTTGGGTACCACCCTGCCTGGGACATCGAGTTAGAATAGGACTAGGCACAACCTCTCCCACTGCGGCCCAACAAGGCAGTCCAGGTAGGGGAAGGGGATGCAATGGCAGGCACCAAAGCCAGGACAGCCCCAATTCCAATTGTTAGGGGACCCACATGAAGACCAAGCTGGACATCTGCTACAAACATGTAGCGGGCCTAAACCCAGGTCCCGCATGCTCTTTGGTTGGTAGTTCAGTCTCTGTGAGCCCCCATGGGCCCGGGTTAGTTGACTCTATAGTTCATCTTGTGGTGTCTTTGATGCCCTGACTCCCTCAGTCCAATTTCCCGCTCTTACACAGGCTCCCTGAGTTCCACCTGATGCTTGGCTGTGGGTCTATGCATCTGTTTCCATGGCCTGCTGGATGAAGCCTCTCAGGAGACAGTTACTGGGCTCCTGTCTGCATGAGTGTCATTATTAGTGTCAAGTCTCTCTCAAGTTGGGCCAGTCATTGGTTGGTTGTCCCCTCAAATTTTTTGTTAGACTACTATATATGGACCACTGGGGCAGTCACAAGCCAAGGATGAGTGAAGTATGGCGGTCATGGAAAAAACAAGGCGGAGGTGAGGGGATGAAAATTCTTGCTTTGTTTGCATAATGTTGCTTTTTTTTTTTTAAGTGCTATTCAGACCTAGTTTAAAACCTTGTCTACGGGTAGGTCTGTTTCCTTCAAAAAATCTCTGATTAAATCCACATCTCAACGCCTGTCCCTTATCTGGCTTTCCTACTCCTGGCTGCCTCACCAGCCTCAACTCCTCCAGAGCAGAGCATCAGACTAGCAAGTGAACGACCATGCCTGAACCCACCCAGGAGCAGAGCGAATCTACTTGGCTCCCTCTGCATAGTACAGGTCTTATAGCTCCAGCCTCCTGCTACGCCATCCTAAGGATGTTCCTCTACCAAGGGTCCCTCCTGATCGACTTCTTTGCTAACCACGGTGACCCCACCCCTTGCGTTCTTTCCTTGTCTTTCTGGACAGGTGAATGAAAAATCCCTGTCTGTTTGCACTACCCCTTTTTTAGGATTTCTGCCCTCTGCTGGTCATACTTGGAATCACAACTGTGTGATACCTGTGCAGACCCAGCGGCAGGGCCTTTTGCCTGACCCTTCTTCAGATTACTCCCTTTAGTATTTCACACTTTATTGCACATTGAAATATAAATAGGAGACACATGAATACAAAGTTATTATGTGTAACAATAACAAGAAGATAACAATAGTAATTCTAATGATAAAGTCACATGTCTATTGTCATTAGAGCCAGACTTGGGATTTATCTTTAAAGCCTTTAAACAAATGTCTACAGGCTTAATTCTTGTACGCTGTATCTGTTCAGATTAAATGTCACTTCCATCATGGAAAGTTTATCCAGCAAAACTATGTATTAAAATAGATGGAGAAGTAAAAATTAGCTTAAGACAACAGACATTAAGGGAAATCCTGAGAACCAAGCTGGTACTGCAGAATACTCTTACAAGAATACTGATCATAGAGGAAGAAGGGAGATAGTTTCTCACACAGGAACACAGGGAAGATCGCAACCCATGACGGTGCTAGAAGAGCAGATGGAAAAATAGCCAATTATGTCTGACACAGCAGACTAGAAGGCCACCAACATTAATTGCCAGGGAAGGGAGAAAAGTAATAACCATTAATCAGAACAGCAAACAGTAAAATCCCAGCATTTGCAAACCATCCTCAATTACAACCTTAAATGCAAATAGACTTAACTCATGCATGAAAAAAGGCAGACTAATTGGATTTTAAAAATGTGGCCAACTTGGCGGCTCACAAAAACTGAACCACCAACCAAAGAGCATACATGAGCTGGACCCAGGCCCTCTGCACACAGGTAGCAGATTGCTGCTTGATCTTCACGTGGGTCCCTCCAACACCTGGAGCAGGGGCTGTCCCTGGCTCTGTTGCCTGCCTGTGCATCCTGTTCCCCTAACTGGGTTACAGTGTCTGGCCTCAGTGGAAGAGAATGTGCCTAGTCCTGCAGTGACCCAGGCTGCTTGGCGCCCAGTGAGAGCCCTCCCGCTTCTCAGAAAAGAAGGAGAAGGGAGGAGGGGCCCTGTGACAGGGGAGGGAGTTATGGGGGAGGAGCTGCATGAGGGGGGACTGGCAGGAGGGGGGGCTGCAATTGGAATGTAAAGTGAATAAATTAAGTAATTAGTGGGGGGAAAGAAAATACATTGATAGCTAAGAAAACAAAATATTTTAAAACTTAAAAAAAAATTAAACTAAGCACCAGCTCAGGTATCTAGGATGTGACATAAATCTGAATGAGCTTAATGAGAATCAGCAGCCTTCCACCAAGAGGCCCTCTCATTTCTCACCATTTGGTTGGCCATACAGGGCTCTTAGCAAGGGGAACAATGCTTGGACCCCTGGCCTTGTTGGGGAAAGGCCTTGGGCTGAAGTCACAACTGAGCATTTGGTCATGTCCTGTCTATATGAGACTGATCTGCACAGGAAGCCGGCTGGGGACACTGAAAACTGCATATATAGAATATCATCAGGTCCAGTGAATCTGAAAGACTTTGCCAGACTGGGGGAGACGGAGGTGGAGACTTTGGGACTGGCTGCCAGCCTAGGTTCAATGAGACATCCTTCCTCAAGGGAATACAGCAGAGAGTGCACAAGAGCACTTTCACATACATATGTGTAGGACACACACACACTCACACATACTCTCACACACAACACACTCACACACCCTGACACATGCAACACACATACATTCTCACACGCACTCTGACACACACACCACACACAACTCACACACACTCTCACACACAATACATTCCCACCCTCCTACATAACACTCTCTCTCACACACACACTCACACACACAATACATTCCCACTCTCCTACATAACACTCTCACACACTCACACACACACTCATACACACATCACACATACCCTCTCACACACTCACACATACTCTCACACACATGCACACTCTTTCACACACACACTCACACACATACACACACATGGGCTAACATTCTGTGACTTGTTCAGGATTTATCATGCTTGACAGTGACTGCCTCTTGGCTGCATCACATTGGGCTCATTTCCATCTCAATGAAGTTTATTTTCCCTTTAGTTTAACCATATCATACAAGTGTGTGACCCCTGTCCTTTCCCATGACCCATTTTCCATGGTGGCAATCAACTTCTCTGTGAAAAATGACAAATAAAAATGTCTACAAACCAGCCCCCAAAAGTATGGTCAAGAAACACATGTGGCAACTTGAGAGCCATGCCATGAGAGAAAGGCCACCACAGACACTATTAACAATACTCTACTATTACTTGCCGACAGGAACATAATGGTCTTCTGAGAGTCTCCACCCAGCAGCTGATGGAAACAGATGTAGAGACCCACAGCCAAGCATTAGGAAGAGCTTGCGGAATCCTGTGGAAGAGAGGAGGAAAGATTGCAGGAGCCAGAGGGGTCAAGGGCACCACAAGAAAACCTAGAGTCAACTAACCTGGACCCATAGGGGCTCACAGAGACTGAGCCACCAACCAAAGAGCATGCATGGGACAGACCTAGGCCACCTACACATACATAACAGGTGTGCAACTTGATTTTCATGTGGGACTCCTAACGACTGAAGCAGGGGCTGTTTCTGACTCTGTTGCCTGCATTTGGATCCCTTTCCCCTAAGTAGGCTGCCTTGTCTAACCTTAATAAGAAAAGATGTGCCTGGTCCTATTTAGGTTGGGATATCCAACTTGATACACCAAGGTGGGTTGATAACCAGGGGAGGCCTCCCCTTCTCTGAGGAGAAAGGGAGGGGAAGAGGGGAGGAAGGTGAGAGGGAGGGACTAGGAGGAAAGAGATTGAGGGGATGTTTCAATCAGAGTGTAAAGTAAATAAATTAATTAATAAAAAAAAAGAAACACACATGGGTAGGAATGGCATCCATAAACCAAGAATCAAAGGTTAGAAATTAAGATAAGCAAACAAAGGCCACAGTCACACTGGAGTAGCTGTTCTTATATATGATAAATAAGGTTTTAAAACTAGTCATAAGAGGGCTACTACCTATCAGAAAGTGGGACAGAGTTCACACAGATACCTGCAGAGCTTTCCACCAGGAGATAAGGAATGTTTATTCTTATTAATGGCACATAGAACCTTCTATAAAACTGATGGCATTATAGGCCACAAGACAAACCTTCATAAATAAAGAAAACCCAATTCCCTGCATCCAAAAGGTTCCACAGCTTTTCAAAATAGAGCCACTAGCTGAGGATCAGTGTGAGCCCATGGGATACACTTCACAGGCAAATCACAGTGGCTTCTATGTGTTCTAGCATATACTGGAGATAACATTAAATTTTTGGGGGGTCTAATAATTTATTTCTTAGATATTTTCTTTATTTACATTTCACATGTTATCCCCTTTCCTGGATTCCCCTCAGGAAAAAAAAACCCTATTACCCCCCCTACCCCTGCTCACCAACCCACCCTCTCCCTCTTCCTGGCCTTGGCATTCCCCTACAAAGGGGCATAGAACCTTCACAGGACCAAGGGCCTCTCCTCCCATTGATGATCAACAAGGCCATCCTCTGCTACATATGCAGCTAGGGTCATAAGTCCCACCATGTGTACTCTTTGGTTGGTGGTTTAGTCCCTGGGAACTCTGAAGGTACAAGTTAGATCATATTGTTGTTCCTCCTAAGGGGCTGCGAAGTGCCCTCAGCTGCTTGGGTCTTTTCCCTAGCTCCTGTGCTCACTCCAATGGATGGCCCTGTCAGCCAGCACTTGCTGGCATCCACATTAGTGTCTGGCCTTTATGATTGTGTATGGGAAGGATCCCCAAGTGGGGCAGTCTCTGGATTGTCCTTCCTTCAGTCTCTGCTCCACACTTTGTCTCTGCAACTCCTTCCATGGGTATTTTGTTCCCCTTCTAAAAAGGGTAGAAGTATCCACACTTTGATCTTCCTTCTTTAGTTTCTTGTGGTTTGTGGATTGTATCTTGGGTATTCCAAGCTTCTGGGCTAATACCGACTTATCAGAGAGTCCATACCATGTGCATTCTTTTGTGATTGGGTTACCTCACTCAGGATGATATCCTCCAGAACCATCCATTTCCCTAAGGATTTCATAAACTCATTGTTTTTAATATCTGAGTAGTACTCCATTGTGTAAATGCATCACATTTTCTGTATCCATTCCTCTGTTGAGGGACATTTGGGTTCTCTCCAGCTTCTGGATATTATAAATAAGGCTGATATGAACATAGTGGAGCATGTGTCCTTATTACATGTGGGAGCATCTTCTGGGTATATGCCTAGGAGTGGTATAGCTGGGTCCTCTAGTAGTACTATGTCCAATTTTCTGAGGAAAGGAACCGCCAAACTGACTTCCAGAGTGGTTGTACCAGCTTGCAGTCCCACCAGCAATGGAGGAGTGTTTCTCTTTCTCCACATCCTCGCCAGCATCTGCTGTCACCTGAGTTTTTGATCTTAGTCATTCTGACTGGTGTGAGGTGGAATCTCAGGGTTGTTTTGATTTGCATTTCCCTGATGACTAAGGATGTTGAACATTTCTTTAGGTGCTTCTCAGTCATTCAGTATTCCTTAGCTGAGAATTCTTTGTTTAGCTCTGTACCCCATTTTTTAAAATAGGGTTATTTGGTTCTCTGGAATATAACTTCTTGAGTTCTTATATATTGGATATTAGCTCTCTATCAGATATAGGATTGGTAAAGATCTTTCCCCAATCTGGTGCTTGCTGTTTTGTCCTATTGACAGTGTCCTTTGCCTTACAGAAGAAGCTTTGTAATTTTATGAAGTTCCATTTGTCAATTCTTGATCTTAGAGCATAAGCTATTGGTGTTCTGTCCAGGAAATTTTCCCCTGTGCTTATGTGTTCCAGGCTCTTCCCTACTTTCTTTTCTATTAGTTTCAGTGTGTCTGGTTTTATGTGGCGGTCCTTGATTCACTTGGACTTGAACTTTGCACAAGGAGATTAGAATGGATCGATTTTCATTCTCCTACATGCTAACCACCAGTTGAGCCAGCACAATTTCTTGAAAATGCTGTCTTTTTTCCACTAGATGGTTTTAGCTCCTTTGTCAAAGATCAAGTGACCATAGGTGTGAGGGTTCATTTCTGGGTCTTCAATTCTATTCCATTGATCTACCTGCCTGTCACTGTACCAATACCATGCAGTTTTTTTCACAGTTGCTCTGTAGTACAGCTTGAGGTCAAGGATGGTGATTCCACCAGAAGTTCATTTATTGTTGAGAATAGTTTTTGTTATTCTAGGGTTTTTTTTTTTTTTGTTATTCCAAATGAATTTGCAAATTGTTCTTTCTAACTCTGTGAAGAATTGAGTTGGAATTTTGATGGGGATTGCATTAAATCTGTAGATTGCTTTTGCCAAGATGGCCTTTTTACTATATTAATCCTGACAATTCATGAGCATGGGAGATCTTTCCATCTTCTGAGATCTTCTTTGATTTCTTTCTTCAGAGACTTGAAGTTCTTTTTATATGGATCTTTCACTTGCTTAGTTAGAGTCACACCAAGGTATTTTATATTATTTGTGACTACTGTGAAGGTTATTGTTTCCCTAATTTCTTTCTCAGCCTGTTTATCCTTTGTGTAAAAGAAGGCTTGAGTTAATTTTATATCCGGTTGTTTTGCTGAAGTTGTTTATCAGGTTTAGGAGTTCTCTGGTGGAATTTTTGGGGCCAGTTATGTGTACTATCACATCATCTGCAAATAGTGATAATTTGGTTTTTCCTTTCCAATTTGTATCCTTTTTATCTCCTTTTGTTGTCTAATTGCTCTGGCTAGGATTTCAAGTACAATATTGAATAGGTAGGGAGAGAGTGGGCAGCCTTGTCTAGTCCCTGATTTTAGTGGGATTGCTTTAAGTTTCTCTCCATTTAGTTTGATGTTGGCTACTGGTTTGATGTATATTGCTTTTACTATGTTTAAGTATGGGCCTTGAATTCCTGATCTTTCCAAGACTTTTATCATGAAGGGATGTTGGATTTTGTCAAATGCTTTCTCAGCATCTAATGAGATGTCCATATGGTTTTTTTTTCTTTGAGTTTGTTTATATAGTAGATTATGTTGTTTTTTTTGTTTTGTTTTTGTTTTTGTTTTTGTTTTTGTTTTTTGTATATTGAACCATCCCTGTATCTCTGGGATGAAGCTTACTTGATCATGATGGATGATTGTTTTGAAATGTTCTTGCATTTGGTTTGCGAGAATTTTATTGAGTATTTTTGCATCAATATTCATAAAGGAAATTGGTCTGAAGTTCTCTTTCTTTGTTGAGTCTTTGTGTGGTTTAGGTATCAGAGTAATTGTGGCTTCATAGAATGAATTGGGTAGAGTACCTTCTGTTTCTATTTTGTGGAATAGTTTGAGGAGTATTGGTATTAGGTCTCCTTTGAAGGCCCGATAAAACTCTGCAGTAAACCCATCTGGTCCTAGGCTTTGTTTGGTTGGGAGACTACTAATGACTGTTTCTATTTCATTAAGCAATATGGGACTGTATGATTGATTATCTAATCCTGATTTAACTTTGGTACCTGATATCTGTCTAGAAAATTGTTCAGTTCATTCAAATTTTCCAGTTATGTTGACTATAGGCTTTTGTAGTAGGATCTGATGATTTTGTGGATATCCTCAGTTTCTGTTGTTATGTCTCCCTTTTCATTTCTGATCTTGTTAATTAGGATACTGTCTCTGTGCCTTCTAGTTAGTCTGGCTAAGGGTTTATCTATTTTGTTGATTTTCTCAAAGACCGGCTCCTGGTTTGGTTGATTCTTTGTCTAGTTCTCTTTGTTTCTATTTGGTTGATTTCAGCCCTGAGTTTGATTATTTCCTGCGGTCTACTCCTCTTGGGTGAATCTGCTTCTTTTTATTCTAGAGCTTTCAGATGTGCTGTCAAACTGCTAATGTATGCTCTCTCCAGTTTCTTTTTGGAGGCACTCAGAGCTATGAGTTTTCCTCTTAGGACTGCTTTCATTGTGTCCCATAAGATTGGGTATGTTGTGGCTTCATTTTCATTAAACTCTAGAAAGTCTTTAATTTCTTTCTTTATTTCTTCCTTGACCAAGTTATCATTGAGTAGTGTTGTTCAGTTTCCACATGTATGTAGGCTTTCTATTGTTTATGTTGTTATTGAGGACCATCCTTAGTCTGTGGTGATCTGATAGGATGCATAGAATTATTTCAATCTTCTTGTATCTGTTGAGGCCTGATTTGTAACCGATTGATATATATGGTCAGTTTTGGAGAAGGTACCATGAGGTGCTGAGAAGAAGTTATAATCTTTTGTTTTAGGATAAAATGTTCTATAGATATCTGTTAAATCCATTTGGCTCATAACTTCTGTTAGTTTCACTGTGTCTCTGTTTAGTTTCTGTTTCCATGATCTGTCCCTTGCTGAGAATGAAGTGTTGAAGTCTCCCACTATCATTGTGTGAGGTGCGATGTGTGCTTTGAGCTTTAGTAAAGTTTCTTTTATGAATGTGGATGCCCTTGCATTTGGAGCATGGATGTTCAGAATTGAGAGTTCATCTTAGTATATTTTTCCTTTGATGAGTATGAAGTGTCCTTCCTTCTTTCTTGTTAATTTTAGGTTGAAAGTTGATTTTATTCAATATTAGAATGGCTACTCCAGCTTGTTTCTTGGGACCATTTGCTTGGAAAATTGTTTTCCAGCCTTTTACTCTGAGGTAGGGTCTGTCTTTGTCACTGAAGTGTATTTCCTGTATGCAGCAAAATGCTGGTTTAAGTAACCAGTCTGTTAGTCTATGTCTTTTTGTTGGGGAAATTGAGTCCATAGATATTAATAGATATTAAGGAAAAGTAATTGTTGCTTCCTGTTATTTTTGTTGTTAGAGTTGAGTTCTGTTCATGTGGCTATCTTCTTTTAGTTTTGTTGAAAGATTACTTTCTTGCTTTTTCTAGGGTGTAGTTTTAGTCCTTGTGTTTGAGTTTTCTATTTATTATTCTTTGAAGGGCTGGATTTGTGGAAATATGTTGTGTAAATTTGGTTTTGTCATGGAATACTTTGTTTTCTCCATCTATGGTAATTGAGAGTTTTGCTGGGTATAGTAGTCTGGGCTGGCATTTTGTGTTCTCTTAAGTCTGTATGACATCTGCCCAGGATCTTCTAGCTTTCATAGTCTCTGGCATGAAGTCTGGTATAGTTCTGATAGGTCTGCCTTTATATGCTACTTGACCTTTTTCCCTTACTGCTTTTAAAATTCTTTCTTTGTTTTGTGCATTTGGTGTTTTGATTATTATGTGACAGAAGGAATTTCTTTTCTGGTCCAGTCTATTTGGAGTTCTGTAGGCTTCTTGTATGTTCCTGGGCATCTCTGTCTTTAGGTTAGGGAAGTTTTCTTCTATAATTTTGTTGAAGATATTTACTGGCCCTTTAAGTTGGAAATTTTCACTCTCTTCTATACCTATTATCCTTAGGTTTGGCCTTCTCATTGTGTCCTGGATTTCCTGGATGTTTTGAGTTAGGATCTTTTTGCATTTTGCAATTTCTTTGACTGTTGTGTCAATGTTTTCTATGGTATCTTCTGCACCTGAGATTCTCTCTTCTATCTCTTGTATTCTTTGGGGATGCTTGCATCTATGGCTCTTGATTTCTTTCCTAGGTTTTCTATCTGCAGAGATGTCTCCCTTTGTGATTTTTTTTTTTTATTGTTTCTAGTTCCATTTTTAGATCCTGGATGGTTTTGTTCAATTTCTTCACCTGTTTGGTTGTGTTTTGCTGTAATTCTTTAAGAGATTCTTGTATTTCTTCTTTAAGGGCTCCATAGATGAGGCGAGTTGCCATAGTGGATGAAGTCATCATGACACGCAGAGGGTGAAGTCCTGACTATGGATGATGAAGTTATTAGCACCTCAGATGATGAAGTCAGCACTATGACTAGAAACTCAGCAAAAGAAAACATAATGGGAGGCATTAGTGGTTGCTGAGACCAAACAGAAGAAGGATATCACGGATAGAGGGAAAGGGCTGGAAATAGTACATCCAAACATCAATAAAGGACCAGAAGGCGGGGGGG
>NW_022196911.1:53701450-53706109 GCF_008632895.1 Mastomys coucha
GGGGGGGGGGAGTCATCAATAAAGGAGAGATGGTCCAGCTACTAAGATGTTTGCTGATCTCTTCCAGATGATCCTAGCTTGGTCCCAGCATCCACATTAGGCAGCTTACAACCACCTGTAACTCTAGTTCCAGGGGATCTGATGCCTTCCTCTGTCCTCCACAGGCACACACACACACACACACACACACACACACACACACACACACACAGAGACACACACACTCACACACACAGACACACACACACTTAAATAAGATATTTTAAATACTAAAATAAGTAAAAATTTTAAAGAGAGAAAATAGTGAGCATGGCTGCCACTCTCAAGAACTATTTGTGACCATGAAGTGACCAAATGCAAGAATCCACGAGGTAGAAGGAACCAGTGCAGCCATTATATCAAGCAGTAGGGGAAAGGTTCCTGTAACCATTGAAACTAGAACTACCATCTGATCTGGCTGTAGCTTTCCTGGGGACATAGCTGCAGGCATGAAGGTGCACCCATTTGTGGTTACTGAGGCACTACTCAATAGATATTTGGCACCAGACTAGATGCCTGTCAGCAGATGAATGGATAATGGCATGTTTTATATATATATATAAAACATTTGGTCACTTCATGGTCACCAAGAGTTCTTAAGAGTGACAGTCATGCTCACTATTTTCTCTCTTTATAAATTTTACTTATTTTAGTATTTCAAATATCATATATGTGCATATATATATATATAGTCTATGGAGCATTCATCCATGAAGAGTCAAATCTTATATGTAGGCATTTTGATGTAATTGAAGTTGTCACCTTGAGTGAAGGGAGTTAGAGTTAGAAAATGTGGATCCATTGAATATAGAAGATGGAAGGTTAAGTAAATGAAAGGGGACCAGAGGGATGAAGGGAGAGGAGAGGAGAGAGAGGGCAGGAGAGGATGTGTGTGTTCACAGCACAGGATGTGCACTTCGAGGCCAATCACAGTGAAACCCACAGATTCCCTGCAGGAAATTGAGTAAGTATAGTGAAAACAAAATTATAAATAAGCAAAATAGGGTGTTATGAAAACATTGCTTTTAGTTGTTTTCCACTTAAACTTCCAAGTTGAGATGCTTTTCTCACAGAAGAAATGCCGATTCCTTATACCACCACGAATGGGAAATTACAAGTCATATTAATGAACCTTTTGACACTGACAGTAAGTGGGAAAGTAATTAATTTTTGACTTCTGTTTTTCATGCATGCAGTTAACTGGGTCCCTTGGGACGCACCTAAAACTTCGCTTCCTTAATGGGGCTTTTCAAAACTCAGTAAAGTCTCCAGTCTGGATTTATGTCTAGACACCAGTATTATTTATTTTCATCTCAGGAAAATCCTGGTAAACATGAAGTTGAGATGAGTGTGGAGATGTTTAGAGAACGTGGAGAGCCGACATAATGAAATCATGGGAGCTCGGGAACAAGATTCGTGCATTTGTGTTCACAGCTGAGCAGTACACCATGAAGAGAGAAGAGAGTCCGAGTGTATTACCTGTGTGCTCTCACGCTGGCAAATGACTGTGGTCCTGATGCTGCCTCCTTTATAGATGGAGCCAAGGTACTGGTCCTTTTTAGGAAAATCCATTCATAGGTTGCCAGTACTGAGCACAAGCTGATATGTTTCCCAGCATCAGGAAGCTGGGAAGGTTTGCCAGCTGCCTCTGTCTGCCAAACTCATTTCCTCCCTCATTCAGAGGTCTCTCTCTCTCTCTCTCTCTCTCTCTCTCTCTGTGTGTGTGTGTGTGTGTGTGTGTGTGTGTGTGTCCTTCTCCTTCCTCCTCTCCCCGTCTCTTCCTATTGTTGTGTCATATACTCTATTTACTGACTGATATACTCATATAAACTGTTCAAACAAAAAAAAAAATCATTGAGGAGAGAGTAGTTTAAAAAAACAAAACCAAACCCAGCATTTTATGTGGAATTAAACAAGGAAGTGAGAATGCAGAGAAACTCTAACTGGACAAAGAGGCAACAGTGCCTAGGAATTAGAGGAGTTAGTGGAGACAGGAGCTGTGTCAAGTTAGGAGGGATGAAGTGAAGACTGGGCTCTGTGTCTTATGACTGACAGACTTCTATGTGGAAAACATCCTCAAAAGCGTCATTTGGTTTTGTTTATTGTTGCGTTGCTATGCCAAAAGCTAGCATTTGCATCTGTGTTGTGTGATATTCTACATGTGATAGAGCCAGCTGAGACCTGCCATTTCAGCACATTCAAAAAATGTAATTCATAATTTCTTAAAGAAGTGTAGGCTTCTAGGTGTGTATTTGGGAGGTATGATGCTGTAAAGAGTGTTTCACACTGTGTTTAATATTATACAAAAATCTTGATATTGAGATTCTGAAAGACAAATGCTACATGCATGCTTTCATAGGCAGAACTTTGATTTAAATGTGTACATAGTATATAAATGTGGTTATGAAACTAGAAAGGGGACTGTGGACTGTGGCAGACGGGGAGGCGAGATCTTCAGGCAGTGAAAGCAAAAGAGAGGGTAATGGAGTGCGTGTGACCTGGGCAAAAGGAGGACTGTGTGGGGAGGAGGGAGAAGGATGAGGAGTGAGCAAAGAAGATGACTAAGAGTAAAGGGTGTGAAGATACCTGGTGAAACACATTGCACTGCATGCTAACTTAAAAATAATAAGAAAGTCCTGGTTTTGAACCCAGTTCTATTCTCTGAGACTGACCAGACATCTGGAAGCCAGAAATCTGGGTGACTTAGTTGTACGTTTTTGAGAATGATGACCTGTTTAATCAATTTAAACACTGTCTCCTTCCACCTGTAGAGACTAATAGTCTGTTTCCTGTAGGGTCTAGGAATGTTGAGTAATTTGTTCGGTTAAATGAGCTTGGCAATATTAATTACCAGCTTAGTGGAAGCGGAATGCGATTATTTCAAATTTCGTATTTTTACTGGTGATGTCAGATAACTTTTTTCTTTAAGCTGGAGTTACAGCACACTTTTAAGAGACAGATAATTAAAACATGCTGTTAGCAAAACACAAATGAGTGCCCTATAGTCCATTTGACATAATGTGGCAATGGTAAAATTATTCCTGTGAAACTATGAGACCTGGAGTCATTAGCCAAAAATAGTCACTAACAATAGAGTTAGGAACTAAATTTGTGTCTGAAAAGGCCTCATGACCTTTAAATTTAGGATACAGTAACAAATGTGAAAAGGGGTGTGGCTGATCTGACCTAAGAGTTTTTATGTGGGGTCCTTTAATTTCTTCTCATTTGGAGAGGAGCCATCTCAGTAGCAGGCATGAGACCCCAGAATTCCAGCACCATCATTGAGCTGGTCCTTGTTGGGTTTTCTGATCACCCCCAGATTGAGATTCCCCTCTTCTTCTTCTTCTCTTTGGTCTACCTAGCCAACTGTTTGGGGAATACAGCAGTTGTCACGTTAGTGGTTCTTGATGTCTCTCTGCAGACACCCATGTATTTCTTCCTCTGCCACTTGGCTTTCCTCAATGGATTCTTCAGCACAGTCATAGCTCCAAAGATGCTCTTCAATCTCCTTGCAAGCAGGAAAGTCATATCTTACCCGTTCTGCCTGGCTCAGACCTACCTCACCCTGTTCTTGGAGTCAACCGAGTGCTTTCTCCTTGCCGTGATGGCCATAGATCGCTACGTGGCCATCTGCTACCCTCTGAGGTACCTTCTCATCATGAGCTGGGCGGTATGCACAGCATTGGCAGTGGCAGTCTGGGTCACAGGCTTTTGTGCCTCGGTGATACCTCTCTGCTTCACGATCCTCCCACTCTGTGGCCCTTACGTTGTTGATTATCTTTTCTGTGAGTTGCCCATCCTTCTGCACCTGTTCTGTGCAGATACGTCTCTGCTGGAGGCCATGATGGTCATCGGAGGGGCTGGTACTGTACTGTTCCCCTTCCTCCTGATTGTTCTCTCCTACCTTCGCATCCTGGTGGCTGTGATAAGAATAGACTCGGCTGAGGGCAGAAAAAAGGCCTTTTCAACCTGCGCTTCGCACTTGGCTGTGGTGACCATCTATTACGGAACGGGGCTGATCAGGTACTTGAGGCCCAAGTCCCTTTACTCCGCCGAGGGAGATAAACTGATCTCTGTGTTCTATGCGGTCATTGGCCCCGCACTGAACCCATTCATCTACAGCCTGCGGAACAAGGAAGTGCAGGGCGCCATGAGGAGAGTAATCGAGAGATACAAGAAAAGCACACGAATCGCCTTCTAGCATCTTCAGGAGCTGAGCCCTGTATTTACTTACCAACATTTTAACAGGTTCAAGCCCAGGGTCTGTGAGACTCCACCTCACTGGTCACAATTTCAACTTACCAGAACTCTCTCCCGCTGCCCCTCACACACAGATACCTTTCTTCAATGCCTGTCATCTTTATGAGTAAATACTGATGTGTATTAATTAGGAGTCAACGTGTCAACTGTCAGCTCAATCAAATGGGGATAATAGAACCAAGAATATATCTGAATACATGAACTTCACATCAAGAATGTTGTTACTGAGTGCATTCTCTATTTTATAGAGTTCTCTCTCTCCCTCTCTCTCTCTCTCCCTCTCCCTCTCCCCCTCCCTCTCCCTTCCTCTCTCTCCCTCTCCCCCTCTCTCCCTCTCCCTCCCTCCCTCTCTCTCTCTCT
>NW_022196911.1:53706347-53717081 GCF_008632895.1 Mastomys coucha
TCTCTCTCTCTCCCTCCCTCTCTCTCCCCCTCCCCCTCTCCTTCTTCCTTCTTCTCTCCCTCTCCCTCTCCCTCTCTCTCATTTTGGTTTTGTGAGACACTGACTCACCCTTGTAGCTCAGGTTGGCCTTGATGGCCTGGACTGCTGATGTGTGCCACCACACTTGGGGTTGTCTCAGTTTTCTGTCCATAAGACCTCAGACTGTGACAAAGGCTGGCTTCCTGGTTCTTACTCAGCTGCACTTCGTTGAGGAACTCAGAGTAAAGGTAAACCTCAGCTCTATGAGAATGAAAGGCAATGAGAACTGCACTGGCATTAGCGCTGCTATGGTAGTGGGAGGTGCCCAGGACCTGGCCACCTGCCCTTCACGGGCTTCCCTCTGGAAAGACGTAACACTTTGGCCATTCTGGCTATACCAGAGACTCATGAAACCTGTTCTGGTTACAGGGACGACGATACTTAGAGACCCTTATCACATTCTGCTTTCTGCCTTCCCTGAGCGGCCACAACACCCCCAGTAGACAGCCAGCCCAACAAAAACAAATAACAGTAATTTTATTAATTTACTTATATATACTCACATTAATGAGTACATGTTTTAGAAGGCCATATAAAGGCATTGCAATGGTTCTACTTTTGGAAACAAAGTATACATTTAATTCCAGGCTCAGCCACTCTTCCTGCAAAGATTTGTATTTGAAAAATCAGGAAAGCTGACCCCCATGCAGAAGAGCATATCCTTTTAAAGGCAAACACGTGCCATCATCATTCTGAAGTTACCTTGTCCTCTGTCTACCGTCTTACTAATTGCTGTTGGCTGTTGATGCTTCCACACACTAGTGAATAGTCCCTTTCATAGGCTGGAAGTGCATCGGTGGGAGATCTTATCACACAGTAGTTAAAGAGAAAGCCTAAGGGCCTCAATCTCCGGTGAGACTACAGTATGTCTGCAGTAGTTCACTGGCAGCATCTCCCTTCTGGATGGACTTTGATTTTCTGGGAAGAGACCAAGAGCTAAAATATCCAAGCGCCTTCTTTGTTCCTGAGAGTATTTTTTATATTTTTGTGTACAGTGGCAGAAAAACAGAGACAGAAGGTGACAGTGGAGTGAGGCACAGGCACTTCCCAGAACTTGGAGACAAAGGCAGTGGACTTATGTGAGTGCAAGGCTAGTTTAGTCTACACAGGGAGTTCTAGGACAAGGCTATGCAGTAAGATCCTGTCTTAAAAGAATACTTGAGTATGAGCATGCACGCACGCACGCACGTGCGCGTGCACACATACACATGTACACATACACGTACACACACATGTTTATGTTCATCCTTTTTAAAATTCCACAGTAAATATATCTATTATCTACATGTTAAATACAGGTTACAAAATAAATACAGTATAAAGAGTTAGAGAGACTTCAGAAGTTGACAAAGAGTCTGTGTTTATAAGATGATGAATCCAACCAGTGCTGAGAGAGGGCTGCTGCTGGAGCTGCTGGAGCTGCCAGAGTGAGATCTGAGGGAGAATCTGCCAAGTTCAGCATAAAGCCAAATGCCAAACCTGGTCACCACAGGAAGCATGTCAGGAGCAGGGAACAGTGGGTCAGGTCCAGGTGGACAAACAGGTGAACTGGCAAGCAGTTCACGTGGCCTCATCAACAGGGCACCAAACCAACTGGAAGATCCAGGGACATTTGTGGAGTCCCCTGCTCCTGACACACAACAGGTATCAGATAATAGGTTGATGTAGGCCATGCACAGCTGGAAAGAGTGGAGTCTCCTAGGGCCATGCACAGCTAGAAAGACCACTGTTTTACATAATGTGAAACAATGTAGAATAGGGTACAGCCTGAGCTCCGCACATGTGATTCTTTTGTGGAGTTCTTCTAGGGTCTACCTGTTTTGTTCCAATGAAGTCAAACATTTAGCTGCTACAAAATAAAAGTCCCAGGAGCACAGATTTGACAACTGTCCATTTCTCTGTGCCTCTTAGTTTCCTAACCTCACATAAAGAGTAATTCATATATCCAATTCAAATTCTTTTTTCTAAAAGGTTCATTTACTTTCATTTTATGAGTATGGGTGTTTTACCTGCATGTACGTCTGTACACCATGCGCTGGCCTGGTGCCCATGGGTAAGAAGAAGACATCAGATCTCCTGGAACTGGAGTTGCAGATGGTTGTGAGCCACAATGTGGGTGCTCTGTAGTAGCAGCCAGTGCTCTTAACCACTGAGCCACCTCTCCAGCCCCCCAAATCAATTCAAATTCTTATATTGACTACTAATGCATGTGAGACAGCATTGGAATTTGTGCTTCATTCTGTAAAAATTAACTCATTATCACTTTTGTTTAGACCAAATAGTGTACCATGTCAAAAATAAGTTTTAGATTTAGCTAGAGATGAAATATGAAGACAAATTCTTAATCAGTTTAACAGACAGGTTGGCAATGGAAAACAAGGATCAGGATAGAAACCAAGGAGAGTCTTGATGGGAGAGGCACAGAGCGACTCAGTCTCCTGAGGATTAATTAGGAGAAAGTTTCTGCTCAAGTAATGATCTTCCTGGAAATTTTAATGGAATTATACAAAAAAAAGACAGTAATTTTTTTAAGACTTATTTTTATTATTTTTGAGAGAGAGAGAGAGAGAGAGAGAGAGAGACAGAGAAAGAGAGAGAGATCGATCCAAGGGCATCTTGCAGTAGTTAGTCTTCTCCTTCCACCATGTGGGCCCTGGGAATCAAATTCAAGTGATCAGGCTTGAAAGAAAATGCTATTACCCCTACTAGGCCATCTTTCCAGTCTGGGGCACCGTCTCCAATCTCAATGCTGCAAAAGGCTGTTTCCAAGCCTAAGTCAGACATGAAGACTTTGCCGTTGAGGGTGTCTTGTTTTAACAGCCCAGATAGCCAGAGTGAGAGAGACAGTATTTAAGAATGTCCCCACTCTGGGCAGTTCACACCGTTAATTACAGCAATGAGGAGGCAGAGCCAGGCAGATTTCTGTGTCTTTGAACCTAGTTTAGTCTGCATAGTAATTTCTAGGCCAGCCAGGGATATATAGTGAGATCCTCTCTCAAAAGACAAACTGGCAGCTGTCTGGGTTTTTGTTTAACTGGTAAACAAAGGCAACCAGAGCTTACTGTTCAGTGTGAGTTTTGATACAAACAAGAAGGAACATTGATTCGCAAGACAGCTCAAAGGGATATTGATCTTGCTTGTTTCAATGTAACACTAGCCTTTCTCACATACAAATCTACACTATGCTGGGTGTGTCAGGAATGAATATGAGCTGAGCTTGTTAGCTTATTAAAAGGAACTGTAGAGAGAGACAGGAGGGAGGAAGAGAGGATCCGTCTCACCCTAGGTGGGATCACGTTTACTCAAGGTGGGAACATTTGTCACCGGCAGGTACAAACTGGCCAGAAATGCCTACAGAGGAGGTGGAATGCTGTCTCTTATTGGGGGCTGATGACTTGTGTGATCCACAGGGGAAGCTGGGAAATGTAGTCTTTTAGCAGGAAACTATCTGAACTCATGAGATCTCCAAGTAAATTGTTTGAAGAAATTGGATACCAAAGACTTCTGAACAGATAGAACAACCGGATTTGGATTAAACATCAGTTCTTTGAGAAAATGTTGTCTTTAGAAATCTTGAACTTCAGCAAAGTGTAGCAATGTAAGTCTTTAATCCTAGCTTCAGGAGACAGAGGCTGGTGGATTTCTCTGTGGCTGGCTTGGTCTACAGAGAGAGTTTCAAAACAGTCAGGTGTATGTAGAGATATCCTGCTGTTAATCCCAAAGATGTGACGAGAAAGATCACCCAGCCAAATCATGACAGCCAAATTAACCAAAGCAAGCAAGCAATTAGAGCAAGTTTTTAAATTCATATACATGGGCTGCCTCCCTCTAATGCAGGATTCAAAAAGTCAGCATTGGATGTGAGGAAGACAAGATTTTTATAGTTCAGGGATAAGGAGTTTTTAATGGAGAATTTGTAGGGTAAAATAGACAAGGTTACAGGAACTAGCATAACAAGGTGAGCAAAACAAGGTAGTCATAACAACATTTTGAGATAAAGGTAGGGTTGCAAGATGGCCATTACAACTTCTTGAAACAAAGCCATGATTGGAAGGCAGGCATAAAAACAGGTGACCATAAAAACTTGCTAAAACAAAGATGCGATTGTTAGGTAGTCATGACAACAGGTGACCATAGTAATTCTGTGAGACAAAGACAAGGTTGCATTTCCTGGACTAGGCAGTATACAGCCTTTTCTAGTTAAGGCAAGCTTGTTCATCACCTGCCTTAAGAAACAAGAAAACAGAAAGAAGTGCTGAACTTCAGTGACCTTAATGATAAGAGAGAGAGTCACACGCGAAATCCTTTAAACAAAAATGTGTGGAGTTTACAATGAAAGAAATGTCCCTGCTTCTTGAATGCATGCCAGCTTCAGTCTCAATCCTAAAGTGAAGAACCAGCCTGTCTCCATTTAGGCTTAAAAGCCACTTTATAGTAAAGATAAACTAGGCTCATTCCTGTTTATGATTAAACCTCTGTTTCTTGAGCGAGGATTGGGCTGTGCCTACCCCGTTAAACCCCTTAACCTTAACGGCACACACCCCTATATTATCTGTTCCAGGAAATGGCAACCACGCCTTTTCTTCAGGGAGTTGTGATAATGTTTACTTAATATATATCCTTGTGGTCATCTTTCAGTGTGTTTTTTTTCTTTAACAGCCAATTCTCTTGCCCCTGTAAACATGCTTATAGCTGTTAATCTTTTATTTCTCTCCATTAAAAAGTGAATGAGAAAAAGAAATAAGAAGGAAAGAACAGGACTGCTCCTAGGTATGTGGGATCATAGCCAGAGGAAGAGAGCTCTGGGAGAGTCCAGAGTGGACATGACTCTGAGCTGGACCATGTGAGGAAAGGTGGGAAGGGGGAAGGGAGGGAAGCCACCAATCAAGAGGGGTGGTCTGGGTCTAGAAACTGGCCAAGAGATCAGAAGGGTAAAGGGTAGGCAAAAGGTCAAGTAACCACAATGTCTGGACTATATAGGGAAGGGCAGCCCAGCCCCTGGGCTAGAGAAGATTAGGGCAGCCATTTGGGTATGCTAACCAGAAGGACCCTGTAACAGATAGAGACTGAGGGATGCTGGGAAACCTGAGGTCCAGGTTCACTTTGATAAGTTAAATAGGTGCCTCAGCCATTTGCTAGGTTTGGGACCTAACAAAAGGGACCTTGAAAAGCCAATGAGGGCTGCTCTCTAAAATCTCAACTTAGGGTAAGACAGACACAGATAGCTGGTTAGTCTTGGGTGCACCTCTAAAATAAAGCTTGCTTCAATTAGACAATCGTGGATTTCATCTTTCTCCTCACAATTTTTAGGTTTAACATTAATGTTTAATCACACACAAAAATGTTCTTTTAATATATTTCTTCTTTCATCTTTAAAAATATTTTATGATTTTCTTAGTATTAGAACTTAGATTTGACAGAAGTCTTAGGGTTTCCATTGCTGTGAAGAAACACCATGACCAAAGCAACTCTTAGAAAGGACAGCATTTAATTGGGCCTGGCTTGTAGGTTCTGAGGCTCAGTCCATTATCATCAACACAATGAGCTGGCAATCAGGTTTTCTCTGACTCCTGAATGGCAGAAGGATGGACAAAGTTTCAGCCCTTTAGTTAGTGTGTGTAACGTCATGGTGGATGAACCTCTTGAAGCTCCTGGTCACTTAGGGTAAGCCTCCTTTGGGGACATGAGAGTTAGACTCACAGGCAGACTGTATTCCTAGGGTGCTGCCATTTCTCTCTAGTGATGGGGCCGAGAGGAGACGTGAGTGTGGCCTGAGTAGCCCAAACCCCACACTTCCGTTTTAGTGTTCAAGGAGTCGCTCCTGTTCTTTTCAAACTATCTGAGTTATTTGCTTTCCCACCAACAGTTTGCACGAGTCCTCCTTTTGAGTGTTCTTGGTGTTACCTGCCTGCTGTGTTTTCTCCACAACAATCACACTTGGAGACCTGGGCTGGACTCTCACAGGGATTTGTCGGCCGTTTCCATTCACACTGGCGATCTTGGTTAGTCTGTGTTCCTGTACTTTCACCCACCTGTCTGCTTGCTGTGGTGAAGAACTGTTCAGGTCTTTGGTCCATGTCTAACGGGAGACCGTCTCCTTTGCACTGAGCTCTTTATACAGTTTGCAAGGATTTTTTCTCTCTCACTGCCTAGAGTGTGTCTTAGTCAGTCCACAGCTTCCTCTTCTGTGCGGGGACATCTGACCTTTAAAAAATATCCCCTTGTCTGAGTCTGCTTTTTGTTGTTACCTCTGCTTTTTGGTTTTGTTTTGTTTTTTTTTGTTTTGCTCTTTTTGTTTTTGTTTTTTTTTGTGTGTTTTTTTTTTTCAGTCAAAGTAAAAAACAAACAAGAAAAGTTAAAACTCAGTTCCTGGAGCAGACAGACGTGGGCTGCTCTCAACCATTGTCAGGGACACTTCTCTTTCCAGTGGACAGAAGCCAGCCTTCCCACTCTGTAGGAGTTCCTGCAGCACCCCAAGGCCATCCCGCTTCCCTTCACGTCTTTGCCTAAGGTTCAAAGTCACAATCCACAGCTGTACATTTCACAGGGCTCTTATCTGTTCAGCTAACCAACCTGCCTCGCTTGGTGCTATTTCTACCAGACCCTGAATTCCAAGGTGATTAATGAGCTAAGGATAAGCTCCTGGAGATTAAGGATAGCTCCTGACAAAGAAGGTGCAAGAGCCAAGAGGCTGGGGCAGAATTACCTCAGTTGCTCTTCCCTCAGATGACCCTGGCCTAGAGCCTGCAGAACGAACAGGTCAGAGTCACAATGAGCTGGCTATGTCACTTTAGGAAGGAAACGCAGGCTGCTGTCACTCATCCCTAGAGAATAGGGAGTAACCCCAGGTGGACAGAAGTCACTCATCTCTGTGTCAACTTCCTGCTCTTAGGGCAAGGCCTTAGCAAAAGCTCTGGAAACAACTCTTCAGATTTGTGGTAGCCTGGGGGTCACTGTGGGGAAGCTGGCAGACCCTGTTGGAGGGACAGCCTTTTGATGTCAAAGAAGAATGCTCAAAATACTTGGGGTGATGTCAGGGGTTCCCGCTCCTTGATGTGTATCTCATACACATGTTTTTACATCGATCCCACAAGACCCCTGGAGAGCATTCCACTCTCTTCTCATTCTTGGGACAGAAACAATATTCTGCCACACGTCCCATAAACTCACTTTTTGGGGGCAGAGTGACCATCTTCCTGTTAGCCTTCCACATGGGATCAGTTCTTGGAGGAACACACTGCCTGTCTCTCAGCCTACTGGCAAAGTCAACTCTCCTCACACAATCTGGGTTCCCCAGAGCTGCTCAGTGAGGACCTCAAACTTCCCTGACATGTTTACTTGTATGTTTCTCCATTTTCTGAAGGATCCATCTTGGTCACTTCATAAAGGATGGGAGTGAAAGTGGAGAGAAAGCAGACCGATGAAACCCAGCCCAGTCAGAGTATACAGTAGAGACAGTAGACTACCCTGCCTGGCCTGACCCCATCATCTAGGCTCAATAAGAAGCTGGTAACCTGCTGGGTGGTGGTGGCACACGCCTTTAATCCCAGCACTTGGGAGGCAGAGGCAGGAGGATTTCTGAGTTTGAGGCCAGCCTGGTCTACAGAGTGAGTTCCAGGACAGCCAGGGCTACTCAGAGAAACCCTGTCTCGAAAAAAAAAAAAAAAAAAAAAAAAAAGAAAAAAGAAAAAAAGAAAAAGAAGCTGGTAACCAGATCACAAGGGACCTTTGGGCACAGAGAACAAGCCCAACATAAAGCTGAGGAGCTTCTGGCATGAGCAGGTGCAGGTAGGTGAAGGCTGATGACGTCAGGCTAACTCTGGAGTAAACGCCCTCACCCAACACCTGCCACCCAAAAGGTCATTGCACACTGCTAAGCTGTGTGGTCACACAGATAAGGACTCTATGACACATGGTCTCCTCAAGTTCTTCCTTCTTGGTCACATTTGGTATTGGGTGCCTCAGAGGGGCACTTGTGTGACTGGTCATCTTCTTAGGAGAAGCACCTCTGAGTCACGACCTATCTCCTCTACTCCTGGCTCTCGGTCACACAGTGTGACAGTGAGGAGCTATGCAAAGTTCCTATTGCTCTTGGGAGCTCATCTACCCCATGGGACCTGCAGGGACATGGCACCAAGCATTGTGTCACTCTATGCCAGGAGTCCATGGCTGCCATGGAGTAGGATGAAGGCCCTAGCATAGAGCCTCCCGACTCCTGTACTTTACTGTGGCCCCTGCTCTTGTGCTTCGTTCCCAGGCTTTTGCTCTCTAGTCATCTTCATCACAGGTCCCTTCTGCCGAGAGAAGCATCAGGGGCAGCACTAGGGTCCTAAGAGCACAGAGGCATTCATGGGAAAAGGCCAGGAGGAAGGCCAGAGAACCAGAGGTGGCCTCTTTGGATCAGTTTGACTTGGCCCTTTCTGGAATGATCTAGGGTGCTTAATCTAGGGAGTCTTATTCTTAGAGGTTCTGTGTCTGCCTCCTGACTGTGACATTGGGTGACAGGACGACCCTGAGCCAGCTGGAAGGGTAGCACCAGGGCATGGTTTTAAGAGTTCAGAGAACACTTGGCTCTTCGGTATCATGGTCCATTGAAGGAAGTCAGAGCAAGAAGCTTAGCAGGAACCTAAAGGCAAGAACCGAAGCAGAAGAACATTGCCTACCAACCATTCTCTCTGAGGCGGCTTGCTCAGCCTGCTGTCTTACATCACCTATGACCACCTGCCAGGGCTTACATCACCCATGACCACCTGCCAGGGCTGGCGGTGTTCTCAGTCAGCTGAGGTTTTCCTCCTCATCAATCATTATTCAAGATAAAGGACCCCACAGACTTGTCTACAGGCCAGTCTGATAGAGACAATTCCTCATTGAAACTCTCTTTCTCCACATATGTCTAGGTTTGGGTCAAGTTGAAAACAAAGAACAAACAAACAAGCAAACAAAAAACCCCCAAACCAGCAAGTTTTGGTTAACCAAATTTTTAATACAAATTATGAAAAAACAATGGTGTGTGGTCTGAGAGTTGTAAGCTGAAATAAACCCTTTCATCACCAAATTGTTAGAAACACCAATGTAGAAATAATACTTAGGTTAATGCCCAAAAGTTCTCTCCAGCACCATATACATACATGTGCGTACACACACAAATGTTTTCTTCTAGTAGTTTTACAAATTTCTTTCCAATATGAATACATTCATTTCCTTCCCCTTCCTTTTTATTTTGCCTTTCTTTAGTTTTGCTTTCAGATTTAATTTTACTTGCTTAATGCTTTGATTGCTTTAATTCTTCTGGCTAGGACTTCTGGTACTATGCTACGGAGAAGAGCAAACACGAAGAGATAGTCATCACTGTATATTTCCTGATATTATAAAAAAGGTACTTAAGTTTTTATATAAAGAACAGAGAAGTAATAATTAGTTTTTATTTGTTCCATGTTTTGGAAATAGCTATCCAAGTGTACCAATGGGCGTATGTGCACAGGATTGTGGGATTGCAGGTGCCTGGGTGATCAAAGCAAGATTTTCAGGAGGAACAGAACAACTGGGAGTGATGCAATGGATTTGAGGGAGGGGCTTCCGTTGGTTGCTGGGATGCATGAAGTTTTAATTTTCACGGAATTTAAGACTATCATATCCAGTGCGCAGGTATTTTCAGTTGCACAGCCTTTTCCATACAGTACTAACGTAGAAGTTGGATCTGTTGAAAGAAAGAACCAGCTGTTAGTTCTCTCTTCTCCTCCTCACCCAAGTTCTCTGGGGATAGAAATGTGCACAGGATGACCTTCAATATGTAACCTCTGTCTCTGGGTAATAAACATGCAAACAGTTCCATGCCTAAGCTGGGCCTCTGTTCAAGGCATCATTACCAACACCAGGGTTTAGAACTCTTTCATTACAAGGGATGAACTTAATATACACAAGAAAGACACTAGCTGAAGAACCTCAGGGGGTTGGCTAAATTTTAAATTGCATCTGTGCTCCATCCTAATTTCACTGTGGAAAATGGAAGGAAATGTTGTAGATGCCCTGGAGCTCAAATTCTTCTTTCAAGACCTCTGAGCTCCATGGGAGACCAATACTGTGGAAACCTATGTCTCCATTTCCCAGAGAAATAGAACTAAAAGGCTGTCCTGCTGTGGATGGCTTCAGCCACCCTCTGTATCCTATGTGGCATCCTATTATCCCTGTTCACTCAACCCTTCTCCACAAAGGTCCTTTCCCTACTCACCCTAGACCCTCCTTCAAGATTATTCCAGATATAAGGCCTGACTTGTCTTCAACTCATCAAGTTCTCAGTCCCACAATTCCATGAAATATTTCACACCTTGATCAGATAAGAGTTGCCACTGCCTCCCTCCCATTATATAATGCACAGAGAAAACTCCCACAGCTGCTTTTCTAACTCCTACGTGAGTGATGTATACACCCTATGTACACAACAAGCATATAGCTCTTCTCACTCAGGAAAAATCATAAAACTGTTACACAATTCACAGTGGCTCTATGAAAAAACTCAAGTGCTCACTTATGTGACATTCAGAAATGAAGTCACCTCCTGTGTTGCCAGTGAGCCAAGGCCCCATTTCAGGATATCACAGCAAAGCAGCTGCAAGCATTTGTATTTCTTTCCCTCACCACCCCAGCCCCTCTACACCC
>NW_022196911.1:53717150-53764620 GCF_008632895.1 Mastomys coucha
ACACACACACACACACACACACACACACACACACACACACACACACACTCCCTTCAATTGCCAGCAAATGGCTCCCTTAGATCTTGGAGAGATAACCAAGAGCTTGCTTGGTCCTACCTTGACCTTAGCTCTGTGAGGAAACTGCCTTCAAAGAGGACCTCTCCCTGACTCTCTCCAACTACTAGCAGAGTGGCTTTTTCTGTAGACCCCATTTATGTTGTATCAGGATTCGTTGTATAAGGATTGTATTGAGATGGAAGTGGAGGAGGAAGGGAGGGAAAGATTTGACTCTTGAGAGGGACCTGTCGAGTTAGGTGATGAGGAAGAATGGGGTGGAGGTAATGGACATGAGAGTCATGAAAGGATATGGAACTAATTGCATTTTTAGTTTTGATTCTGCCCTGGATTTTGTTGTTCTTGTTGTTGTTTGCTTGCTTGTTGTCTGTGCATGTATGCATATGGAGGATAAGTGCATAAAATTATAGTTGACAATGAAAGTGTAAAATTCAATCTTAATCTCCACATCTTCAGAATTGCAACTTGAAGTGTATAGAAAGTCATGGAGATGTATGATCTATGGATCTAGATAATCTCCATACATGTTATTTTTAATTTGTAAATTCTTTGAAGTTTTAATTTAAAAAAAAAAAACAAAATAATAGGAGCAGAAATGATATGTCACTTCTGAGATTAGACTTTTAAAGCCTATAGCTCCCCTTATCATTCTGCCACTCTCTATCTGATCATTAGTGCTGAAAGAAGTCAGTTGATAGACCTTGAGGCCACTTCATGAAAAGGAGTTGATACTACCCAAATTATGAGTGAAATGGAAAGCAGATCCTCCATCTGAAGGATCCCAGGCCCTGCTGACAACTCACACAGCCCCAAGAGACACTCTGAGTCAGAACCAGTGCCAGTGACGTGCTCAGATTCTAGACCTGTAGAAACTGGGATTCATCTTTGTTATTTTTTTAGCTGCTAAGCTTTCAATATACAGAAGTAAATGGCGGGTACACTATACCCTTGAAGACCGTCCAAATTTTAAAGTAACAGGCAAAAATAAAAATAAGAAAACACACGTACCTGTTCCGGTAACCTCAACACACTTTTTCTCTGCCCCTGTGCACTTTATAGTCGTTGTGGGGCATGTCTTGTTTTTCTCGTTGTAGCAGGAAAGACATTCAACACCATTGACTTCTGAAGATGATGGAGACACTGAATGGAGAGAGAAAAGTTTTCATCTTGGGAAATAAAAAGAAGAAAAAGCTGAGAACAAGTCTTTCTATCCACTGCTCATCTAATAATACAGGTTTTTTTTTCTACAATTCTACAAAAGAGCGTTGCAGTGAAGAAGAGCTGGGAGGAGGCAGAAGAAAGGCTCTGGGTGAATGCCAGGAAGGATCTCACGGGAATTCAGAGATGCCCTCACCTTCATCAGTTACTCTGCTCTCTGCCTTGGAGGGCAAGCCCTAGATAATGGGAGAGGAGAGGATCTGTTTTCTAAAAGGATGCTGTTCAAAGGGTGAGGGATGACCCAGGTGGGGTCAACACACACCTGTGTTCCCAGCTACTTCAACATTGGAGGCTGAGGAAGAAGGATTACTTAATCCCAGTAACACAATGCAAGCCTGGATACACAGCAACACTCCATCTCAACAATACAAAACTCTAAGATGAGTAATAAAATAGGTGGGGAAAGTCACTCCACTGGAGGAGCACAACAGGGCATTTAAACCTGTAGCTTTGCTGAACCTACTTAGAGAGCAGACTCTGGACCAATTACTGCTGCCTAGCTCTCTCTCTCAGTCTGCATATGCAAGTGTGTGCACACATACCTTGGGAGAGGGGCTTGTATCCAAGCCCGACCCTTAAAAATAAAGGCTTCAAGCAAAAGGGGAAGAGCAAGTATCACTGCTGCAGCCCATGAGCACAGAGATAAACCCTCAGAAAGGTAGAGGAGCCCTGAGCAGGTGGTGGGGCACAGACCCGAGCTGTATTCATCTGTTGGGACGCAGGCAGGGGGTATACTCACGATTTATGTTATCTTTGTTACACTTCTCAGTATAGCAGCACTGGTTCTTGTATCTAAATTTCTGTTGGTTCCCCAGTGTTGCTGAGAATTCCAAGTCACATGATTTTGCATTTTCAGCACACCCTTTTTGCACAATTTCTTGGTTTGTACTTGAAGCTGCAGAAAATTGAACCACCAAGTAAATTTTCCTTCTGTGCTAGTGGTAAATAATCTGTTCCTTCATCCCCTCTCTCCTGAGTGCTGCGCTTCTCCAAGAGTCTCTCTGCACTAGTCTATTGAGAAGGAGCCAACAGAGCATGGGCCACTTGCTACAAAGGGAGTGACTGGCGGTAAGGTACTTGCTGAGCAAGCACGATGCCCTGAGTTTGATCCCTGACACTGTGAAAGAGTGGAGTCACTCCCAAATGATCCTGATCCTATAGAATCTAGGGCCTACAACAAGCACATGCTCCATCTCCACCCAGCTCCTAGTTTCATCCCGGAAAGGATAAATTGGAAAGGATAAATTGAAGGAGGCGCAAGGTAGTGAGGGTTGGCTTACATGGTGTTTCCAATTTCTGTATTTGGTTGAAGCAGCCAACAGAAGTCACACAAGTTTGTCCATCCCAAAGACATGGTCCACCTTGACACAGTTGCTTTGTACAGTTGTAACTCTCTGTAAGGAGGAAATGTACATCATTTAAAAGCTAATCCAGAAGCCTTGTAGTTGATGTTGCTTAGGAGTCAAGAAGCCATGGAGGGGCGCTAAACAGACTACTGGAGTCTCATGGGGTTGGCTTCCTCCCCCAGGCACTTGACTGCTTACTTCCCCTTTGCATTTTTAGAAAAAAACACAATGCTTTGTTTACTCTTACCTACAGAGCAGACAGCTAAAATGCTAAAGACAAAAACTGTGAGGAGGCTCTTCAGGACAGAGGACCAGCCCATGGTGACGCTTGTGAACACTGCAGGAGATGAAGTAAGGACAATGGGATCAGAACAATGGGGCTAAGACCTGTAATCCAGTAATCCACATACTTGACTGTGTTGTTTGTCTATGTGTTCATTCATTCATTCATTCATTCATTCACCCCTTCACTTATCCTTTCTGAAAGCCCAAATTTATCAAACATTGGTTTTATGCTCAATGTGGCCATTTGGAAGGATGCAAAACTGGAAAAGACACCATATTCTATATTAAGGCATAGGGGATGGGTTCTGGGTTCTGGGAAAGGACTTTCACTTAGGAGGAATTCTTTCATGGGTCTGGAAGGCATTAGATCTCCTTCCACAGTTGATATGGCTGAGTCAAGAAACAACTCCTCTGGAGAACAGGTGGAGGCTCTCTGTGCTACGAAGTTCTGGGCCAGCTATGGTGCTTAAGAGCAATCAGACCCTTAGCTAATGACATGGCTTCACTACTTCCTAAGTCACCCTCCCCCTAAAGGATGGCCTCCACCTTAGGTGTCATAGCCCACACTGGAAATGCTCACCAAGAAGGATTCCGGCTTTTCTGAAAGGACGGCCTTGAGCTAGAGAGGAAGCGATCTCACCTGGAGAGATGATGAAAGTAGAATTTTCTCTGCCTCCCCGTCACTTTTATAGCCCAGAGGATCATTGCCTGGTGATTAAGCCACTGTAAATAGTATCTTGGCATGAAGCCAAGTGCATGACACTTCCTGGTCTTCTAGAGAGAGTGGCTATGAGAACAGTTCTTCTTGGGAAAGGAGGGGAGGGAGTTTGTAATGCTGTTGTGCCTGAGGTGAGCTACAGAAAAGTTTAGAGTACTTGAAAATTAAAAAGTATTGGAATTGTCCTAAAGTGTGTAGCTACCATCCTCCATCCTTGCTTGGGGCAAATCCCCAGCTTTCTCTCTCCCATCCTTTCCTTTCTCCCTAGAGTCTATTGACTTCTCTGCTTAGAAGGGACTGGGTGTGTCTCTCTATAATTTCCCACCACACACATACACCATCTAATTTTAGGCCAGCCTCTTGTTAGGGTATAGCTCACCAGCCTTCTTATTTGCAATGGAAAGAAAGGCTAAGCTAGAAGGACTCCACACTTCCTTTCTAATCATCCAGATTTTAGACACATTCTCTCAAAATTCAGGTGCCAAGTTCCCCCTCCCTGGGAAGTCAGTATGCAGAGTTTTGAAGAAGATGTGGGTTACAAGAAAGGAACAGGGTTGTACATGTGCCTCAGAGGATGGGGTGTGGAAGAAATTAGGAGGAACACCCAACAGTCACAGAGGTGACAGACTGAGAAAGGGCATCCATAGTTACAGATATCAGTAGAGCTTAGCTGGAATTTCCAGTATTCAAATTACATTGACAGAACATTTCATGGGACATAGCAACAGGAGCTGGAAGTAGACTTGCCCCACTTGCAGGGGATCCTGAGTGAAGACATCATGGGTTCCTAATGATGAAGTCTATCTCAGTTCCTGTTCCATTGCTCAAGATGATGAGACAGCAGCCAAGACAAACTGTACACTCTCCCCGCAAATACAACCAAGGCCTTTTCAAAGAGTCAGCTTGAGTCTTGCCTTCCAAAGAAAAAATTTGGCATCACCACCTTGTGGCATTTCATAATGTAGCCTCCCACCACCACAACTCCCATCCTATCACACACCTGCCCTCACATCTTCTCCCAGGATCAAAGTCATAGCTAGAGACTGTATTTTATGGTTCTCTGTTGATTCAGCTTAATAAACTTCAAGTTGTATAACCAGTACTGGACTGTGAGCTTCCAATTAGCTGAGAATGGAGATAAGGATGGTGACTGCAAGTCAGCTTAGGGCCAAGAGGCCAGACATGCAGGTTAATGACCATGTCTCATTGATGCACTGGCCTGGACAGTGCTGAGCAGAACAGCAGCAAGATCAGGCCACTGTCATTCATCCACGGGGAATGGAGTGTGGCCTCCATCTACCAAGTATCACAGAAACTCTGCCAACTCCTTCTCCCAGGGCAAGGTCTGAGAGAGACTGCTTACATATAGCAGAATTTGGAATAAAACAACAGAAGTTGGATGGGCACTTAGGATAAAAAGATCAAGGAAGTAACACCCTAACCCTGACTTGCCCCCAAGATCAGGGCCAACGAAAAGAATACCTCCAATCCCTGAGAGGAAAACCCCACCAATCCCTGAGCTTGTCCCAAGATCAGGTCATAGACTCCCACCAAATCCCAGGCCACCCTGGAAAACTCTGCCCTCCCCCACAAACTTTGCCTTCTGCTCAGTTACTTCCTGCTTCTTGCCAGAGCAGAGGCAGCCACCCTCTTTTGTCTTTCCTAATAAATCTCTTGTGTGAGGCTTGTTGTGTAGTGTGACTTTGTGCTGTTGCTTGGCTCCAGACTGCCAGGATGCCTTTCCCCTCAGATCCATAACACTTACAGATAACCCTCTGGGCTAAAGAAGAGTAGAGATGAGGCATGAAAAAAAAAAACAGAGAGGCCTCACTCTTTTTGATGTGTATCAATACACATTTAGCTTTAGATAGGTCCCACCTACTCCATCAAGAGCTCAGTTCTGTGTTCATTCTTGGGATCATAGATAACATTCAGCCTGATATCCCAGATAAAGACATTTCTCAGGACAAAGAAGATGTCCTCTTGTGGTCTGCCTCCTGGGAACAGTCCTGAGAGGGACTCAAGCTGCCTGTTCTCCAGGCTACTGTGCTGTCCTTGGTCTTACAACCCCAGTTCCTCAAAGCTCCCTTGTCAGTGAGAATCTCTCAGTTACATATTTGTTAGTGTGTAGTCCAGTTATGCTGATTAGCTTTAAGTATCAACACCACACAACCTATAATCACCCAGAAATCGAGTTTTAATGAGGAATTATCAACATCAGATTAGCTTGTGGGCATGTATGTGAGGGGATCAATCTTGATTATTAATTGATATAGAAAGACCCAGCCCAATGTAGGAGTCCTGAACAGTCTAAACGTTGAGGAATTCAGCCAAACAGAAGCAAGTAAGGATGAGCTTATTTTCTCTTTTCTATGACTGTGGATGCGATAGGGCTAGCTGCTTGAGTTCCTGTTGCGGCTTCCCTTCAGAGATGGACTATCACCTGGAATTATAAGGAAGGGAAGGAGACAAAACAAAAAGCCATGTCTTCTCTTCTGCCGATTTCTGTCAGGGTACTTATTACAGCAACAAAAATGAAACAAGCCATCCGCTTCCTCAATAATCCAGTTCGGTCACTTTAACAGATCCCGCAGCTCTCCACTGCTGATGGGCTTTTTGGTCTCCACAACATCCAAGGTGAGGTTTTGAATGGTTAGGTGCCAGCCATACCCCTGATAGACAGACAGAAAGGGAGGACCAGGACAGATAGTAAAGATGGTAAACTGGCTTTTTCTTTACCCTCCTGTCCTGAGACAAAAGCCTAGCAGGCTTTTCTCTCATATGGGGGCAGGGGGGAACCCTTTCAGCTGGTTGGTTCAAGGCCTTTCAGCTCTTCTTTCTTGGTTTAAGCCGACCAACTCAAAATTAGGGGGAGAGATCCATCCCAGGCCACTCAAACACTTGTGGACTCCCCTCTCTGCTCTGCAGGGCGTCTTTCTCTCCATGTGCCTTGCTGTGTGAATGTCTTCACTTTTTATTAAAGCTTGTCACCTGTTGCTGCCTACTTATCTGAGACTTTCCCCACATTGTAATTCTTTAATTGGAAGAGAAAATAAACACAAATGAAGCCACTTAGAGAGCAACAAGTCTCATCACCCACTTTGGCTTAGCAAGGGCCCTACTGAGCTGACAACCCACTGGAGTTCCCACCCTTTGACCCTCCCTTCCTGCTCTCAGTCACCACTTGGCCATGCTGAATGTAGAACACGCTGAATCTCTTTCAGCTACAGCAAGGCCCTTAATACCACCTCACCTCCCTTGAATGGAGCCTCACTGTCTCCAGCTGCAGCAAGTAATCTTTTTCCTTTACCATCACCCACAACCCTGTATATCCCCACTCTCCCATCTGTAAAGTGGGGAGAAGACCTGACTCAACTCTTAGGTCAGTGTTCGGATAAGGACTCACAGTTCTACTACTGACTGCCTTCCTGTACGTTCTCTCCTCTGAAAGACCAGGTAGTGTGCTTCATGTAGAATATTTTCTCCCTGATAGATCCCTGGGACTCTTCTACGGGTCACATGCAGGCTGCCCACTAGATCAACAGCAGCCCCACAGGGCAGTAGCTGCAGAGACCCAGCTGCGCAGAAATGATAATCCTTTTACTAAGACCTGTTGTGGTATCCTCTTGTTGCCTGGGAGCTTTAAACTGCAGAGAGAGTTCTGGCCACTGCAGGCCCTGAGGAATGGCATACCGGAGTAGGGTTCTCCTCTCCAGTGGTCCTCTCTGGCTAGAGTAATCTGGCACCTAGGCCATGAGTCTACAGCCGACTGAGCAGGAAGAGAGGAGCACAGGACCACCAAAGCTAAGCCTGGGGAAGACTGGAGTACATTGCAGATATTCTTTTTCTGTGTGTGTCTAGAGTCTGTTCCCTTTCTAGCACCTACCTGTTCCTACCTGTTCCCTATCTAGCACCTACCTGTTCCTAGTAGACACTGTATCCTGAGGGATGGAGTAGGGGAAGGCAGAGTGTGGGTGGCCCAGCCCAGTCAGAGTGAGCCGCAAAGACTGTAGAAGCCTCCATCTCCACCCTGACCTGACTCCATCCTTTGGATTTTGTAGGAGTCCGGCTCCTGTCCCTTAGAGGACATTTCCAGGGAAGGGAGAACAAACTCAATATAAGGGTGGGGCTTCTGACAACACCAAGTGCGGGCAGGTGACTGGGTTAGTGATGACAGGTTCACATTGGTATGAACATCTCCACCCGGTACCATGTTGTCCAGATGTCACTGTGTACTGCCAAGCTAGATGGACTCCATTGCTGAAGGCTCTGTCATTCCGTGATCTTACTTTCCTTCCTTTTTGATGATGTTTTTGTATTTGGTGTCTTGGTGAGGTGCTGGCCACAGTAGGCAAGCTTTCTTAGAAGAAATACCCCTGGGTCCTGCCTGATCACCTTTGTGTCTGGCTGTGCAACACGCAATAGCACAGCCAGGGGAGCGAGGGGCTCTGGAATGTTCCCCTGACCTTGGGAACTTATCTATCAGTGCCCCGTGGTGCTAGGCATGATGTTATTCTATGCATGGGAAGCCATGGCTGCCATCAAGCAAGGTGAAGTGTTATGGAGTTTGTGACCCCTGGGAAAAAAACACATAGACTCAATCCAACCATAATGAAAAGGTTCATTAATTGCTAGAAGGGCAACAATCTCTGAGCTAACTTTGAGATTGCCGTGGAGGAGGAATATGAGGAAGGGCTTTGAAAGGGGGAAACCACAGGAAAACCTTCAGTATCTATGCAAGCAAGTACAAAACTGCTCTGTTCTACCAAGTTAAGGTAGCTCAGAAACACTCTTTGGGTATCTGTAAGAGAAGCGCAGAAGCGCAGGGGTCACTGAGTCCGAGTTACTAGGAACTTATCTTCCAGGGACTGGAGTCAGAGACAAACAGCTGGTGGGTACCACGATGGATGCCTGGCATCAAGTGGGTAAAGCCATATCAGAAATTAGGGCTTAGGCCCTGGAATAGAGAGCCTCTGTACTCCTCTTCTTTGGTTTACCCCTCACTCCTTCCTCTTCATCGACGGCCCTCCCACTCCTTTGGTGAAAACAGGCTCACGAGAGGCATTTGGGAAAGCAGAGGTAACTGGACAGTGTGAAGCAACAGGCCCTGTCAGGTTTTCATCATGGAGGTCCAATCTGGCTGGGGACTTACATGATAAGACAAGAAGAAGAAGGCCGAAGCACCTGAGGTGGCCTCTCCATGTTAGTTTGACTTTGCCCTTCCTGGAATCATCTGGGAGGCCTTGGAGGACCAGAGGTTCGTTCTTAGGAGCTCTGTGTGTGCTCTTGGCAGAGGGGAAGAAAGCTTGAGTGTGACAGAGTCTGGCTGAGAACTCCCTGAACACACAGTCTTAGGGCTTCAGAAAGCACTCGGCTTCCCAGCACAAGGATCTTTTGATTCAGACAACCTGAGTTCCCATTCCTAGTCCTGTTATGTGATCTTCTCACAGTGACTCAGGTTCTCTATGCCTCAGTTTCCTCAAGAGCTGAGAGTCTCTAATGAGTGTTTATGAGGCTTACACAGTTTTAGGAGGAACACAGCAAACAATACCTGGCTGCCTGAAGCTCTCAGAGTGCTAACTGCCCTCATTAAGATTATTTATTTAGCATCTACTATGTACCCTCCCTGTTAGGCAACAATGAAGGAGACACACCTTCATTTGAAAGAGTAGAAGTGAGAAGACAGAGACAGGGACTTGAGTAGGAAATCTCCTGCTTAACAGGCTTCTCAGGAGGCTTGAGAAAGGGTCCTTATTCACCTGGAGCTAACTGTTATCCAGGGACAGGAGAGGGAACCCAGGAGTCCCTGCCACTGCCCATCATTGACGAAGCCCCCAGTTAAGAAGGATCTTACTGCCCCAGCTGATACAAGTCCTTGGAGACTAGGTGGGGAGCCTGGAATGTTCCAGGCAGCAGGGCTGCTAGAAAGTACAGAGAAGGCTGGGACATGGGGCCTTTGGACTAAAACCTCCCTGGATGAGGAGCCAGGAGACCACACCAAAGCCCAGAAGACACAGCATCGCAGCAGATCCTTCCCAAGAAGGAAATCATGCCCAACAGCCTTAGGAAGGGAGGATGCCCTTCACCATTACCAGTGAGGGAGGTGGCTTCTGTACCTGGCATGAGGTGGAGGGTGCACTGTGGCAGGAGGGCATGGGGTAGATACAGAGCTGGCCAGCTGGGCACAGGATATCAGGCCAAGTGGGAGTCCTGGGGTAAAGGCCAGCTGTAGGAATCACCTGCCACTCTCTCTTCCTCACCCTCCATATCAGCATTGACGCCGACCAGGCACATTTATCTACAGGTTACCAGTAAACCACCCTTTGCTCTCAGAAACCAAAAGGCAAACCAGGCTGGGTGCAATTATACTCGGGAAGGTGTTAATTTTGCTTACCAATAGTAGATTCTCTGTAAAGCCTTGAGTTCAAGGATAAAGAAAGTGCCACCCATATACATACAGTGTTTCCAGCCATAAAGTCCAATGAAGTTATGTAGGAAAACAGGTGCAAGTAGAGATCACTGTACACAGAAAATCAAGGCAATATCAGACAGGTTTCACTTTTTCACTCATTTATTGGTCCTAATCTTTATAGGTACATTAAAATGATACATGTGCAAATGATAGGAAAGTAAAATTGAAACCTGTGAGGAACAGAGGGGATTAATAGGAATGGCAAGGTAGTGACAGGGTAGGAGGTGGGGTGGGAGGCCTATGCTCAAAGTACAGAGCATGCTTGTGGGATGAATGCCTTAAGTAGCCTTGTCAAATGAAATAAAAGAATCAAAATGGGCTCAAGCCTTTTGGTCCCCTACTGATGGACAGACAGCTTGACGTTTTTGGTTAACAATTTATGCCAGTCATGCGTGTGAATAAGAGATATGAGCTCGCTTTGTTTATAAAGCTATAGAAACATCTACTCCTTCAGTACAATGCCATCTGTCTTTTAGGATATCTATTATGTAGTTTGAAAAAGGTCTTTTCTGTTTAAAATCTCTCTAACAAGCATATACTATATCCTGCTGGTTGTCCATTCTGCCCACTGACTAGCAGATCCTCTCCAGTACACTCACCTTGCACCTTGAGAAGCACAGAGGATCTCCAGAGGCAGATCACTTTGTGTGTGTGCGCCCGTGCATATGCACACATGCATACACAAGCAAACACACATACACACCACATCATAGCCTATCTTCTTTCTAAGATAGAGGGAAAACGTTTAGTAGACCCCTAATTTATCATTTGATCAGCTAGCTCATCCCAACCATCTAAACTGACTGCGTTTAAATCTTTATAACAGGTCTTCATTTATATATAATAATATGGAGACAAATACTAAGGAACTTCTTTCCCTGTCATGATCTCACTGAGATTTCTGAGAGGTCTGTGTAGTTCCTTCTTGAACAGAGTGCTCCTCCTGAAGACATCTCAGACATTGGCTTCCCTCCGTCTCTTCCATAATTCCAGGGCCTTGGTTGCAAGTATTTTTTTAGATGGTTCCAGTAACAGTTGCTGTTAAAGTGCTACACTTTCTGTATCTGCATGTTATCAATGGTCAGGACAAAATGCATTCTTGATGTGTGGCTAGACTTTCACCTAAGAGAGAGCATGAGTTGATATTTACAGGATTAAGTGGAAATTTTAATCAAAATCAGGCCACTTCCCAAAGATTTCAACAGAGATGACTGTAGAGAGTTTTGTTTTTTGTTTTTTACTCATGCCTGTGGGGCAGAAGAGTAAGCAAGAGAGAAATAACTACAAGACCAAAATTATGAGGACAGCAAATGTTCATTTAGAGGTAGTGAGATGATGATATGAAGCAGAACCAAAAGAACTCTGTGGGGGAAGGAAACATTAAAAGTTCTTCTGACACAGGGTCTCACCAGGTAGCCTTGGCTAGCCTGGAACTCTCTCTGCAGTCCAGGCTCTGCTACATAAGAATAATGCATCTTCATGAGGAGGAGCATAAGTACTAGACGTGTTTACATGTCAGTAATGACCAAGTGGGAGCTATGCATTACTACATCCTTAAGCATTTTCACTGATCTGAGCAGAAGCTTTCGCTCTTTCTTCTTCTGATTTGTTTGTTTGTTTTGCTTTGTTTTTTAAGTTTGTACTGAATGTTTTGCCTGTATGTATGTCTGTACACCATGTGTGCACCTGTACCCTCAGAGGCCAGAAGAAGGCATGGTATTCTTCAGAACCCAAGTAACAGGAGGTTTGTGAGCCACCATATGGGTACTGGGAACCTAACCCCAGTCCTCTGGGAAAGCAACAAGTGCTCTTAACTACTACGCCATCTCTCTAGCCTCTCAGATTTATCCTTAATGTATTGCCCAAGGTATAAAGAATTTTGGACCACATGGGCAGTCTAAGAGACTGCAAAAGTTTACAAAGACAGTCTGGAAAGTTGTGCACTCAGGTAAATTGCTACATATCTCTTTGCCTAAAATTTCAAAGTTCAGCATCCCTTTTTCATTAAGAGATGGAAAGCGATGGTCAGTTAATAAAGTACTTGACTTGCGAGCATGAGGATCTGAGTTTGATCCCTAGAACCCACATAAAAAAGCTGACGGTGGCACAGAGCCTTCACAGGACCAAGGACCTCTCCTCCCATTGATTTTGCAATCCTCTACTATACACATGCTGCCAGAACAATCAGTCCTACCATGTATACTCCTTGGTTGGTGGTTGAGTCCCTGGGAGCTCTGAAGGTACTAGTTAGTTCATATTGTTGTTTGTCCTAGAGGGCTGCAAACCCTTCAGCTCCATTGGTCCTTTCTCTAACTCCTTCATTGGGGACCCTGTACTCAGTTCAATGGATGGCTGTGAGCCTCTACATCTGTATTAGTCAGGTACTGTCAGAGCCTCTCAGGAGATAGCTATATCAGGCTGGCTTGTCCTTCCTTCAGTTCCTACTCCATAGTTACTCTCTGCAATTCCTTCCGTGGGTATTTTGTTCCCCCTTTTAAGAAGAAATGAAATGTCCACATTTTGGTCTTCCTTTTTCTTGAGTTCCTTGTGGTTTGTGGGTTGTTCTTCCTGTATTCCGAACTTCTGTGTTAATAACCACTTATCAGAGAGTGCATACCATGTGTGTTCTTTTGTGATTGTGTTACCTCACTCAGGATGATATTCTCCAGATCCATCCTTGGTCCTGTGAAGGTTTTGTGCCCCAGTGTAGGGGAATGCCAGGGCCAATAAGTGGGAGAGGGTGAGGTGGCAAGCATGGGGAGGGGAGAGCCAACAGGGGTTTGTTCTTGTTGTTTTTGTTGTTTGTTTGTTTGTTTGTTTGTTCCTGGGAGGAGAAACTGGGAAAAGAAAAATCATCATATGACATGTAAATAAAGAAAATATCTAAAAAAAAAAAAAAAAAAAGCTGATGGTGAGCCTGAAATTTCAGCACTGGAAAGGCAGAGACAGTAGGATCTGTGAAGATCACTGGCAAGACTGCTCATGTGAATTAATAAGTGAGAGAGCTATTCAGAGACCACTGCAGAAACAGGGTTGGGGGATGGAGAGAGTGTAACAGCCAAAGATGGCGGATGACCACAAGGAAACCACATATCCATACACGGCAGGACAGTTACACATAATGAACTCACAATGCTGTAACTGTGACGTCGTTCATAAGACCCGAGAGAGCCTAAACAGGGCAGAATCTCTCATGGAGAAGGCACGTGGGCATGAAGCTCCACCACTAGCCGAGGAGCTCTTGTTAACTGCTGAAAAATGAAGAGTCAGTTTTCTCTAAAAGTGCAGCCATTGATAACTCAAGCCACACATCCAAGAACATGTGGATAATACAGATTGGAATTGATGCGGGTGGTGTACACAATATTGAGTGGGGAAGAAAGGGGGTGGGTCTGGGGAGAGTTGTAGGAGGGAAGGTACTCATGATCCAAATACATTGGACCAAATTCTTGCATAACTAATGAAATTAAGAAGAAGAAGAAAGAAGGAAGAAAGGGAAAAGGTAGATGGAATTTGAGATTTCCTTCTAGCCTCTACACATGTATGCACACATGTACACACAAATGCTCATAGGAATATACACACATAAGAAAAACACCATAACTTTGGGTGTGATAATTTTGGAAGTGTCCAGCCTGATGATTAAATACATCAATCGAACTGTTTTGATAATAAATACAAAGCTACAAGTAGTCATCTACAGCAGAGAAGTCTGAATTGTTCTCATATGGAGAGAGCATAAATGGTCATGTTTACCCTCATTTGCTAAGACTACATTCTCACAGCAGAGCTAAACCACATGGAACTTGGATAAAAATGCAAGTCAACATAGACCATGGACATGTCTATTGTGCATACAGATTTTATATGAAGAAACAAGAACATAAAAGGCACTGCACAACTTCTAAAACCCTCTTTAGTAGATGTTTTCCTCTAATAAAATTTAAGGTTGTGGACTTTTTACATAATTTCGATTATTATGATGTTTTATTTTAACCATAGAAAAAGTTGATTCCCACCTTCAGGTTGACATCTTCATAGAAGTGCTCAGATAGCCAGCATGGCGGCTCATACATGTGATCCCAGCAGGGCAGAATTGATTCAAATCGAAAGTCAACATGGAATACATAGTAAACTCCAGATTTTGAAATACAACATGAGATCTTGTCTATAAAAATCAATTAATCAATCAAGAAGTAGTGAAATGGTGTTGATCAGGCCTGTTTTCTGTGGTTTTCATGAAAAATAGAAAGGTTGATTGGCAGTTCAAAGTCTGTTTCCCCATTCATCATTTAACTGTTGGTAAGATAGAGTATTAATCAAAATGCATGGACATTCCCATAGTAACAAATGTACTGTGTTTTATTTTATAATACAATCGATAGTTTTCATGGTTTAGTTTAGATAACAGATGCATTTTGGGGTACACAGGAGTCCTCCATGGTAGTGAATGGACTTTGTTCAAGAACTGAACTCGTCCCCACAATCTTTCTTTCTTGAGAGAAAGTTTCTGTGAAGCCCTGGCTTTTCTGGAGACGAGGCTGACCTCTGTCTCCTGAGTGCTGGGATTAAAGGTGTGTGCCACCATTGCCTGACTTCCCCAACATTTCTATGACCAAAAAACCTTTCAGTTTTCTGAAATCGTTCTTTTAAAAAGATAATAAATGCAAGGCACACCTTTAATTTCAGCACTCAGCATCAGAGGAAGGCAGATTACTGTGAGTTCAAGGCCAGCCTGGTCTTGCTCCATCCGAGACTGCATAGTGAGGCACTGTCTCAAAAAACAAAACATCCCAAAAAGGACAATACACATGGAATGAAAACAAATATTATTCTCTTTAAAATGTAATAATGAAGTGCTGGAGAAATGTCTCAGTACTTAAGAACATTTGTTGTTCTTACAGAGGGTGTAGGTTTGGTTTCCAGCATTTACATGGTGGCTCACAACCATCCACTACTCCAGTTATAGGGGTATCTGATGCCCTCTTCTGACCTCCATGGGCACCAGACTCCCATGTGACACACATACATATGCATGGCCCAAATATTTATACACATAAAAAAAAAATCTAAAAACATTTAAAGTGTGATATTGGCTAATTTAACCTGAAAACCCAGTTGTATGATGAAGGGAACTGAGATTTGTACTAAATTTCATTCTCTTGAAGTTCATCTCTGTAAATCTGGGGGCACTGGTATTCTCCTTGGTGTGGGAAGCCTCCTTGGAGAGCGGGTGTTGGAAGGCTCCAATAGTCCAGAGCCTGCTGAAGCTCAGGCTGCATACTCAGCAGCCTGACTTCATGATCACACACACCCCTGCTCTGCCTAGCAGAAGAAGCTAGAAGTGTAAGCTCTGCCCCGTGAAGCCTGAGCCCTCCACCATGGCTTCAGGTTACATTGCAGGATGCTTAGCGCCTTATTTAGGATATCCTCCTCTGCTAATCCCAGGCCCTTGGGAACCATTTTCTCTCAGCTGATTCTGTCTTCACACATAGCTCACTCTACCCTCAGGAGTATTAAGTGACTGGTCCCTTCCTCTTACCTGATGTCACCACGTTCTTCATATTCAGACTTCTACTTTTTACTGATCTCTTTCCAGACAAATAAGCAAATCCCATCCTCATCCCCATAAAACGGCATTGAAATAACTGCTCCCCCACACTTCCTCTAGCGAGTAAAGCACTTCTTGTTGTGTGTTGATAGGTCCATGTTTGCTCTCAGTTCCTTCCTGCCATATCTTGGGCTCTGGTTAGCACTTCTGGTAATCATTTATATTTTTATTATACTAGCTGATCTTCCCCACAACTGTTTCAATGCACCCCGGTGCTTAAAAACCTTAAAATTTACAATTTTACAATTTACGATTTTCTCCATTTACTGTCCCTCCTGTAAGGTTTGTTTTCCCTCACCTTTCAAAAGCACATTTCTCAGGACAGCTGTGTACCTACGCTCTTGCTTTGGTTTCTCTCCAGCCAGTCACCTCCTCCACAGTCACCCTCCTGTAATGAGGCCACCACCTTGCAAAGGGCTGGCAGCAGTGTCTGTTCTGAGATGCTTAATGATAAGTTCTCCATCCTTGTCTTGCCTGCTGACAGACTCTTGGTCTTTATCGGGATCCCTCCACCCCCACCCCTGCCCCCACCACGGTGGATGCTCACAGGCTGGCTGACAGCCTCTTGGTCTTTAGTGGGATTCCCCCCACCCCTGCCCCCACCACGGTGGATGCTCACAGGCTGGGTTTTCTTCTCCTTCAGGTCTCACATCTTGAAGCTCCTCCATGGCCTTTTTTCTGCTCAGTTCTCTGGTTCACGTTCTCCACCAGCATGTTTCCTTTGGCGGATTGTGGGGGTCATTGTCTTGTTTTCTACACGTCAATGAGATTTTTTAAATGTAGAGTTTCTCATTCAGTTGTCTATATACTACCCTTTGGTGATCATTTACACAGAATTTTAAAATTCTGTGGGGTTTTAAACCTGTACCATCCATTGCTGCTCCTCTGCACTTGCCCGGTGCCTCCATGTCTTCTGCCCTCAATATCTGCTCCACTCAGTCTTCTCGCCCAGAAGTGGAGGCTGAAGCCCCTGTGACCTGCGTGCTAAGTTCATGCACTGATTCCTCTTCCAAGCCTCTGCCCCAGCTTGTCTGACTGGTCACCTCTAGAAGCTCAAGTCAGAGGTTGCTTTGTCCCCACCCCACCCCACCCCTGTATTTCTCTTCCCTTCCAGACCAGAGCATCCATTAATGTAAAGTCTTTCTTGCTTGGCTTTTTGTGTACCCTGTCAGACTGTAGCACTGACCTGGTACAGGTCAAAGGATCAAAAATATTTGCAAGCCTAATGAATTGATTAGTGGACAAGACCGGCCCAGACCTCCTAAATATCATCTGAGTTAAGAAAATAGCTCATACCTCCATCACTCAGGAGACAGGGGCAGGTAGAGTACAAGGCAATCCTTGTCTACCTAGTAAGTTCCAGGCTAGCCAAGGCTATATACAAACTCTTTCTCTGAATCAATCAATCAATCAATCAATCAACCAATATATTGTCAGGCAATGGTGGTGCACTCCTTTAATCCCAGCACTCAGGAGGCAGAGGCAGGTGGATCTCTGAGTTCAAGGCTAGCCTGGTCTACAGAGGGAGCTCCAGGACAGCTACAAAGATAACCCTGTCTCAAACAAAACAAAACACACAAATGAGGAAGAAGAAGAGGGAGAGGAAGAAGAAGAAGGGAGGGGAAGGAGGAGGAAAGGAAAGAGGGAAAGCAAGCAAGCAAGCAAGGAAAAAAGGAAGGAAGGAAGGAAGGGAGGAAGGAAGGAAGGAAGCAAGCAAATAGGACAGTAAGTGAAGCCTTGAATCCCAAGACATAAAGATCTCTGGATCTTTCTTTTTCCTCTCTGTCTTTTTTGTTTCTTTCTTTTCTAGGAAGTCCCTAATTAAAACACCTTAAAATTGTAGGATATAAAAGAAGAAACACTTGGCACCTCAGAAGTTTTTACTTATTCTTTCTTACTGTGACGGCATTTCAAACTTTTATTTTTCCATTCATTCTTTGTACGGCTATTGAGTAACATCAGGCTCTGGGTCTAAAAGGTCAGTCTAACAGTGCTTTAGAGAATCGTCTGTGCCCCAGCTCCATGGGGTTGGGGGAGACAATTCTAGTGCACCGTGTGTGCAGGCCTCCTACTTAGTGACTACACTTTCTTTCACTCTGGCTCTGTAGACCCCACACTTGGTTCTCATGATTTTTCTCACAGCCTCTTTGAAGTCTTTGTTCCTCAGGCTGTAGATAACTGGGTTCAGCAGTGGAGTGACCACAGTGTAGAAGACGGAAATGACCTTGTTGAGTTCCGGTGACAGATGTGCATTTGGGCGCACATACATGGAGATCATGGTCCCGTAGTAGATGGTGACCACAGCCAGGTGGGAACCACATGTAGAAAATGTCTTCATCCTGCCGGAAGTGGAGGGGATTCTCAGAATGGAGGACACTATGAAAACGTAGGACACCAGGGTTAGAAGGAAACAGATGCATAGCACAGCGATGGACAGGACAAAGATGGCCATTTCTGTCACATAGACGCTGGAGCAGGACAGTTGGATTAACGGAGGGAGGTCACAGAAGAAATGGTTGATGCGGTTGGGCCCACAGAAGTCCAACTTAGAAATCAGGAGGGAAGGCAGGAAGCCCGTGCCCACCCCTGTCACCCAGGAGACTGTTACCAGAGCTGCGCAGTTATCAGGGCTCATGAGAAGAGAGTAGTGGAGCGGATGGCAGATGGCCAGGTACCGGTCATAAGCCATCGTGGCGAGGAGGAAACACTCAGTAGCACCGAAGAACACAAAGAAGTACAGCTGGGCCATGCAGGCGGGGAAGGATAACATGTGGCCCCAGGAGGCCAGGTTGGACAGCAGCAGGGGAACCGTGGTGGATGTGTACCAGATCTCCAGGAAGGACAGGTGTTGGAGGAAAGTGTACATGGGAGCATGCAGGCGCGGATCCTCACTCACCACAGCAATGATCACCATGTTGCCTGTGATGGTGAGGAGATAGAAGCACAGGAAAATGGCAAAGAGGAGGGACTGCCACTCGAGAAGGTTCTGGAATCCTAAGAGCTGAAACTCAGTGACTTTGGATAGGTTTTGGGGCTCCATTTTCTGTGAAGGCAGAACACATTTTGAAAATTATGTACAAGGCATAGGAAGTTTTTTGCAATGTTTGATTTTAGGGTCCAAGGGTTTGATGTTTAGGGTCCAAGGTTGGTCCTCTAGTAGTTTGAAACTATTTATAGAGTGTTGGGTGCTTGTCTGACAAAACGCAACCTCTAGGAGGAAGGGTTTGTTTGGGCCCACAGTTGGCAGGCAGTTTATCACGGTGGGGAGGGTGTGGCAGTAAGAGGGGGAGGTACCATTGTCTCCACAGACTGGGGTGGGGGAGGGGGGCTCACACTGCTCAGCTTTCTTTCATTTATCCAAGACTCCAGATCAGTGCATGGCATGACGCTGTCCGTCAGGAAGTGTTCTCAGCTCAACTGACCTAATCTAGAGACTCCCTCCCAGACATGCCACAGGCTTGTTGGGTTGATGATCTAGATGTCAAAATGACAAGGAACTTACATGCAGGTTTTCAGAGGGACAGATGTCTTGACTCCAGCTTTCCTTTACTCAAACACACTTTGTTTATTGGTTGTTGTTGGTTTTAATTAGAGGGTACAGACTTTCACTAGGTATCCAGGTTGGCCTGAAATTCACAGTCTGCCTGCCTCAACCAGTCATGAGCTGAGCTCAAAGGTGCCCACCACCACACCACACCCAACGTTTACAGCCACATTTAAAGTAACAAGCTGAACGTAGATATTCAATCCTGGAAAGAGATTTATCAAGTTCTGTTTATTTGCAGTTTGTGAAATACTGAAGTCTCAGATCCTAAGACATAAGGAGAAGAAACATACATAGTAGCACACACAGAGAAGGACAGAAGGACAGACAGAAGGAGGCAACTGCAATAGCTTGAGGTGATGGGTGAGGTAGGCAGAGCAGGAGCTCTGCTTTGTGGCAACATATCAAAAATAAAATTTCCTACCTTAGTTGTACATATTTGTGCTTGACATTAGTAATGTTGGAAAAAAGTCTCAGAAACTGACAAACACAACAGAACTTGGTTAAAACCATGTGGAAGAAAAGGGAGAGAGAATACATTCCCTGAGGTCCAGGAAAGTCTGTTCATTCTTCTGTAAGTGACATTTCCCTGAAAGCCTACTGTGTGAGTGCACTTGCGAGTGTGTGTACTCACGCACGTGTATGTGTGTGTGTGTGTGTGTATGTGTGTGTGTGTGAGAATGAGTATGTGTGCATATGTATATGTGCAAGCATGTGCATGTGTGAACATGTGGTAAGTATGTATGATTGTATGTATTCGTGTGTGTATGTGTGTGAATATGTATGTATGCATGTGTAGATGTGTGAGCATGTGGTGAGCATGCATGAATGTATGTATGAGTGTATGAGTATGAGTCTGTGTGCATACGTATATGTGTGAGCATGTGCATGTATATATATATGTGAGCATGTATGATTATATGTATGTGTGTGTTTATATGTGAGTGTATGTATGTGTATGTGTGAGCATATGTGAGTGTATGAATGTGTGTGTGTGTGTGTGTGTGTGTGTGTGTGTGTGTGCATGCCTGTGTAGCTTAGTGATCAGTCAATTTAGTTCTCACTCCCACAGAGGCCCTCCTTACTTATTAGGTAGCACATTCCCCACTCTGACCCTTCCCTTCTTCTGTATCAACATCCAACATGACAGATGCCTTGTACTTTTATTTAAATTCATTGCCAAACACACCAAAAAGTCCACACCCGCCTGCATACCTGAGCTCTGTGCCTCCAATAGAGTGGGATCCAGCAAAAGTGTTAGCACAGTGGGAACCAATAAAAGCATTGACTACCTTAAAATCCATAAAGGAGAAGGGGCTGGGGAGATGGCTCGGCAGCTAAGAGTGTATAATGCTCATGCGGAAGACGGGAGTTTAGTTCCCAGCACCAAGTCAAACAGTTGCCTATAAGTCTAACTCAAGGGAACCTTTTCTTGGCCTCTGCAGGCACCTACACACACACACACACACACACACACAAACACAGAGAGACAGAGACAGAGACAGAGAGAGAGAGAGACAGGGAGACAGAGAGAGACAGAGACAGAGACAGAGAGAGACAGAGACAGAGACAGAGACAGAGAGAGAGAGAGAGACAGAGAGAGACAGACAGAGACAGAGACAGAGAGAGACAGAGAGAGACAGAGACAGAGACAGAGAGAGACAGAGACAGAGACAGAGAGAGACAGAGACAGAGACAGAGAGATAGACAGAGACAGAGACAGAGACAGAGAGAGAGACAGAGACAGAGACAGAGAGACAGAGACAGAGAGTGAGAGAGAGAGAGAGGAGGGAGAGAAGAGAGAGAACATATACATAATTAGCAATAAAATACATCTTTAAAGTTCACAAACAGGAACCCGGAGTGCCTGGACTACAGAGCACCTGCCCCTCTTTTCTCCCCCTTCTCCTGCTCACCTCTGCAGTCTCTTAGACTCTGAAAGGTCAGGCGGCCTTCCCACTGTCCTCCATGGACTCAGCACTGGCCACCTCTCTTCTGCATTTCTTCTTGTCAACCAAAAAGTCACTGTTTGTTTCCCTTTTTCAAAATGGCAACACAGCAAAGAAGGGTCTTGAAGCTAATGTTTTCCAAACACTGCTTATGTTAAGTCATTTCTCCAAATGCCTTCCTGGAGGGCGTGGCTTTCTCCAGCTGGGCCTATTCCCTTATCCACAGCAGTCAGGGCTTTTCTGTCATCTCTGCTTCTCAAGGGCCCTGCCACGTCCCTCCTGACTCCCCCCAAACTGCCCTCATTCCTAATCCTCTTCTTATGACATTACCATCTCACAGCTCAATGACCTCTCACTCTTGCTGACCCACTGGTCACTCAGTATCCACACCCACAGGCTGCAGACCACCCTCTGCATTTGCATCTGCATAGCTATAGGTCTGGGTACCTCCCAGTCCGATCATCTTTCTACTTCTTGCGACCTTTAACTATTTACTTAGATGTGGTTCTAGGGATAGAAGCCAGAGCTCCCTTCCACTTGACTCTAAATCCTGTCTTGGCTCTTGACTCTCAGGTTCATGCATGAGGCTAACCATGGGGTTTGTGTTGACAATTGCCGTGTTTGGAACACACACTAGTCTCATAGCGTTAGCATCTGAGCCGCCACATAAACAGACTCTCCACACTACCTTTGGCAGCACACATGACTCCCTCAGTGCACAATGTGTTCCACCTCAATAAAGAGCACCTCACCCCCCTCTGCCTTCTTATTCAGGGCAGGGTTTGTGAGGTTGTGTATCTCAGACTCGGTTCTAGAATTTTTTTTTTTTTTTGTTATATTAGCTAACTCCAGAAGCAAATGATCCTAATTCCCGTCCTGCATTGCTTGCCCTGTGAACAAAGTGCCACACCCTCTCTCCTTCATCTTTGCAACACTGTCCTTTGTAGTTCTCATGCCCAATCCACAGTACCCCAAAAGGTAACTGAGCTAAAAATTTAGACCACAGATCATACCAAGAGCATGAAGAGGACATAGCCACCAGTCAGCTTAGTCACCCCTCTTCTTAGTCACCAGCTCTTCTGCTAATTGGCCACATTGGTTCTTCATCTCTGATATAGTTTATGCTTAGTTGGTTCTGTTTTCTCCTTACATGTTTGGGTCACTCATTGGAAAGACCACATTCATGCGGCCCTGCATTTTTTTTTTTTACTACCTTTAAATCTTCACATCTGCTATCAGGAATGTCCTTCCTGGTATTGCATGTGTATGAGCCAACAAGACCTTCAGTGCACACAGATGGCAATGCTCTCAAGCAGGGGGATGTGACTGAAGAACTATTGAGTCATGTCTCTTGGTGAATCAACTATGTCATCTCTATAAAAATGATCCTTTCTTACCTTAGCTGCTTCTTGCTTTCCAGTAAGTGCGTCACTACTGGGCTCATTAAAATGGGCAATAAACACATTTTAAAAGAATAATTTAGAGTTAAGGAGGGATGGTCTGCAGGCTAATGAGACCAGAATGACATTGCACTAAGATACACCGAGGCTGCTGGGAGGTCAGCTTGGGCTCCCATTCACTGAAGTCCCTCTACAATACATGTGCCAGCGCACAGCATGCTTCAGATATCATCTGCTCATCACCTATTAAATCCAGGTCTCCTGAAAGGTGACTGCTTCCAGATGGACTCTATTTACACTGAGCTGGAGAAACACTTCTGCCTTCCAAAATGCTGTGTTCTGAAGCCCTGGGGGCAAACAGTGTAACCTCAGCTTAATTAGGTATAGCTCCCCTTTACATAAAGCCAACACAATCAAGAATATCACTGGTCCTTGCAGCCCTACATATAGTAAAATAAGTGGCCTCTTGACTTCTTAAGTCCTTTCTTGGAGTTACTTTTCTGCTATGGTTGTTTAATTTTCTGGTCAGTTGAGGCAAAATGATCTGTTCTTTCATATTAACAGAGCATGTGTCTGGGCTGGAACGGCCATGGTCGTGAGGAATAACACACTGAAGTCAGTGTAACTTTAAAAGCTAACATTCAATCCCCCACACCCCATAATAATAGTAAGTATGTGCACTGAACAGACACATACCATGTTATCTCCAGAAGACAATTTCATCTCCATGTCCACGCTGCTCCCCCATACCTTCCCCTCTGAGCAGAGCCCAGAGGCCTGAGGGCCAAGCTTCCCTTTGCCAGGATGAGTACTGGGTTTCTATGGCGAGATCTGGGATCTGCCATCTCCTGCTGCTCTTGGATGCTGAGGGAGCCAGACTTCTCCTTTCAATAGACCTGGGTTTCCTGGAGACATGGCCCTTCTGAGACCATTGTTCCCAAGACAGTCTTGTATAATTTCCCAACCAAAAGGGTAAACAATAAGAATCTCCTGCTAAGATCCAGCTCTGCCCAGGAGCCCTCAATGACAAAGCTCGAGGGAGAGATGCCACTGTTACATTCTCTTTGGAATGAACTTTTTTGAATTTTGAAATTAGGGTAGATCCCACTAATTTTGACCTAAGACTTCTGTCAACCAAAAAGGTGTTTCATTTAAGGCCAGTGGTCTTACGATTGTGATGAGCTTTCTGAAAATGGTGTAACTTCTGTATTCTCTTAAGTGGTATCTCACTGTTCCACTGCAATTGCAAATGAGGTTAAATATTTATACAACTACAAGTGAATTAGCTCATCAGTTAGGCAGATCTGTGCCAGCAATCATGATGTCTGTGGATGCTCGGCTTAACGAGGCTAATGGAGTAGGAAAGACTTGTCCTGGGAGGTGGTGCTCATCAATGTTTTGGAAGAGGAATTGGAAAAGGGAAGATCTTAAACTCATCTGTATCATCTGTAATACATCAGGACTTGAAATAAAAACCAACTGGATGAAGAACTATGTCATTGAGAAGAGCTGGTTTATCAATATTTCTAGTTAAAATGAATGCATACATTTTAATTTAAAAGAATATATTAAGAGATTCTATTGAGACAAGTTCTCAGGCTGACCTTGAACTCCTTCTCCTCCTGCCCCTACCTCCTTAGAGATGACATGACAGGTAGATGACACCATCTCCAGCTACTTCTGAAGATTTAAAACCATTCATTCATTCAACCAATGAGAATACATTTGACACTTATGAATGCCTGGGGCTCTTTCAGACATTAGGTACATCAGCACCCTGTGACAGTATAGGCTGCCTTTCTTATTGATTAGTGTGACAGTATAGGCTGCCTTTCTTATTGATTAGTGTGATGGTATAGGCTGCTTTTCTTATTGATTAGTGTGACGGTATAGGCTGCCTTTCTTATTGATTAGTGTGATGGTGTGGGCTGCTTTTCTAGTTGATTTGTGCTTCATTAAACTAGTATTTTCAAAATAGTTTGATCTGTGTGTATAGCCTTCATAAAAATTTAGAGGAGGAAGTAAAATATTGACAAATCTACATCTTTTGTAATACTCATAGTTCTGTGCTCCAAAGCCAAGCACCTGTGTTCCACATATGAGGTTGTCAGTTGGATTATAATATAATGTTCACCTTGGTTCTTTTGTGACCACTTTCACAGTTAATGTTTACCCCTAGGGGTCTTTTTTTTTTTTTTTTTTTTTTAAGGAAAAACCCTAACATGCTGAAATCTTGTAATTGTTTACTGTCATGGGATTGTGGGTGTTGTTATGACTGGTCTAGATACAGTAATGGCTTGTGCAGTTGTTCACACTGTCAGGGGGAACTTCTCATGTCGGATGCCATCCAGGACTAAGATCTGCATCCTGGCAGAGAGGGCTGTAAAGAAGCCTGCGAAGCTGGCCATGTACTCCTTTTTCCTGTCAGCTGCAGAAATGAACCAATAGAGCTTCATTCAGGTCAACAGCACCCGGAGAAGCAGAGACAGGAGGGTCCTGGGGCTGACAAAGTCACAGCCCAACCCTGAGCCAGAGCCAGACAAAGGGACCTAGAACTTGGCAGTAGGTAGATAGAATGCTCAGACAGCAGGCCTCCCAGGCAGAGGTGTGACTGGGAGAAGACAGCAGGCCTCCCAGGCAGAGGTGTGACTGGGAGAGAGGGTGTCAAGGCACTGATGGCCAGGTTGCCACAGGCCTTCCCTTTCCTGGGGCAAGAAGGAGAGATTAGACGTTCACACATCACCTCTTAGAAGGAAGTGGACGGTTTTGAGTCGGGGTAGGGAGCCATGAAGTCTGGTGAGATGGCTCAGCAGGGACTTACTAATGACCTGAATTCAATCCCTGTGTGCCATGGGATTGAAGGAGAGAACTAACTCCCACAAGGTGTCCACCTGGCCACCACAGCACATGTATGTGCACAGAAACACACATACACACACAGAGAGAGAGAAACACACACACACACAGAGAGAGAGAGAGAGAGAGAGAGAAAGAGAGAGAAGCGGGGGTGCTTAATTCACAATTAAAAAACCAAACACCATAAGTTGTTAGAGAATTAAGTCATCCTGGTCCCCACATCTTAAGGTCATGTGAAAGAAAGATGTACATTAAAAAGAATAGTCGAAACAAGTTCTCATGATGTTATTAGTAACTCAATATCAAACCTTGATCTAACAATGCATAATTACTGTTCTACTGCCCTGTGTTTTACTACCACAGATGCAAAGCAAAAGTACCAATGGGCATGACCTTTGAAACCATGAGCCAAAACAAATATTTCCTTATTAAGTTAATAATCTTGGGCATTTTAATCACAATACTGAAAAGTTAACTTGCTCACAGACATGCCAACTCCCTACAGTACCATAGTTCCGTGGAGAATACAGAGGCCATATTTGTAAATGTGACTTTTCTTCCCCTCTCTAAATGCAGGAAGTGGGAGAGTTGTGTCTGATCTAGTCAGGAAACACTGAGAGGGAGGTCACTGCTGTAGCTCAGAGCGTCGTGCACTAAGCTGGGGGCACAGAGTTTCTCCCGCTGTGGTCTGTGCGCTGGAAGCTTTTAGACCATTAGTTTATGAGAGAATGGTCTGAGGTTTTAGCACTACATGAAAAGGAACAGAAGAAGAGGTGTTTCATCTGATGCAGAAAAAGAGAGATAAATAGATTGCTTAGAGAGAGGTAGTGAAGCCTAGTGGTGGCAGCAGCGGCAGAGAAGGTGGCATAAGTCTTTAATCCCAACACTAGGGAGGCAGAGGTAGGTAAATTTTCCAGGACAGGACAGCCAGGGCTGTTACACAGGGAAAAGCAGTCTTTCCCCCCTTCCTCCTTGCTCCCCCAAAAAGGGAAAGGAATGAGGAATTGAATTAAATGAGTTTACAATAGTAATTAATTTGCTAATTTACTGCACATTTATAATACATTTTTGACACTCTAAATATGTGTCACAGATTGACTTGGAACTTCCTATGTAGACCAGGCTGACCTCAAACCCACAGAGATCTGCCTGCTTCTGACTCCCAATTGTTGGGATTAAAGTTGCATGTCACCACACAGAGCTCCACACACATTCATAACTGTCATTAGCAGCTGGAGACTTTAGATACGTACATTTAGGTTTAAAGGGAAGGATGTCCTAAAGCTCAGGCTTTTGGTTTCTCAGAAGACTGCTGTATGTAGGCACCAATCAGGGAATAATGACTTGACAGGCAGGAGACAGAGCTATGTGTTTTGTAGAATGTAATTCTAAGGTCTCATAGACAAGAGGTACTTTTTACTTACTTACTTACCATTTATGTATTTATTTACTTATTTGTACTAATTTTATGCACACTGTTGACCAAATCTCAGTACAGCTTGGCCAGTATGAGGACATCGGGGGAGGTTTTTCTAAAAGTTAGATTTAGTAGGCCTCAGAATCCATACCAACCAACACCATCCTTATTCTGACTCGGCCTGGGAAACCTAGAGTCAGAAATCTTGGTTGTTGGGAGAATTCTCTTCAGGCAATCACCTCCTTGTTTTGTCTATAAGGAATGCATCTGAGGACTGAATCTGCATCGTGGGTGTGTATCTATAGTGTGAACGTGCAGGTGTGAGCATGGCCTGGCAGCATCTTCCCGGGAGAGCAATCGATAACACTGGAATCTTATTAGTGTTTCTTAGTATTCCAAGGGGCGATTTGGGCACCAGTGCTCCTATTGATTTAGAACCATTCTCTGAAATCAAGCAAATGAATCAAGCCACTGCGTATACTAAAACAAAGAGCCATCGAAGAAAAATGTCCAGTGTGGAAGTTCAACAGTTCTCCCTTCCCAGACAGTCACATCATGAAATCAGCAGTGGTTTGTTATTGTCTTCGTGAGCCACTTTGTGCCTAATTAGAAAGTCTCACTTTTGAATATCCCATGTTGAATTCACAATAGAGGAGAGAGAACTTCAGAACAATTAGACCCTGAAGACAATTGAACGTGTTCCCCAAAGGTCTGTGCTTCCCCTTCTTCTCCCTGGTGGGTTATCTGACTGTGGAGATCTGGAGGAGCAGCGCCAGTATAGTTTAGAATCTGAATGAAAAGAAAGAAAGAATTAAATAGGAAAGCAAAGAACATGACTGCTCCTAGGTACAGTGGAGACGAAAGTTTACTGTAGATAAAAGGGAGACATAATCAGAGGCAGGGACATCTGGGAGAGTCCAGAATAAATATGACCAGGCTGAGCTGGGCCATGTGGGGAAACGGGAAGGAGAATGGAGAAAGGAAAGAGAAACCCAGGCAGGGTAGCCAGGAGGCCAAAGGTACAAAAGGGTGGTAATGAGAATATTAGGAAGGACAGCCCAGCCAAGCACCAGAACCTAGGGTAGAAGGCAGGCTATGCCAACCCTACCCTGTAACAAATAGGGACTGAGAGATGCTGGGAGAACCAGCAGACCAGGTCCCCTTTAATACGTTAAATAGGCACCTCAGCGGTTTGTACCCAGAATCCACGTCTCTATCCACAATATACATGAGCAAGCCTCCTAACAGACCCAGTTTAGGTCAGAGGACAAAGGCATGCAGGCTTGTATAACTCACCAGAGGCCCTGAAGGGGATTGGCAGAGCATTGGGTATGAACCTAGGTCTGTCTCAGCTTCAAAGCCAAGAATTCTGAGGAAAATTATGGGATTTGCAGGTGCTGCAATAGTGGTCTTAAACTTGCTCACCAACAAAAGTAAATGTTACCTTAAGATACCAGGTTTCTGGCCCAGGTATGGAGTCCAGAGCTAGCAAGAACTTCACACTAAGAGACCAGACACCATTCCCAAATCAGAGTGGTGAATTGGGGTAGAGAGCTGCCTCCACATGGAGCTGGGGAGCTGGGAAGATTTGGGGTACAGCTCGTTGGTCTGGAACTTTGTATCACCGTATGCATTGGAGGAGATCTGCTTTCCTGACAATTTTTCAGAAAAATTGAAGCAAGTTTACTTTTAAAAGAAAAAAAAAGTTACATTACATATACTCTGTAATCTATTGTGGGGTTGAATTTTGTCCTTTTTCTCTGAGAATGCCAAGTCTTGCTAGAGACTTCAAACATCCTCCAAGGTTTCTCCCAATTTCACTTTCACTCTTACACGGGAGGGAAAGCTGTGTGTTATATGGAAGGACTTTGTTTTCAGGGTTTCTATAAAACAGAAAGGTTTTATAGATGGTTATAAAGAGCTCATTATTTGGACTAATTGGTGGAGGGTGGGAAGGACAGTCTCCAGTAGGTCACTTTCTGAATGAGTGATGAGGGCCTGAGCTAAGTGGGATAATTTGGCCACAAAATGACAACGATCGATCTTCTGAGTCACCTTATACAAAGTAAGCTAGCAACATCATAAGCATTAGAAGAATGGGGTGCAGAGGGAAGTTCACTGTCTAGTGGGCAGAGAGCTTCCAATGGGTAAGAGGGAAAGAGCTTTAGAGAAAACCAACACATTATCAATACTGTCAGTGCCACTGAACTGTACATTTAAATTTTAAACTGTATGCCTTTCAAATTTTAAATACTAAAATATTAAATGTGCATTTGAGGTTTTAAACTTTATAGTGTACATCTATCACAATTTTTAAAATTAAGAGAATAACATGGGGTACAGTTGCTTGAATGAGGTCCTAAAAATAAAACAGGAAGGAAGGGACTTGCTGAGTTTGGTGGGGGGAGGGGGAGAGGGAGAAGAAGGCAGAAGGGAGGGAGGGAGAAAAAAAGAGAGAGGGAGGGGAGGGAGGGAGAGAGGGAGGAAGAAAGGAGGAAGGGAGAGAGGGAGGGAGGGAAGGAGGGAGAGGGAGGGGAGGGAGAGAGGGAGAGAGGGAGAGAGGGAGGGAGAAAGGAGGGAGGGAGAGAGGAAGGGAGGGAAGGAGGGAGAGGGAGGGGAGGGAGGGAGAGAGGGAGAGAGAGAGGGAGAGAGAGAGGGGGGGAAGGGGGGGAGAGAGAGAGAGGACATACAAGCTGCTGCTCAGGAACACACTCAAAACTAGAGAACAGGACTGAGCACCAGGCTGTTGAGCACCGGGCTATGGCTCCCCCTAGTGACACAAAGGTGGAACTAAGAAGCATTGGGCGCTCATTGGAAAGAACCCACTGATGTTCGAAGCAGTGCAAATCAGACCAAGGCCCCAAAGGGGCAAAGGTATTTGGGGTACAGGTGTCAGTGAACTGATGCAAGGTCAGAGAAGACAAAACAGAGGTGGAGATGAGGGATAGAGAGAGAGGCAACTTAGACAAAGACTTAAATCCAAGCAGCCTGCCCATGAGCAAGCTTGTAGAGCTGGGGAGGGAGGGGGAATGGGTGTCCAGGCCCAGCTGGGCTGCATGAGAGCAAGCACACCACCAGAAAGAAGAGATCCTGAGAAAGTATACATCTCAGTTAGGCCCTCCTCTCCCTACAAAGCTAGAAGGTGCCAGGAACATATTCCCTCACATCTCCTCCCATTTCTGTTCACCACAGACCTGGATACGTGCCCTGTAGGAGAATCTCACGTAATTTCAAGAACAGTGGGACCAGCCAGATGGCTCAATGGGTAAAGTCACTCTCTGTCAAGCCTGAAAGCCTGAGTTTGATGCACAAAACACACATGCCGGAAGGAATGAGTACTCTTATAAATTGTCCTCTGACCTCCATATGTGCCATGCCACATACACACACACACACACACACACACACACACACAATATAACTAACATTTTGTTTTTAAAAGAGTAATGCTACAGCTCTCACCCTAGATTACAAGCCTGGGAGGGAAAACAGTTTAAGTCCAGCAACTGAAAAGTTAGCAGTGAGCTCACCCATCTCGAGGCCCTCTGGCCCCAAAGCATGCTGGCTCTCACACTTCTCGAGCCTTCCAGGTAGAGAAGTCTGGCTTCAGGTGAGTCCCAAGGGCAGAGAGCTGTGGGTCCAGAGATTTGCCTGATATGCCTTCTGTCTCCAGATTGATCAGATAAATGCTGCAGCATCTGTCTGAGTGATGGCGACACAGGCAAGAACTTTTGTGTACCCCTTGGAAAAGTGCAGATGGTCACCCCTGGACTCTCCCATGCAGGCTGTCTGGGCTGTGTTGGTTCTGTTTGTTCACTTTCTTCTTTATTCTACTCACATTTGTTCAGTGGCCATATGCTCCTATCATTCTGTAAAGTTTGGGGGATACAGTGCTAAACAAGATTGGGGGAACCCCTCAGTACTAACGCAGCTAGATTCTGATTCATCTTTCTGCTGGTTCCAATTTCTTTTATCTTTCTTCAGTTGCATACAGTTGCTATGTGGCCAACCTCTACTAGGTGTGTGGTACCTATTTAATACTCCGAGGAACCTTAGAATGCCTTTAACACCAGCATCCTTGAATGTGAGATGAAATGCAGCAGGAGACACAGTCACTCAGCGAGATCCACTCTCAGTCCGTAGCTAGGCTCTGCTTTGTTCCCTCTGAGCCTTCTGCTCTGCTTTCTTCTCTGATGACTCATCTTTAATGGCTTTTTTTTTTTTTTTGCATTTAGTTCTGAAAACTCTGTTTCAATTATCCACTTAACCCTGAGACACATGGCCTCAAGAACACTTTGACTCTGCACCCCATCAAAGCTCCCAGCCAAGATGTGCCTCATAGTAAAGCTCTGCAAACTTCAGAGGAGTGTGCCAGGTCCTGAGCCATCAGCCTGGCCACTCCTTTCAAGTTTATCTGCTATTGTTCGTCAGGGCCAGCCATTCTGGAGGCTTCTTAGTCATCTGGATGTAGCCAGCCCCTCTGCCCAGGACACTTTGGGGTCACACAGCTTGGAACAGACCCTTCCTCTTTGCCAGTTTGTTCTCTTGTGTTAGCTCAGAGGCCTTTGAGGTCCAACCTCTGAGGATACCTGCTAGAGTCCCGTGCTATGCATCTCGGAAATAGTAAGGAGCATTTCTCCTGGTTAGTACTTGACTATGAGATGTTTGCTTGACTCTGAAATGGTTTTCACCAGCTGAGCACAAGGCTCCTGGAGGGATGAGATCCAACCTCCAGGCTTTGCCTTGCACATTGGTATCCAAAACTGCCCCTGAGACTCAAGACTACCAACACACACACACACACACACACACACACACACACACACACACACACACACACTGGTGACAGATGGATGAATGTGCCAAAAGGGTGCCAGCCACCAAACAAACTGACCCTCAGTAGAGTCACAGAGTGCTCAGGTGACAGACCTTAACACATCACCATGCTCACCCCAGTCCTGCCTCCTCATGAGGCCAAGTCACAACACATCTTCTATGAAACCAACTTACTCCTACATAATCATCTCAGCCTCCCTGCGTCAACAAGTGTAATTTTCATGGGCTGGACTGGAAATTGTTCCTTTCAGAGGCTGGAGAGGTGGCTCGGTGGTCAGAGAAGGCTTGCTGCTCTTGCAGAGGACCTGGGTTCTGTTCCTGACACTCTTGGTAGGTGGCTCACAAGCCTTCGTAACTCTAGCTCCAGGGGATCCTGTGTCCTCTCTGGCTTCCTCGGCAGGAGGGCACCTATTTACTGTTCTCATCCATGCTGGGCTGCCCACCTGCCATTACCACACATGTCATCCCTCGCACCTGTCCTTCAAGTGGTACAGTAGTTTGTTTCTGAAAGTAGAAGATCTCAAGTTTAGAGAAAGAAAGATTGAGAAAAAAGTGAAAACATTTTTAAGTGATTACAGCAGGAGAAATCCATGGTACCATTCAGTAAGTGTGGGGGGAAGAGGGTAAGTGTGCCCCACATTGGCTGATATGGCATGAGGGGCTTGGCAACTACCCCCAGCCAACTTTATGTGTAATATGTGCAGGTTGACTCAACAGCTAACCCTAAGTCTGTATGCTTCCAGAAATTCCAGGAATTTTGTTTATCTTACATTTGAGTTTATTCGTGGTGTGTGTGTGTGTGTGTGTGTGTGTGTGTGTGTGTGTATGTGTGCTGCCACACCAACATGGAGGCCGGAAGACAACTTTTGCCAGTCAGATTTCTTCTTTCAACCATGTGAGTCTGGACACTCAAATTCAGGTCAGGTTTAGTGGCAAGCATCTTTTCCTACTAAGCCATCATATGGGCTTTAAATTAAAAAAAAAAAAAATTACAAGGGAGGACAACTTTGTTGGTCTTCATGGTACAGTCCTATCTTCCCAGCTGTTTGGGAGGCTGAGCCAGGAATAGGGTGTTCAAAGTCAGACTAGGTGACAGAGTAAGTGCAAAGACTACCTGGACTACAGGTGAATTCAAGGCCAGCCTAGGCAAACATGGTAGATCTCCCGTTCCAAAATAAGAGGTAAAAAAGAGAGTGGGAGTGTTGCCCAGTGGTAGAACTTGCTTGGCTTAGGTGAAGCACTGGGTCCCATCCATACTACAAAACGTTGCAAGCTTCAATCACCTCTAAATGTGAGTTAGGATGGCGTAAAAGCTGTATTATATTAGGCTCAAAATAAAGCTAGGGAAAGAAGGAATAGAAAAAAAATGGAAGAAGAGCTGCTGGGTTTCTCAGGAGGTGACAGTCATTGGACTTTGTTGCTGTCACCAGGAGTGGCTCTTTTTGACTGCTGGATCCGGGCCAGCCCAGGCGATAACACCCCTGGGGCCTGCTCGCCTCCTTTTGGGTTTCCTCCCTTCTATGCAGACCGCTAGGGCCATAGGAGCTGCTGCCACAAGCGAGGGCCATGGCCTCCGCCCCCGGGGAGCGGTTGCAGGAGGAGGCGCGATGCTCTGTGTGCCTGGACTTCTTGCAGGAGCCCATCAGCGTGGACTGCGGCCACAGCTTCTGTCTGCGGTGCATCTCGGAGTTCTGCGAGAAGTCGGACAGCGCTCAGGGAGTCTATGCCTGTCCCCAGTGCCGGGGTCCCTTCAGACCCGCCAGCTTCAGACCCAACCGGCAGCTGGCCAGCCTGGTGGACAGCGTGCGGCAGCTGGGGCTGGGCACGGGACAATCCGGGTCGCGTCAGTGTGCGAGGCACGGTGAGGATCTGAGCCGCTTCTGTGAAGAGGACCAGGCGATGCTGTGCTGGGTCTGTGATACCAGCCCTGAGCACCGGAGCCACCGCACGGAGACACTACAGGAGGCTGCCAGCCGCTACCAGGTGAGCTTCAGCCTAGGTTCCCGTGTGGAAATTTGGGAAGACACTGAGGCTGCCGATCTTAGAATGTGAAGGGACGTGTTCCAGACAGAGCCCTTCCTATTCTTACTGGCTCACACGCATCCATGCTAGGGTGGCTTTTGTCCCTGGGAACCCGGGGTTGGGCATATGCTAAGTCTAGCCTTCTATCCTTATGGGCCCCTGGTGTAGCATGGTGCGGAACTCCCTCTGCTGAGCAGACTCCACACTCTAAGGAGGGGTTTCCTGCTGCTTCTCGCCTCTGTGTGTGTTATCTGGGCAACAGCAGAAGGCTGCTTGCTCACGCATCTTCTTCCGAAGTTGCTGGACACGTTTTTAAAGAACATTTCCGTTTCCAACTTCCCGAACTACCAGCACAAGGGACAGCAGCGTGGTTTCCTTTCCTTGCAAGCTTGACCACGGAGTTGCATGGAGCGCTCATTTTCTCCAGATGTTTGCTGGGTTGATTTTCTCTAAAATTAAAAATTAGGGTGTTTTCCTCATTGGAAAGCTCTCTCTTGATTTTACCGCTTGCCTTCCTCAACTTGGTAAACATTTAGGTTTAAAATGTTAAGATCAGATTTAAGAATTATGATCCCACCTGCTTAAGTCCTGAAAATGTCAGACAGACCTTGGCTAGTGATACATTTCTGATACTAATTTCTACAATATTCTGTAGGGCTTTTTTTTTTTTTTGGCCTCAATTAAATGCCAAATAAACATCACCTAGACCTCTCAGCCAATCAGCGGGGGCTACCTAAGGCCCTGTGCTAACTGTGCACAGCTCTTATCCTAACTACACAGATCCAGCAGAATCTGCCCTGTCACTGTTGTCCCTAGCCCTGCTGTGCCGTTTGTCATCTCCTCGATGTGGCCCATGGTTTCTTTGGGCTGGTGGAGCTTTACTCCATCTGTTGAGCTAAAATGTTTCAACAGTAAAGCAAATCCCACCCAGTCTTGTTAGGCACTGCTGTGGGTGCCACGTCCATTTTATATGCACACTCTACACAGCCCTATAGTGCCCACCTTTCAAGTTGAACCATGTGAGTGCAGGGTAGTAGCTTTTATGGTGGGCTGGGTTCATAGATTTTTTTTTCTTCCCAAAGTATAGTTGTGCATGTGTTCTCTGCCATCAAGTATTCACATGTGCCCCTCACAGGGTCTGGTGCCACAAGGAGACCGTCTCTGCTGCATCCTCTCCAATCCTTGGGTAGGGGCACTCACTGCCAGCCTGACAATCTGAGATTGATTCCCAAAACCACATGATAGAAGGATAACTGGCTCCTGCAAATCCTATCTATCCTCCATATGTGTCTCTGGCACTCTTGGGGGTATGTGCACACGTGCGCGCACGCACGCGCACACACACACACACACACACACACTAAAATATTTTAAAGCCCTTATACTAAGTGATAAATAAGAAATGTCATCACCCTTCAGTCTATCAATAGCAGAGAGCATTTCCTCTCTGCAAATGCTGTAAACATTTTTTTCAAAATTGGCAGGTATTATATTTTGTAAAATACAACTATTTGTCATTATAACTGTATTTCTGACTACTAAATATACTACAACCCCTTATTTGTACTCTATTGTTACCTTTTCTTTTTCTTTTCTCCCCCTTCCCTTCTCCCTCTTGTTCTGGCCACCACTTGCTCCGACCTCCCACCCCCCTCCTTGACTGCTTGCTCTGGCTCCAGGATCCTGCTCTGACCCATAGGTTTTTTATTTGTTTCTCATTAGGGATGGTTGTGAGCCACCATGTGGCTGCTGGGAATTGAACTCATACCCTCTGGAAGAGCAGTCAGTGCTCTTAACCTCTGAGTCGTCTTACCAGCCCATACTTTGTCTTTTTACCTCACATTTTAACACTTTGATTTATTATTGGAAAGAGTGACATGATGACAAATCTTTAGGCACATCTTGGTGTCAGGCACCGGACGTGGTATCTGCTGACTTTCGTGAGTCCAGAGATCAGTTGGTGACTCCCCAGCTGATCTTTGTACATCTAAGCAAACTCTAAGACCTGAGAGAACACATCTACAATGGTCTTGTCTTCTCAAACAGAGGATGCTCCGAGCAGCTTTGGAACTTGTGAAGAAGGACATGGAGGAGGCTCTGACCCAGGAGGCCAATGTGGGAAAGAAGACCATCATCTGGAAGGTGAGACAGAACTGTGGCTTCAGGGAGCTTGCAGGCCAATGATGCGAGACGTCCTTCCATTACGGTCAACTCTCTTCCTCTCTCCAACTCATTATTTCCTCCAGAAAAGCATCATAGTGCCTTCCTGGGCCAACCAGTCCCTTTAAAAATCCTCTTCATATGACCTGACTTAAGTAAGTAGTCTTGCTATTTGAATCTTACAGTCAGACTCACTAGTGGAACCCAATCACCTCAGCCCACAATTCATAAGCAAAGCTGTAAGATGAGTGAAAGCTCAATGCCATACAACATGTATAACAGTGCAGAGAACGGCAACCATCCTGTACACAGGAGGACAACCAGCTATCTGCTGTCATCCACCCACGCATTTCTCTTCTGCACCCCACCAGCTCAGTTTATTTCTTTTGCCTCTCACTTGCAAACCGGCAGAGTTGATGCTTCTTAACCTGGCATATCTGAGTCCGAACTTGGAGCGTGCTGCCGCCACCTACTGGGCAGAGTCAGGAATGGTACCGAACACTGTGCCAGGAGGGTGTCTCACCCTTTGACATTGAGAGGTAACACTGTCATCTACAAATATGTAGGGTGGCACTCACAGCTGCCCTAGCACACTAGCAGCTTGCCCATGGGCTGTGAGTTGGACATACCCATTACAGTGTTCAAGATTCTACCCACACCTGAGACAGAAAGCCGCCTGACCAGACTCGCAAGGGTGTCAGACTATGCAACTTAGAAATCATGGGCATATCATAGGTGCACCGTGTTGTATGATATCCAAGATATATTCTAAGGTATATTCTTATTTTCCTCCTTGTACAAATAACCTTTTCTATATTTTTTTTCTGAATCTTCCCTTCTTGTTTTTGTTGAAAGGCCTTTATATACAGATAGTTCCCCGACCCCATAGGAACTGGTTTTGATTTTTGTTTTTCCTCTACATTTTTCTTCTGGGATAAGTCTTATTCCACTCCAACCATAGTGTCCAATGTGAGTGAAGTTAAACATTGGTTCTCAAATTAATGACATCCAGGCTTATAATCCAAGTCACTTGCTCCCGATCTTGGCCTACCCATGGACCCAGGCAATCAGACAAAGATTGGGAGCAAGACCTGGGTCCTCACATCTAGACCCTCGAGCGTATGCTAACATAGATGTGATGCCAAGCTTTGTGTTTGAAGACAAGTGCTCCTGCATAGTTTACAGTCAGTAACATGACGACAGGAGACACGGGCAACAAGAGAAGTTTGACAAGTACCATCATTCCCTTCCTGTCTCAGCACTTGTAGCTTTCACACACAGAAGGAAGAATCTAGGACTGATGGACTGCGGAAGCCTCTCCTCACCATCACCCCGCAGCCCCCCCGACCACTGTAACCCTACAACTACCCCTCGGTCTGGCTCAGCAGTAGTCATGTAGCCTCCCACAGTGTGGACTGTTACATATATGTGAAAGGAGACCCACCTTTTGGAAATAAAGTCATGGAATTCTAAAAGGTGGCCATGATCACGTGAATGGAGTGATTTAGAAGATGGTGACAGGAGGGGGATGAAAAATCAGAGGAAGGCGTTGCCTTAAGGGACACAGCTAGTTCTAAGGAAAAAATGGCATCCTGTTCTTCAGTGAAACCAAAAAATTATGAACATTAGAACCAGGAGGGAGATGCTCTGGGGGATAATTTCCCTCTCACACTCAGTTTACAACTGGTTTCCTAACTAAATTCATGAGAATCAAGCCCTTAGCAAAATCTATTCCTTGGATCACTTCAGGAGTTGTGGATGTGAGATCTTTAGGTGAAGACCAGGACAACAATGTGAAGCTAAGGGCAAGCCAGTACTTGAGAGACACTTAGCTCTTCCTTGGCTCTGCAGAAAAAAATGCTAACCACCATTACCACATTACCATGTAGTAAAGAACGTTCATGGTTGAGGAGGGAGCTCAGTGGGTAAGGTGCTTGTCCTGCATTCATAAGGACTTGAATTCAGATCTCCAGCATTCACATCAAAAGCTGGTGTGGCAGTGCATGTCTGAAACCTCGGTTCTGGGGTTGGAGGTGCAAAGACAGGCAGATTCCTGGAGATTGCTGGCCAGCCTTGCTTAAACAGTGCGTACCCGGTTTGAGGAGAAGCCATGTCATTAGGTAGAGAGTAATAGAGGAAGACACCTAAATTAAATCTCTGGCTATCTTCTACAGATGCACTCTGTTACAAATCCAGGTTTCTTTAATCTCTCTGTTGTTGTTTCTAGTTGGTAGTAACTAGTCCTAGTAGAATAAATAGTAACTAGAATTGTGCAGTGACTTTATGCTGGACACTGTTCACAGGACAGATGGTCACTGACCTCTCCTTGTTACACTTCTCTCCTAGTTTTGAGACTAAATCTTGTATCTAGAAATACTTCAAATCTATGTCAAATTGGGATCCTGGGTCCAGCATCCTTTTTCAAACTACTGACTTCCCTCATACAAATGGTCTCTGGCTTCTGCATGCTGTTAGAATACAGCCAACAGTCAGTTCATGGGTGGAAGATCAGAGAGGACTCTGGGCATGTCGCCCCAGCTCCATTGCTCCACAGGTGAGAGCAGGAGGCCCCAGCTGCACTTCACACCATCTCCACGACCCTGCCTGCTGTGTCCCCACAGGAGAAAGTGGAGATGCAGAGACAGCGTTTCAGGCTGGAGTTTGAGAAACACAGAGGATTTCTGGCCCAGGAGGAGCAGCTGCAGCTGAGGCGGCTGGAAGAGGAGGAGCGAGCAACCCTGCAGAGACTGCGTGACAGTAGGAACAGGCTGGCCCAACAGAACAAAGCCCTGAAGGAACTGGCTGAAGAGCTGGAGGAGAGAAGCCAGCGACCAGCCCTAGGGTTGCTGGAGGTGAGACAAGCTCCAGGGGCAGAGGCAGATGTGAAGCTGAGGGATAGAGGTGGGATCTTGTCACTCGGACACCAACACCTAGGTGCACTCACTATTAGTAAGAGTGTAGAAACTGGTGCAGAAGACATGTGATCAGAGGGGACCCTAGAGAGCCACATAGGTCACACTAATACAAAAACTTAAACGACACATTAAACAAATGAATGTTTACAAGAAATTTTATGTTGACTACCTTTAGATTACAGGTGACTCATACACATATGCATATCTTTTAAAAGAGAAAACGCTGCCAGATATTAATGGCTTGTTTATTGATGTAGATCAAATGATCAGCGTCGGTGTGATGGTTCAAAGACATTTAGTGTTCTCTTACAAAGGCATTAAGGGTAACGTGTGTGTGTGTGTGTGTGTGTGTGTGTGTGTGTGTATTTACCTCAAATAAATCTTTCAAGTATTCGATGCCCCTCCCCAATTCTATCCTCATAGGTAGAAGCTCTAACTCTATCAAAACAGCCAATTGGCAGAATTATCAATTCAGGAAGTAGCTGTGGTGATGGACTTAGACAGAATGGACAAAAGCTGCATGTAGCATGATTCTGTACTGACTGTGACTGATTGATTGTGTAAAGTCTTATTTATTTACTGTAAATAGCATTTACACTAAAGGTCATTGTCCCCTGAAGCCTCATCTTAGATGTTAGCAGATATCTCAGATATTCTAATGACATCATTACTGTGTGTCCGGCTTGAGATCAGACTCATCCCGGCATGCCTTTCATTTCCAGGGAGCAAGAGGAGTCTTGATGCGGTAAGTGTCCTTTCTAAATCAGTGTGGGGTGGCTGCTGCAGGGGAGGGAGGGAGGCCCCTGGAGACCATACTGACACCTGTAGGCTCTACATATTTCCAGAAGCGAAGCTATCACAAGGCTGGAACCAGAGGCTGTCCCTATGGAGCTGAAGACTGTGTGCCGCATCCCTGGGATGAGAAAGATGCTAAGGAAATTCCAAGGTAGGCAACCAGGCACACTGCAGGGTCCACTTTACAAAAAGAACGGGAGACAAGAGTGGGTCAAAGGAAATTAGTCTGGGCCAGAACTGGAGAAAGACAAAGTCTCAATTCCTCTCCATGTTGCCCATTAGGCTCACAATGTGTTTAAAAGATAAACTAAGACCAGGGTGTGCACATGCGCAGACTCAACTGTAAGATTCTCCTCCTCTTCTTCCCCAGCTCTGAGGCTTCTGTCCTATTCTTACCCGCAACAGGGCTGCCTTTGTAGACAGAGCCTAGACCAGGCTGTGAGTGCAGCTGACTGTGGATGTCAGGTAGTGGTCACAGACAGAAGTCAGCTAAGGCTTACCTGAGAGCATGCTGTCATGAGCACGTTGTGGGACACAGAGCTTGACCTCTGCCTTGGTGCATCATCCAGGAAAAGGGCAAATCGAACAAAAACTATCTTTTTTTCTCCCCCTGCTCTCTCAATGACACCAGTGCCTTTGGTTACCAAAATGTGTTAAAGTCTTTCCTGCAACAGCTGATCGATGCCCCAGTGGGTTCTCCAGCTGGGAATCTAACTCAGCTCGCATTCTGACAAGATCAGCGCAGAGATGGAATCAGGCTGACAGACCACCCTACAGAACTGACACCCTTCCCCATGCCAGTAGCAAGCAGGCTGTGGGCTGTGTTGTTGCAGAGGGGCAGGGGGCAACTCTATTTAATTTTTTTTTTTTTTGGTAAGCATGCAAAATCATGAATTTCTTTTAAAAAATTTTTTCTTTATTTTTATTTTATACATGAGTGTGTTTTGCCTCACTCTGTATGTACTGTGCCTTCTAGAGCTAGAAGAGGGCATTGACTCTTCTGAAACTGGAGTTACAGATGGTTATTAGCCACTATGTGGGTGTTGAGAACCAAACCCCAGAGCCACCTTCCCATGGCCAGAAATGGATTTTTTATGACATATTCATGTACATGTGACATTGTACTTTGGTCATTCTCAACCACATCACCCGCTGTGGCCCCCTTACCTCCTGATGTTCTTTGTCCCTCATTCAAATATCCCCCTTTTGCTTTCATATCTTAAATCTGCATGGAGGATAGATATTTCTCACTACCAGCTTCAGAGCTTCAGGCCTTCAGCTCAGGTCTTATTTATATTGAGTTGATTTGTGTGTCAGGTGAAACGTAAAGATGTAGCTGCGTTCCTCTGCATGTGGATATCCAGTTTCCCCAGAACCATTTGCTGAAGAGGCTATGTTCCCCAGTGCCTTTCTGCCGAGACTCGTTTGGTTGTAGCTGTGTGAGTTTATGGCTGGGTCCTCTCTTTGTATTTCACTGTTCCACGTGTCTGGTTTTATATTAACACCAAACCTATTGTGTCACTATGGCTCTATGGTATAATTTGAGATGCCTTCAGCCTTGCTCTTTCTGTTCAGGATTGCTTTGAGTTCTCTGTCCTGTGTGCTTTCACGTGAATTTTAGGGTTGTTTTTCCTATTTCTAAAAATTTCCACTGGGATTTTGATTGGGATCACTGTAATCTGTAGGCTGTTTTAAGTAACCTTACCATTTTAATAATGATTGTGCCTGTGGGTGGGCATGGCGGGCTTTCCATTTTCTACTGGTGCCTTCAGTTTCTTTCCTCCGTGCTTCAGAGTTTCTTTGTAGAACCTCTCCCATTGGATAACTTCATTGGATAGGTTCATTCCCAGAATTTTGGGGAAGGCTTTTATTGTTATGTTTTGTCTTATTTTGACTTTTTAAAAGCTATCATGAATAGTACTTTTCTTCCTCATCAAGATAAGTTTGCAGACAGAAAGGATATTGATACTTGTATGTGAGTTGTGTATCCCACTGCTTTGCTAAAAGCATTGATCAGATCTAAAGTTTCCCAGTAAAGTCCTTTTAAGTATATGATTGTTCTATGTGTAAGTAGGAATGATTTATTTTTTTCCTCAAATTTGATAACTTTTAAAATCTTGCCTATTGCTCTGGCTGGGACTTCAGCTACTACACAGTGAATATACTGTGAGTATTCCAGTTTCTGCCATAACTTTAAAAAAAAATGCTACTCTTATCTTATCATCTTTCATATATTGAGGTATATCTCTTCTGTTCCTAGTTTCTTCATGGCTTTTTTTAAGGAGGGGATTTTTAGCATTCTTAAAGGTCTTTCCTGTATCCATTGAGATGATCATGTGATTTCTGTCCTTAGGTCTGTTTATGTGCTGGTGTCCTAGTTAGGGTTACTGTTGCTGTGATAGAATATCATGGCCAAAAGTAAGCTTGGGGGGTTGGGCAGTTATTCAGCTTGTGCTTGCATATCACAGTTCACCACCAAAGGCAGTCAGGTCAGGAACTGAAGCAGGGCAGGAACCTGGAGGCCAGAGCTGATGCAGTGACCATAGAGGAATGTTGCTTATTGGCTTGCTTCACATGGCTTGCTCACCCTGCTTGCTCACCCTGCTTGCTTGCTTACTCTTCCTTCCTTCCTTCCTTCCTTCCTCTCTTTCTTTCTTTCTTCCAATGAAAATTTAGCCTTTTATTACTTATGTATAAAATATGCACATGAGACCATAGTTTGTTACTCATATCATGTACGTAATAGCAAATTGATTAAAAGTAAAGTTAACAGGTTAAGATGGCCTAAGTTTATTTTATTCATAATAAATTGAACTTAAAAATTAATATGACGGCCGGGCAGTGGTGGCACACGCCTTTAATCCCAGCACTTGGGAGGCAGAGGCAGGCAGATTTCTGAGTTCGAGGCCAGCCTGGTCTACAGAGTGAGTTCCAGGACAGCTAGGGCTACACAGAGAAACCCTGTCTCGAAAAAAAAATAATATGAAAAGGCAAATATAAATTTAATCAATAAATATAAAATGATAATATGGGTCGAAATTTTTCTTTGGAATAGGTAACATGAAGATATATATTTAAATATTAATGTCTTTTTTATTATATTCAACACAATATATATTTTTACACCAATCATAAAAATGGTGGACATGTTATTAAATGAACATAAATAGAGTCTTTTTGTTTGTTTGTTTGTTTGTTTTGTTTTTAGTAGAGCTTTAAAATCTTGGCTCTTACTGTGGTACAAGCCCAAAATAAGAACAATTTTTAGAAATTAGAGTTCATTTTAATAAGGCTGTACTTAAATGTCCCTCACATCACCAAAGGATTTTACCTCCGTAGTAGCTAAGCTATGAGTTGACAGTTCTGTTGTGCCAAGGAATGAATTGTAGGCACAATTATTTGGAAACGTATTTCCTGCTATGGTCAAAGCTATTTGACTTGAGTGATTTTCATCATTCTCAGCCCACAGGGAACAGGTTACATTCATTTAAGAAATGGTGTGTGTGTTAAGATGGTCTCTCCATGAAGTCATTCATTAAGTGTTTCAATGAACAATGGTTCTGCTTGGAGGGTGGCACAGACATTAGGTGAGGGTAAGAATCTGGTTCATTCGCTGTGATGATTTTTGAAAAGCATCATCTCAGAGAAAAAGTCCTCTCTTTATAAAAGTCCTCTTCTTTAAAATTGATACAATAATTATAAATACCAAGTAAAACATTCAGTCTCACTCTTTGTTGTTCTTTTACAAGCCACCTCCCAAATTAATTGTCTACATTTCTTTTGTCTGCATAACTAATTTTGAAATATGTAACTGTTCTGAAAATTAGTGTAGTGTAAGAACATCAAATAAACAATCTTACTAATAGAGAGGCTGAGATAGGAGAAGCATGATTTCAAGACCATTATGTGGTACACAGCAAGACACTGTCATGTACAAACAAGCAGAAAGTATATATGGACTGTACAATATTGGACCTATTTCTCCAATTACCAAATTAGAGAGACCACTGGATGACAGCCAACAAATTTCTAATTCCTCATATTTTTGAATTTCAATGGATTAAGATATGTTGGTAATATTAATTTTCATATTAAGAGATATTAAGGAAAAGTGATTATTACTTCCTGTTATTTTTGTTGTTAGAGGTGGAATTATGTTTGTGTGGATTTGTTGAAAGATTGCTTTCTTGCTTTTTCTAGGGTGTAGTTTCATTCCTTGTATGGGTGTTTTTCATCTATTATCCTTTGTAGGGCTGGATTTGTGGAAAGATATTGTGTAAATTTGGTTTTGCCAGGAAATATCTTGTTTTCTCCATCTATGGTAATTGAGAGTTTTGCCTGGTATAGTAGCCTGGGCTGGCATTTGTGCTCTCTTAGGGTCTGTATGACATCTGTCCAGGATCTTCTAGCTTTCGTAGCCTCTGGTGAGAAGTCTGGTGTAATTCTGATAGGCCTGCCTTTATATGTTACTTGCATTTTTTCCCTTGCTGCTTTTAAAATTCTTTGTTTAGTGCATTTGGTGTTTTGATTATTATGTGACTGGAGGAATTTCTTTTCTGGTCCAGTCTATTTGGAGTTCTGTAGGCTTCTTGTATGTTCATGGGCATCTCTTTCTTTAGGTTAGGGAAGTTTTCTTCTATAATTTTGCTGAAGATGTTTACTGGCCCTTTAAGCTGAGACTCTTCACTCTCTTTTATACATATTATCCTTAGGTTTGATCTTCTCATTTTGTCTGGATTTCCTGGATGTTTTGGGTTAGAAGCTTTTTGTTTTTTTGTGTTTTCTTTGACAGTTGTGTCAATGTTTTCTATGGTATCTTCTGCACCTGAGATTCTCTCTTCTATCTCTTCTATTCTGTTGGTGATGTTTGTATCTATGACTCTTGATCTCTTTCCTAGGTTTTCTATCTCCAGGGTTGTCTCCTTTTGTGATTTCTTTATTGTTTCTAGTTCCATTTTTAGATCCTGGATGGTTTTGTTCATTCCTTTCGCCTGTTTTATTGTGTTTTCCTGTAGTTCTTTAAAGTACTTTTGTGTTTCCTCTTTAAGGGCTTCTAGCCATTTACCTGTGTTCTCCTGTGTTTCTTTGAGGGGGTTATTTATGTCCTTCTTAAAGTCCTTTATCACCATCATGAGAAGTGATTCTAGATCTGAATCTTGCTTTTCTGGTGTGTTGGTATATCCAAGACTTGCTATGGTGGGAGAATTGGGTTCTGATGATGCCAAGTAACCTTGGTTTCTGTCGCTTATGTTCTTATGCTTGCCTCCCACCATCTGATTATCTCTAGTGCTACCTGCCCTTGCTATATCTGACTGGGGCCAGTCCTTCCTGTGATCCTGTGATTCTGGGATCCTGTGACCCTGAGAACTGAGGTGTGTCAGAGCTCCTGGGAGTCATGCTGTCTCTGGGACCCTGAGATCCTGGTGTGACCAAGCTCCTGGGATCCTGGGATCCTGAATGTGTTAGAGCACCTGGTAGTGGAGCTTCCTCTGGGTGTTGTTGCCCAAAGTTTGCACCCAAGTTCTGCTCAGGGCACTGGCCCAGACCGGAAGGAACCGGTGCCACTGGTCCGGCAGAGTTCCTCGATGCCTGGGTCCCTCTGGTCCCAGTTACTCTTGGTGTTGAGCTCAGCCTGCTTTCTTATAGAATGCAAGGCCGTCAGCTCAGGGGTAGTCCCACTCACGATGAACTGGGTTCTCCCCCATCAATCACTAACTAAGAAAATGCCTGGGCTGGAAAATGGCTTAGTTCCTGAAGGCTAGGCTCACAACCAAAAACTAAAAAAAATGCCTTAGAACCAGATCTTATGGACCCATTTTCTCAATTGAATTTCCCTCCTTCCAGATAACTCCTGCTGTGTTAGGTTGACATAAGACTTGACAGCACAGCTGGGTTGCATAAGTTGGTTTGTGTTGATTGAACCACCTTTTCATAGCTAGAATAACTTAGTGATGGAATGAATATTCTTTTTTTTTTTTTTTTTTTTTTTTTTTTTTTTTTTTTTTTTTTTTTTTTTTTAATTTTCGAGACAGGGTTTCTCTGTGTAGCCCTGGCTGTCCTGGAACTCACTCTGTAGCCCAGGCTGGCCTCGAACTCAGAAATCCGCCTGCCTCTGCCTCCCAAGTGCTGGGATTAAAGGCGTGCGCCACCACCGCCCGGCTCTGGAATGAATATTCTTAATTCATTCTTGAATTTGGCTTGGAAGTATTTTACTGAATTTTTTTGCATCTCTTTCCATCACGGAGGCTTGCTGTCTTGCCTTGCGCCTTCCTCTCAGTTTGGCATCAAGGTGATCCTGGCTCCACAGAATGCATTTGGTAGCATTGTGTCCCTTCCGTTTTATAGAACTGTTTGGGGAGTATAGGTGTTAAGTCATCTTCAAATAGCTGGCAAAAAGCAGTACAGTTGACTGGCCCTGGCCTCTACTCCTGACGGACCTGCCCTCAATAGAATTTCTTACGACTCCTCTCCTCGGGATCAGTTAATACAATTCTTTTGCTAGGCCAGGTTACAGAACACAGGAGAACACCACCTGTCCATTTATTGGGAAGGTGTCACAGAGGATGCAGAGGGACAGGCAGACAGAAGAGGTGAGTAGGGAGCAAGGAGAAGAGGTTCAGGTCCTGCCCCACCCCCACTCCTATACACCCCCAACCTTGTCTACTCCTTCCCAGAACCTCTGTGGGATTAGCTGTCTGGTGGCCACACACATTCTGATATTTTCCTTTTTATTCATTTTTTTTGTTGTTGTTGTTCACACACAGAGCAATGGGTTTAACTGTGGCATTTAGGGGGCTATGGAAGTCCCAATGTATGAAGCCCAAACCAAGGCGTTTGCCAGGTTCAGCTTTTCTGGATGAGAGAAATGAGAACCCTTGAGGATTCTTGTTGGTGCCTAAGGATTCAAAGGCTGGAATTGAAGCTCAGGGATACTACACAGGCCCTAGGCCACATCCTCTGCACAGCAGTAGAAGGAAGGACGGGAGGAAGGAAGGGGTAAAAGAAGGAAGGGAGGAAAGAAAGAAGGAAGGGAGGGAGGAGAGGTAAAGTTTTACTATGCATTTCTGCTTATTTTCGTGCTCTGCAAAACTCTTTCCACAGTGGACGTGAAGCTAGATCCGGCCACTGCCCACCCAAGCTTGCTCTTAACGGCAGACCTGCGCAGTGTGCAGGATGCGGAGGTCTGGAGGGATGTCCCCAGCAACCCTGAGCGCTTTGACACCTGGCCCTGCATCCTGGGCCTGCAGGGCTTCTCCTCCGGGAGGCATTACTGGGAAGTCATCGTGGGGGAAAGAGCAGAGTGGGGGCTAGGGGTATGCCAAGACTCAGTGCTGAGAAAAGGTGAGACCACACCATCCCCAGAGAACGGCGTCTGGGCCATGTGGCTGCTGAGGGGGAGCGAGTATATGGTCCTGTCCTCTCCCTCGGTGCCCGTGCTCCAAGATGAGCGACCTCGCCGTATCGGAATCTTTCTGGACTACGAAGCTGGTGAAATCTCCTTCTACAATGTCACAAATGGGTCTTACATCTACACATTCAACCATCTCTTCTCCGGCATTCTCAGACCCTACTTCTTTGTCTGTGACACAACTCCTCTTATCTTGCCGCCCATGACAGAAGCAGGGCCTGAAAACTGGACTCCCAGGGGTATCTTTGATCTTGCTGCTGCTGCCAGAAGTGAGGAATACTAAGCCCATCAATGTGTGCTGCTCTTCAGAGAGGTCCTGGATGGATGGGGATGGAGGGCATAACTGTGCCCTGCTTCTGCAAACCACATCAACTCCCACTCTGCAGGCCTGCGCAGTAGAGATTCTCCCATTGGGACTAATGAGTGGGTCGGGGTGGTTCACA
>NW_022196911.1:53765603-53774778 GCF_008632895.1 Mastomys coucha
GTATGTTTGTGCACCATGGGTGTGCAGTGTCCGAGGAGGTCAGACGAGGGTATCAGCTCCCCTCACACCGGAGTTATGAACAGTGAGTGGCAAGCCACCATGTGCGTCCTGGGAATCAAACCCTGGTCCTCCATAGGAGCAGCAAGTGCTCTTCACTCCTGAGCAATCTTCTAGCTCTGGGTTGATTTTTAAAGCAAGCCTGTGCTCTGGCATTAGGGGTGCATGCCAGTCATCTTAGCATCAGGGAGACAGCGGCAGGACTTCGAGGCTGATGTGGGCTCCATTGCAAAATCCTACCTCAAAACGAAAAACAAAACAAAATTAAAAAATTCTGCCTGCAATTCTTTTTTCCCAGTGGTTCTTCATCTGTTTCCTTCTCTCTGATAAATCCACTAAGGGCTTCTCACCGGACACATCTTCTCTCCACACCCCCAGAGCACACCTTCCCAGTCTCCTTCACCAGGCTTATGGAGGCTCACTTACCCCACATGGTATATATACATCAGTAGGTGTCAGTTCCCAGTACACTGTGCTGAACTCTTATTTATTTGTCTGTTCATGGTGTGGTGTTAGCACCATGAAGAGGAACAGGATATTTATTAACAGATATTCCTAAGCACATTCCAGAATCTCAAACACTGGCTGGCTGTGGTTATGGCTGCATGCTTATTTGTTGCATGAGTAAATGATTAAGTACCTGAAAGGAGAATTAAATGATGTAACTAGAAATGTCTTGCAAAATGCAATGTAGAGATACAGTTTGTAACTAGACAGCCACCATCCTATAAAGGTTAATGCTAAGTGTGAAATATACCCAGTCTATTTTAGATACAGGAAAATTTTAACTAGAATTAAAGTTAGTTGGCTAACTTTGGAGACATTCAGGATTCCAGTGATGGGGTAGTACTGTATTCTCAGACATCATTTCACTAAGGCTGCTGGAGTTTGGAGTCTTTGCAATGTCACAATGACACCATTAAATTGTGGATTCCATCGGGATATGTAGGCCATGTGTCAGATGTTTTACTGACTTGGAATGTGGGGAACCACATAGGTAGGAACTTAGATACATGATTCCTGGAGCAGGAGGATATCTCTGTGCTTAATTGCTTGTCTTGAAAATGTGAGGGTCCCTAGAACCCATGCAAATTTCAAGTGAGTGTGGAGCCCTCCTGTAACACCAGACAGGATCCCCAGAGTAAGTTGGCTAGCAAGACTGTCCACATCAGTTAGTTCTGGGTTTGATTTAGATACCCTGTCATGATAAAGTGGAAGAGTAATTGAGTATGATTTCCTATATCACCCTCCAGCCTCCACATATGTGGAGCCACACTCTTGTGAACACCCATTCATACCTCTCTGTCTCTCTGTCTCTGTCTCTCTCATACACATGCATGCACATGTACACACACACACACACACACACACACACACATGAAAATGGAAGAACAGAAATGGATTCCATCATGGTGCATGGGCCTCTCTTCTGAGTCGTATGGCAGGATCACTTCCACATGGGATGTCTGGTATCTGCTCCTCTCCCATCATCTCTATCCTACTGCATATTACTCTCACTATAGACTGGATGTTTTCTGGTCTGCAGTATTATCATTTTCCACTTTCTCAAGTTTCTCTTACTTCTGAGAGATTTTTGGGTTCTTTTGTCTTCTGACTCTATCTTAGAGAAACTGAACTAAGGTTGAACTTGAGTTAACTAACAAAATGGCACCTAGCACCAGTTTCCAAGTTACCTCCTTCTCCCAACAAGACCTGTGTCTAACACCAGTTTCCAGATTATTCCCCAGGTTATCGCATCTTCAGGTTACAAGTCTGCCCCCGATACTTTACTTCCTAACAACCGCCAGTCAGGAGGAAAACAAAAGTTAAGTTTTGAGGTTTAGCTCCCAGTACCAGCCAATTATGTTAAGGGCCATAATGGTTCCCCAATCAGATCTGTACCCCCTTCTTAGTTCTATAAATGCTTGCCTGAAACTAGTTTGGGGGCTCTACCTTCCCATGCTGTTGTGTCAGGGCTGGGGAGAGAGCAAGCTTGAGTGTAAATAAATAGAGCCTAATGCAGTTGCATCAGAATCGGCTCCTTGGTGGTCTTGTGGGGTTCATCAATGCTTCCTGGCATAACACTTCCTTCACACTGCTTAGAGAACTAGGGCTCTCTCTTCTCTATAAAGAATAAATTTAAAGTCAACCCATATGTAGCCAGACTTTGGCTACTTTGTGGGTTCTTTTTTTCTTTCACCCTTCTCCACCCCTTTACTCCTCACTTTCAGCCACATAATACTAGGTAGGAGGGAAAAAATGATAGAGGGGAAGGAGTTGATGATATCCTTAGACAACTTCCTGCTGATTAGGGAGAATGAATTCCTTGGGGCAAGTTTGAGCTTCCCTGTCAGAATATCTAATTTCTTCTTTTCATCTCTTTGCACATGACTACTACTTGACAAACTGCAACAGACTACAACCAATAACCAATTGGCCAACCAGTCCCTTCTATTGGGGCCCTAGTATTTATATACCATTTGAAAAGTTACCAGAATTCCAAATGTTGCACAGTTGTAGAAACTTTCTGCAGCTGGCAAAACCATGCCCCTGCTAGAGCGTGAGGCAAATCATAGTCACCTGCTGTGAAACAACCCCATATCCCCACACCTGACTGAAACAAACAATATCCTCTAACATTTCTGTATTTTTCAGAGAAACAAAAATCCTCACTACACCCTCACCATTAGATTCCTTTGTCCTAAGCTAGAAGTCTTAAGTTGTGTCTATAAATATCAATGCCTGTATTTCCAGAAGACTAGATGTGTTTTTTTTACAGGACTAATATCGTAAATATTTTCCTGTCTTCCAGCCCCACATTCCTGAATCAAGACACCAGTCAGATACATAAATTACCTAAATAGACCAGTTTTCTCAGGATACTGGAAAGGCCCAGAATCAATAACTCTAGAGGATGATGGCGTATGACACTGGCCCTGCCCACTAGTCTCACTTGGAGTGGCAGTTCTTAGTCATAGTATTGCACAGGGCAGAGAAACTTGAGGCAGTAGAGTTTGATAAACTTGCCCTCTCTTCCACATTAGCCCCTTGGTTTGTGACTGTGGTCTCTGTCATTCTGTTCTACTGCATGTGAAGGAGGAAAGGGTGTAGACAACCCACATGTGTGCAAATACCTGGGGGCTCACCTAGGTACACAGTTGCTAGCAGAGATTCTCTGTAACTTTAACTACATTTAGTCTAAAAGGCCTATGCTGCCATTTTGATGCCTTCCTTAGACAATGGCTCTGTTCCTTCATTGGTCTCCCGCATCACCTGGCTGATTTGAAGGACTAGGCTTCTATTAATTATTCTATTTATTTTTTCCCTTCACAGTAATATTAAAACAAGGACACAGGTCTGTGGAGTCATTCAGTGGCCAACATGTGCCTGGCTACATGAGGTCCTAGAGTCTACTCACAATACCACAGAGAAACAATAAATATACATGTATTTACCAAGAAATCAAGGGGCTCAAGATAATTTTCAGTTTCTGAAGCTAAAATATAAATCCATATATGCCAACCTTTCCCCAAATTTAATAGTAAAAATAGAAATAAACGATCACCTGGCAACTCATTAACTGAATCTTTCTGTTAAGCCATTTACTTATAATATCCTTCTAATGTCTAGAAAACCAGGCTCTTTCTTAACATAAAATTATTGATTAAAGATTAAAAAACAAACTGATTTTCAGTGGATCTTGGGCTTTAAAAGGTGTGTGATCCTGTTCTGAGTCGAATCAATCTAGTTGTTCTTCAGATGATTTTTTTTATTATTATTTTAATGCCACACAGTAATTCTTGTGAATAGGAGAAAGAAACAAAACAGTCCCTATTTATTCCTGTCTTTTGAACAACAGATTTAGTGCCCACATTTTGCTTGCATGCTATATTAGATTATTTTTCTATCAAGAGACAAATTCTCATGGCCCTCATTTCCTCGTTGGATCTGTGGGGACTGGAACACTGAGGTAGCACAGGACAACAACAGAATGAATGTGCTAATGACCTTGGTGGGCTCAGAAGTTTGCCCAGAGCCTGAGGATACCAAGGGGATGCTGGCCCTGCCTCCCTTGTGGATGCTGATGAACTCAGACCCCCCATGGAACTCTCTTCAGGCTCCTCTGGAGAGTACCACCTTTGCAACTGCAGCTTTCTGCGCTGCAAACATTGGCACCTTCAGACAGAGGGTGATGCCAAGGCCGGCATAGGCCCCTTGATTTTCTCCACAGCGACTCCAACTGCAGCATCTACGTGCATCTAATGAGGAAACCACTGCATGTCCTGACCTCTGCGGGGTCACACCTTCTACACTAAGGTGCTTAGTGCACCAGCCATACTCAGGTACAATGGTGAATAGGTCCTGAAGGAGGGAGCTGATCCCAGACATCTGCACTTCTCAGCTGGTTTGTTCAAAAAAGTTAAGCTGTGGGCTTAGCTCAGCAGTAGAGTGTCCACCTATCTTGTCCCAGCTCCTGGTGAGTGGGGAGGTAACTCCGGGATACTGAGACAGGACAGCAGCAGCACAGGACAGACATGGTGTTACTTAACTGTCAGTGATGGGTGATGTTTACAGGATTGGGTGTGAAAGTGCTGAGCAGACACAGAAAGCACAAGCTTCCTTGTGTGTTAATATTGAAACTAGAGTTTGTGGGGGAAAAAACATGATGTTTGTCAGAGAGAGAGAGAGAGAGAGAGAGAGAGAGAGAGAGAGAGAGAGAGGAAGAGAGGGAGAGAGAGGGACAGGGAAAGGGAGAGGGAGAGGGAGAGAGAAAATGAGACCTGAGGTGTGAGTTTTATTTAGGTTTCCAAAACTTACAACAGAAATAAAATGTATACTCGCTCCTTTTTAGTTGACCCAGGTTCCCTGCTCTGAGAGGGTAATTCAGTAGTACCCTGCACACTGTTATTATAGTCAAACTTTGGGGCTTGGGGTAAGATCTTTAGTCTTTTAAATGATAAAATAGTTTTGTTTAAAAAACAGGTTAATGTTCAAGAGAGCTGAAATAGCTCCTTCTGAGTACTGCCAGCCCCTTGGACCTGGAAAAAGCTCACAGCTTTGTATGCACTTTCCAATCAAGTGCAGACATTTCTGAGGTGAAGCAGTAGATGTGAAGACAGGAGATCCCCCCGGTCTGACCCATCAGCGCCCACAGATGACATTAGTGTGACACACTCTCTGCTCATGCTTCCAAACACACAAGCTGTAGAGATGCTACACAGCTCAAGGACCCCTCTGTGCAGGTGAACAGTTTCGCTGTTTCCAACACCGTCTGTGAATGACTGCCTGTCTCCTCTTGGCCTTTCTACCTGTCACTTCAACCCATGTAGGGGAGTGTCCAATCTAGTGTCTGGTCCTATCCACGTTTCCCTCTGGAGCAAGGAAGAGGAAGAGGAATATTTCTCCAGGACAAGAACACCCACCCGGCTGTGAGGCTGAGTTAACCCATGAGTAACTAACTGCCTGCTCTCTGTCCAGGTGTGAAGCATGCAAGGATGTGCCTGGCTCAGGCTACTCCAGCATAGGAAACTCTGCTTGGTGCATGGAGAGGTATTTAATTCAGTTTAATGTCACCGAGACACAGAAAGTCAGTCCATTTTGTAGACCAAGGAATTTAAGATTCGTTATAGAAAAAGGAATTTAAAAATGGACCCAGAAGAAAACTGAAGGACAGTTTTAGTTTATTAGAGTTTAAGAAACCAAAGGGCAGAAACGCTGGAGATCTCAGAAGCTGCTGGGAAGAGACAGGAGCAGAAGGAAGGAGGGAGGGAGGGAAGGAGGAAGGGAGGGAGGGAGGGAGGGAGGAAGGGAGGAAGGGAGGGAGGGAGGAAGGGAGGGAGAGAAAGGCAGACATGATTTTTGCATTAGAGGTTATCAAAACAGCAGGCTCAGCAGTGATTCTCAGCAGTGATTGCAGTGGGGTTGGGGGCTTGGTTAAAGAGCAAGACTGGATTTTGGCAAGAACCTGGGAAGAGGACATAGAGAAAAAGGAAAATATCTACTTTCTCAGAGCAGGCATGCCCAGCAGGGAGTGTCTGTAAGCAGTTGTCCTGGGAGAGTGTTCTCGGGTCTGGGAGGGCATTTCTCACTGAGGGGACAACTGCCTCCACCCTCTTATCATGTCTTCTGGGGAGTGTTGTTTCATTTCAACTTCTGGCTTGTATCTCCCTGAGGGTGAAATAAGATTTTTCTCCTTGTCTTAGTGGGGGTCACAGCTTTGTCCAGACAAACAAAGCCCCTGGACAGCCTACACAAAAGGGTGTCATCAACAGCTCACTAAGCCATTTGTAAAGTGGCTTACTGACTGATCATGCTATTTGTCTCAGAGGAGGTCACTGTGTTAGTGCTCATATGCCTCAGTGAGGGGTCCAGACATCTGGGAGGTCACTGTGTTAGTGTTCATATGTCTCAGGGAGGCACACAATCAGAAAGGATCTCGTTAGCCATGGCTCAGAACATTTTGACCACGAAGCTGGCACAGACAGGTATATGCCTCCAATTGGTCTGGGAAGAGCTGGCCTTGAATGACTTTTTTAATTCTCTTTTTTTCTCTCTATCAAGTTCTATCACTAGGACAACAGTCATGGTGCTCTGGACAAGAAGTACTTGTGCAGAGAGCTGAAATCCTGGACCTAAGGCTAAGCAGGACTGGCACTAGTGGGAAAGGCCTTTGGATCTGCTGGCTGGGATGGTGCTCTGTCTTGATGTCAGGTCTATGTTCATTTGTGCTTTACTAATGTTTTCATTTTAGGCAGAGAGAAAAAAATCTCATATTAGAGAAATCAACAGCTTAGTAGATCAAATTTGAAATAGTGTGTTATGCAAAATCTAGACACTCTAGTAATAACTTCAGGTCTGACAGAGACACAAATCCCAAGGGGACATGAGAGCCAGCTGGTTTTTTTTTTTTTTTTAAAAGAGCATCAGTGAAGCAGCCTCTTAAGATCTGATGGCACGGAGGCCACTAGTGTAAACATTCCTCTTAAACATGCACATAAAAAGTTGCCAAATATTCCCAGGGGAAGGTCGTTCTTGACGGTGTCAGGCAGAAAAATGAATATTAGGAAGGAAATATGAATTCAGGCTGTCCTGAGAATAAGACTCAAGCCCTTTATTGTGCTAGGATGTGTTTCTTAGTTCCCAGTACCCCTTTGGAAGCATCAGCTTGTTGCTATAGTGACTGGATAGCCATTTCAGCTGCTGTGTATTCAGTCTCTTTCTTCTTCCTCCCTTATCTCCACGCTCATTCTGTTGTTTAGGAGAATGCAGAGGAGAGTTGGGGTCCTGATCTCTGAGAAGCTAATGACAAAGGTAAAAGGATAGACTAGCATCTTATCACTCCTGGGGCTGGAGGGCTAGCTCGGTGGTTAAGAGCACTTACTGCACCTGCAAAAGACCTGTGTTGGGTTCCCAGCACCCACATCAGGAGGCTCATAACCACCTACAGATCCTGTGTCCCTTTCTGTCACCTGCGCAGAGAAAGGCAGAGACAGAGACAGAGACAGACAGACATACAGGCAGACACACACAGAGATGTAGACACAGACACACAGACTGATGTTTATATAGGTACTTTTCTTAAACTAGAACAAGTATCTGAAGGAATACACTTGTTGAGTGAAGTATGAAATAAGAAAGTTCCATTTTTACATCTTCTCAAAAAGACTCATAAAAAATCTATAACAGAATAAGAAATGAAAAAAAAAATGACTTGTAGGTAAACAAAAGGTTTACAAACAAGTGACTTTTAAACAGGAGAAATGTTCTTGTTGATGACTAAGGGCCAGCAATTTAAAACATGAATATACTGATTTATGATCATCAATAACCATGAGCTATATATTTAAGAGAAATGTGAAAATGGCATGTAATACATTTATGCCAATAAATGATTTTAGAAAAAAATGATTTATTGCCCCAGGCATAGTGGTACATATCTTTAATTACAGTGTTTGAGAGGTAGAGGCAGGAGGATCTCTGTGAGTTTGAGGCTAGCCTGGTCTTCATAGTGAATTATCATCCAAGCAGGGCCACAAAGTGAGACTCTGTCTCAGAAGGAGAGGGAGGAAAGGGAGGGGCAGAGAGGGAGAAAGAGAGAAAGAGAAAAAGAGAGAAAGATAGACACAGAGAGACAGAGATATTATTTATTATTTAGTTATTTAGTTATATATGTGTTCTCACAATACATTTGGCTTTGTTGTGTAGCTCAGGATAGCTCTGAGTTTGATGTGTAGCCAAAGATGACCCTGAACTCCTAATCCTCCTGACTACTGGGATTACCGTTATGTGCCACCACATTGCGTTTTCATGGTGCCAGATGGTACGGAGGATGAAACTTGGACTTCATTCATGCTAGGCAAAAGTGAACCCCAGTCCCATATTTTGTTTTCCATGTAATTGAACTTACAATATCTGGGTGGTCAAAATTTCAAGTGATGTCATATGCTTATGCTCATTTGAATTAAGCAGTTGTTTGTTTCCCATTTATACTACCATTGTCTGTTAAATAACAAGTATTATTAACTAGAAGCTATTAACTACAGACACACTCTTTCTGTGTACCATCTGTCTTTTGATGTGGTGAAGATGGTCTGGAGGGTATGTATCCTCTGACTGGGTGGGGGGTGTCAAAATGCAGGACAGATTCTTACACATGAGATTAACGAGCAAAGCAAAAATACTCAATTCTCAATCCTGTAAAGGAAACATGTTTATTTTATTAAAAACAACATGCACAGCCTTGAGGTGTGTGTACAAAGAAGTAAGGATCTTAAACTCTCATAAAGCATGCATGAATAGGTTAATGTCTCATGCCTTTCACTGATTCATGCAGCATTGGTGCAGGGCATGCAGGCCACCTCTGCTCTCTTGTATGCCAAAGAGATTAGGGGATGGAAATCAGTAGAGAGAGTGAGGCGGGCACACAAAGCAGCAATCCCTGGGTCCAAAACCAACCCTGTCCCATTTCTACCCATGACAACTGGCTTGCCACAGTTTGCTTGTTATCTACATCTTGTAAGTAAACAAGAAATAAGCTCTATCCGCCTCCGATCACTGTCAGTATTGATGTCTTCCTCAGGTGCAGTAGAGATGGGCGCAGCCAACGACAGCACCTTCA
>NW_022196911.1:53776055-53781482 GCF_008632895.1 Mastomys coucha
TCTGGGATTTGGTAGTCATGAGGATGGTGTGTTTTAAATTTCTTCCCTGTGGTTAAAGCAGACTTTCCCATGAAAGATGCCAATCTGACGGTCTGTCCCTAGACTGGTGTAGTGTTATCCTGTACATGGTGAGATGTGTTCTCATGGTAAGGGAAGGGACAACAGGTGCCTTCTGTGCACTTTTTACATTAGGGAATTAGGGGAGAGTGACTGTGGGTAGCTGGCCTTACAGTTAGGGCATGAGCATCTATGCTCTCTGTCCCCACATCACCACATATGTCCCTATTCTGATATCGGGTATAGAGGGCAGGCCCCCCCTGGCCTGGATGTCAGTCCACATAAGACCTTGGGTAGCACTGGCAGTACCGGATCTGACCACACTAGTGGACGGCTCCACACTGGTTTGCATCCTCTGGGGTTTCTATAATCCTGTGTAAGGTTCCAAACCATCTGCTTTGTGAATGAACTGAATGCCACATGTTTCCCAACCATTCTACCCCACGATGAGCCACCAATCAATAAAGAGTATTCTCACTCATCTCCCTTGTCTGCGTGACTAGGTTTAGAATCCAGGAGACCAAGGACACCTCAGAGTGGGCTAGAGAGTGTTTGTAGAGCATCAACTGAGGGGGAAGACCTACCCTGAATGTGACTCTGTACCCTGGCCAGTTAACAATTCTACGAAAAAAGAAACAAGCAGGAAGCCACATCTCTCTGCTGTTTCCAGGCTGCCATGAGGTGAGGAGCAGCTCGGCCTGCCACACCTTCTTGACAAGATGGACAAAACCATCCGAACCCCTGAGCCTCTGGGAGTTACTTCTTCACCAATGCTAAGTGATGTAGTCACGGTAATGAAGTGGTAACTAATATAACTAATGTAACAGCAATGTAAGTTCCTACCAGCTTGTAACCTGGTGCCAAGTACTTTTCTTAGAAATGTATTTCATTTGCTTGTTTTAAATTTCTTTTTGATTACTTTTACTTTGTGTGTGTGTGTGTGTGTGTGTAGGTGCATAGGCTGGCATGTTTCCCAGTGCATGTGTGGATGCCAAAGGACAACTTGTAGGAGTCGGTTCTCTCTTTTAACCGTACTGGTCTTGGAGACCCAAGTCAAGAGGCTTGGCAGCAAGCACCTTCACCCACTGAGCTATCTTACCAACCTTGTTTTTTAATTTCTTAATCACATGCTAGGTGTTTTATTCATATGAACAAAGTGTCTCTTCATGACCACCATTTAGCACTGACTTCTGCATAGTCTGGTGTTTTACATTTCCAATATTTCCACCAAAGCATTTTGTGGAATTGTAGTGACCCCCACATTACTAATATCAGCAGTCTGTGGTTAAAAATCTTACCTAAGAAACTCCAGTGTTGTGTATATTTGTCCCTGCAGAAAGCTCTCAATTTTTCCCTCCCGCCCAAAACAAGGGTAATATGCGGGCAGCTGGTCTCTGTGTTGCAGCTAGCATAGGGCTCTCTCCCCGTCTCCAGGCAGCTCCGAGAGAACTTAGACTAGTGTTAAAATGGCCCTGCTCAAAAGTCCCCCTTAAGGAAAACATCTCATAGAGCCAAATGCTAATGAGAGACATCCCCCCCCACCTTGGTGTTGCCAGGGTAGCCAGACACTCTCTGATAAGCAGCTGAATTCTCCAGGTGCCTGTCATTAAGGCCTCAGAAATAACAAACCCAGAGAGGATTAGAGCTCCCTCCATTTAAATCATAAAAAAGGTAATCAGAGGTCACAGACAGTTATGGCCAGCTATAAAATTAATTCCTGATAACACCAAAACACGCACCCATTGATCCCCCACCAACTTCAGTTCCGCCCTAACAAATGGTTATAGCATTTCACTCCCCTCACTCTGAAGCATCCTAAGAATTCCTAATTTTGTATATAAACTCATGTGCTTCCTGGGCTTGGGGTCACATACAATCACTTGCTCTTAGTGAATGAACAGTGTGTGATCCCAGTCTGGACTCGAATAAAAGGCTCTTTTGTAATTACATCGGACTTTGCAATTCTTGGGCTCATTTGGGTTTCCCCATGGACTCTTGGGTACAACAGAATCATATTGGCTCTTTGTCCTTAAACCCCAACCTTTGACTTGACCCACCTCACCCCATGTCTGCCATAAGATTCTGGATAAACAGAAAAGCTGACCTATGACAACATGTGGGAGGGGCATTAAGCTTCACTTGTAGGCTTGTTTTCATTTTGTGAAAAAGCCTCCATGAGTGGTAAGTCTTTGCCAGGCTCTCCTACTGTTAAAGCTCAGCGTCTGTTTGTGACTGACCTAACCATGGTGATTCCCACGCTGAGACTCAGAACTGAAGACAGAACCTGACAGAATCTGCTCCCAATCCAAGATGCGTAAGGTCTTGCCTCATTGCAGACAATTGTGGTTCTATTGCCAAAACCCCAGGAGGAAAACAGCGGAGAATCATTTTTTTTTCCTTCCTGGAAAACCATGCAGCTTTTCTTCCAGGACAAAGCTGAGAACAGTTGGGGAAGTATCCCTTGTGATGTCTACTCTGCCAGGCTCCTCACTGTGAGCCCCTGTGATGTGTGGGCACACTGTCCTCACAGATCCTCTAGTCATGGCTCTGCTCCCAGAGAGCAGGGCACACAGGCTCATCTCTCAGCAGCTCTCTACTCTAATTGGAAACTTCTTGGGCTATACTTGAGCAAAGGAAGTGTACAAAAGAAACATAAGCCCCACTGGCTTCTAAATAATAGGTTCTGCCTGCCATTACTTGAAAGAGTCAATGAGGATAGTGAGAACAAGGGAAATCAGCAGCTATTTATTTACCGGAGTAGTTGACGGAGGAGAAAGCGCCTGCTTGGAACGGTTTTGCTTACTCTTGAAAGCAACAAAGTATTTGAGAAATGTACCTTGTCAGACTTAGCTTTAATTGTCAGTTTGGCACAGCCTAAAGGCATCTGAGACCAGAGCATGAACTGACAAGTTGACTAGGTCAGATTGGCCTGTGGGCGTGTCTATGAGGGATTGCCTTGATTTTAATTGGTTCAGGAGGACCCAGCAGACCGCGGACAGCACCATTCCTTGGACAAATGGGTCTGGGCTATATAAGGAAGGAACTAAGCAGGATCCTTGAGTGATCCAGGGAGTGGCTTTCCTTCTTGGATTCTACATCCAGTTCCTACTTGGGTTCCTGCCCTGACTTCCCACAATGATTGTGACTTGCAAAAAAATAAGCCAATGGACCCTTTTGTCCCCGAGTTGCTTTTGGTCAGAGTGTTTTAGCACAGGCACAGAATAAAACTAGAATGTGTCTAGACTGAATGGCAGAGGCCTCCTGTTCTGATTCTGCTAATGGATTGTTTTTATAACTTAAAAATGGCTAATTGTGGGGCTGAAGGTGTGGCTCAGTGGTTAAGAGCACTGTCTGCTCTTCCAGAGGACTTGAGTCCAATTCTCAGCAACCACATGGTGGCTCACACTGGGATCTGATGCCCTCTTCTGGCATGCAGGTGTACATGCAAATATACCACTCATACATTAAATAATTGATTTTTTAAAAAATGGCCAATTGTTTCTAAACCTCACCCTCCCATCTGTGTGAACTTGACTTTTCTCAGAGATTAAGGGTTGGGGTAGGGATATAGCCCAGTTGCTGGAATGTTTGTCTAATGTGCAGGAAGCCCTTAGGCAGTGTGTGTGTGTGTGTGTGTGTGTGTGTGTGTGTATAAATGGTAAGTGTGTAACTCCAGCACTCGGGTTACCTCCACAAAAGAAGGCCAGGCTTTCTCTGGGTCAGACTCATTCCCACTGTCTTAAAGAGGCAGGTGCCTTGAGTCTACAGTAGTCCCAAACCCAAACAGGGAAGCCTTATGTGAAAGAATTCAAAACCATTCCAGCTGTATATTTATTTCACAGAAATGGACAATAACTACAGCTGCCCAGGAGCATCAGTCTCTCCACACTCCCTTCTAAAGTGGTCTGGAGGGTGGGAGACAGGCACCATCTCCTCCCTATGGATGAGTCTAAGGACTACAGGTACCAGTTCAGGCCAGGAGCCTTCCATGGTGATCACTGTCATCACATCTCCTAGATGAGAAGAGAGCTGCTGTCAGACAGGTGCTCTTTGTTTTGGGGTTTTGTGTGTCTGTGTGTGTGTGTTTGTTTGTTTGTTTGTTTCTATTTTTGGGTTCTTGTTCTGTTTTATTTTGGGGTTGTTTGTTTTGGTTGTTTTTTGTTTTGTTTTGTTTTTCAAGACAGGGTCTCTCTGTGTAGTCCTGGCTATAGGGTCAAATCCTGAGCTCTGGCCAGCCAGGATTGGTAGTCTGTCTTCAGTTAGCCAGAAAAACAAGGAAGTGCCAGTGAAAAATAAAGACAGAAAACTTATTCTGGTCACATTGTGAACAGAAATCAAGAGGCCCAGTAAGGCTCATCTTCAGTGTCCTGACATGAAGTTAGCTTTTGAGAGGACAAGAAGCATGCAGAGGAAACCGGTCCTGGTCAGGGTATGGTCCTGCCCATGGCTTGCCCATCATTGTCAAGATGCTAGCCCCGCCTTCAAGGTGATCTGATGATTGTTGCAAATGTATGAAATATCTTTCTGGGACATAGCATTCCTTCTGGCTAGCACCAAGCTTCAGCATTTCCCTTCTCCAAGTGTAGGATTTCTGGGAAAATTCCAATTTCTGATTTTTTTGGACACTTTTCTCTGTCTTTTCAGCACTTGGGGAAATGGACTCCAATGAAACCTTTCCATGTGCTTTGCCAATTTCTCTCTGGAGGTATGAACAGCGGAGTCTTTGGGGGCCTGAGACTTACAAATGGCAGAACACAAATATATTTCTCTACTTATGATTTAGAAAAAGAAGACTGTGTTAGTGTGGTTTGCAAATGACATAGCCATAGCAGGGGACTCAAAAGCCCTAGAGTGGACTGATGTTTGTGATGAAGGCACATCAGAGGCCAGAGAGGTATCTCAGTTAGTAGACTGCTTGTATAGCATGTGCAGACCTCATGTGGTAATAAATGCCTGTCTTTCTATCACCGGAGAGGTGGAGTCAGGGGGTCAAAATTGGCTCCATAATGAGTTCAAAAACAGCACAGCTCAATGAGACCCTCCCTCCAGAAAAGAGGGAGGGAGAATAGAGAGCTATCTCAGGAGTTGGGAGCACTTACTGCTCTTGCAGAAGACCTGGGCTCCATTCCCAGGACCCCTGTAGTGGTTCACAATGTGTGTAACTCCAGTCACAAGGAATTTGATGCCCTCTTCTGGCCTCTGCAGGTATAAGTCACAAAAGTGATACACAGACACACATGCAGACAAAACAGCCATACATTTACATTTAAAAATATTGAAGATGGCGAGGGGCAAGTGTAAAAAAATAAACAACACAAACCAAGGTCACTTGCCATCACCAGAACCCAATTCTCCCACCATAGCAAGTCC
>NW_022196911.1:53782225-53782464 GCF_008632895.1 Mastomys coucha
AAGAATTTTAAAAGCAGTAAGGGAAAAAAGGCAAGTAACATATAAAGGCAGGCCTATCAGAATTACCGAAGATTTCTCACCAGAGACTATGAAAGCTCGAAGATCCTGGGCAAATGTCATACAAACCCTACAAGAACACAAATGCCAGCCCAGACTACTATACTCAGCAAGACTCTCAATTACCATAGATGGAGAAAACAAGATATTCCAAGACAAAACAAAATTTACACAATATCTTT
>NW_022196911.1:53793856-53826200 GCF_008632895.1 Mastomys coucha
GGGGAAACTGGGAAAGGAGAAATTCGCATGTAAATAAAGAAAATATCTAAAATAAAAAAAAAATCAAACCCATAAATATGTTCTTTTGTTTGGCTTTGTGTTTGTTTACCTATAAGTTTATTTGTTTTGAGCTCAGGATGGACTCAACCACACTATGTAGAGAGGAGAATGGCCCTGAACTTCTGATCTTTCCACTTTTACCTCCCAAGTGCTGAGATTACGGTGCATGTCATCATGCCGGGCTAAAAACACAGTCTGTTTTACTATTGCAAAGAACAGTGGTGGACTTTTAAAGGGGAAAGAGAAGCCTCAGCTCTTATGGAAGCTATTATATTTCAAAAAGTGGTTCTGAGCTGTTTCTTACTTCCTCAGGAAAATGTTATTCCTGTGAATAACATTTATTGTCCATATAATAATTGTCATGAAATTATAAAGCTATCAAGAGTATTTAAAGAATAAATAGGGGGGTTCAGCAGTTAAGGGCACTGATCACTCTTACAGAGGACCCAGGTTCATCTGTTGAATCCAGGGGATCTGACACCCTCTTCTGACTCTTCAGGCACCAAGCATGTACATGATACATGGAAATACATGGAAACAAACCACCCATACATGTATAATAAATGAATAAATTAAAAAACATAACCAGGAAAAGTGATACAACCTATTAGAACATATCATACATCTACAAAAATGGATGAAGTTGGTATTTGTGACAAACTGGGTGTTGTAATTATTTTTATTGCCCCTGTAAGCCAGCTACACTTGGGAACCTTGTGTATAACTAACAGTTTTCTTGGATAAGACTCTTCATTGCTTAGCATTGATGTCACAACGGACAATGTATACAGATACATATTACACCTTGGTTATTGGCTGAATTTGGAATTTTAATTTAAACACAGAAGAAAAAATTAGCAGCAAAATTAAGAAATATAAAACAAGTAAAGGGGAGTGAAAGATTTTCTAAGGCTATGTTTACAGAGTGAAATTTGCATAAATCCAAACATCAAGTGTGTTGTGATGGTAGCAGTATGCTCATGGGTAGTGTTAGTAGGTCAGTAGGTCATTAGTTAATAAGGTTATAAAACCCATTGAATGTGGAAGAAATCATAAAAACAAGGACTAATGGGAAGAGACAGCATGAATTCCATGTCTAATAAGAATGTTAAGCAACAGAAAGATGATACAAGAAGTTGCTTTGTTGTTAAATTGTAGGAAATATTCATTTCAAGGTTCAAGAAACCCACTTTTCACGTATTACTCTACAGGTAAATAACCATAGGAAGAACATAATATAATAATCATTTTTTTTAAGTCTACTATGTTATTAAGAAACATGTCTCATAAAAAAAGGTATCAGTATTCAAAATGGCTTAGTGTAACATGTAAAGACTTAACTAGAATTGATTGGGCCAAATTTTTTCAATTAACCCAGCAAATATTATCAAAGACTGAATTTGTAGTGAAGCATCTTAGAAGCTTAATACTGTCTCCAGGTAAAAGGGCAAAAAAAGAAAAAGAAAAAAAAGAAAAAAAGAAAAAAAAACAGACATTTGTATTAATAGATTAAAAATTAATCATTCTGGTGACTGTCTAAGGTGGGACCAGCCAGAAGTGCACAGGCCACTGGAGCGGTGGAACAGCCAGGACAGGCTCCTTGTCTCTAGATCAGCACCTAGGACCTGGTGCTGTTCCACAGCTCTCTCTGCACAGGTCCTGCTAGGGAAGAGCTGGTCTCCCAGGACTGCTGACACAGGCTTACAGGCCCACAGGAGGGACAAGCTCACGCCAGAGACAGCAAGGCCAACTAACATCAGAGATAGCCAGATGGTGAAAGGCAAGTGCAAGAACCTTACCAACAGAAACCAAGGCTATATGGTCTCATCAGAACCCAGTCTTCCCACAAGAGCAAGTGCTGGATACCCCAACACACTGGAAAAGCAAGATTCAGAACTAAAAATCACATCTCATGATGCTGATAGAGGACTGTAAGAAGGACATAAATAACTCCCTTAAAGAAATACAGGTAAACACAGGTAAACAACTAGAAACCCTTAAAGATGAAACACAAAAATCTTTAAAGAATTACAGGAAAACACAATCAAACAGATGCAGGAATTGAGTAAAACCATCCAGGATCTAAAAATGGAAGTAGAAACAATAAAGAAATAACAAAGGGAGACAAACCTGGAGATAGAAAACCTAGGAAAGAAATCAGGAGTTATGAGCATCACCAACAAAATACAAGAGATAGAAAAGAGAATCTCAGGGGTAGAAGACACCATAGAAAACATTGACACAACAGTCAAAAAATGCAAAATTCAAAAAGCTCCTAACTCAAAACATCCAGGAAATCCGGGACAATATGAGAAGACAAAACCTAAAGATAATAGGTATAGAAGAGAGTAAAGATTCCCAACTTAAAGGGCCACTAAATATCTTCAACAAAATTATAGAAGAAAATTTCCTTAACCTAAAGAAAGAGATGCCCATGAACATACAAGAAGCCTACAGAACTCCAAATAGATTGAACCAGAAAAGAAATTCTTCCCATCACATACTAGTCAAAACACCAAATGCACAAAACAAAGAAAGAATATTAAAACCAGTAAGGGAAAAAGGTCAAGTAGCATATAAAGGCAGGCCTATCAGAATTATGCCAGACTTCTCACCAAAGACTATGAAAGCTAGAAGATCCTGGGCAGATGTCATAACGACTCTAAGAAAACACAAATGTCAGCCCAGGCTACTATACCCAACAAAACTCTCAATTACCATAGATGGAGAAACCAAGATATTCCAAATTTACATAGTACCTTTCCACAAATTCACCCCTTTGAAGGATAATAAATGGAAAACTCCAACACAAGAAGTGAAACTACACCATAGAAAAAGCAAGAAAATAATCTTCTTTTAACAAACCAAAAAGTCACATAAACATAATTCCACCTCTAACAACAAAAATAACAGAAAGCAACAATCAATTTTCCTTAATATCTCCTAATATCAGTGGACTCAATTCCCTAATAAAAAGATATAGACTAACAAACTGGATACATAAACAGGACCCAATATTTTGCTGCATACAGGAAACTCACCTCAGTGACAAAGACAGACACTACCTCAGAGTAAAAGGCTGGAAAATAATTTTCCAAGCAAATGGCCCCAAGAAACAAGCTGGAGTAGACATTCTATCAAATAAATATCTATATCAAGTAAAATTGAATTTAAACCTAGAATTATCAAAAAAGATAAGGAGGGCTTCATACTTATCAAAGGTAAAATCTAGATGAACTCTCCATTCTGAACATCTCTGCTCTAAGTGCATGGGCAACCACATTCATAAAAGAAATTTTGCTAAAGCTCAAAGCACACATTGCACCTCACACAATAACAGTGGGAGATTGCAACACCCAGACTCACAACACAGATCATGGAAACAGAAACTAAACAGAGACATAGTGAAACTAACAGAAGTTATGAGACAAATGGATTTAACAGATATCTAAAGAACATTTTATCCTAAAACAAAAGAATATACCTTCTTCTCAACACCTTTTCCAAAACTGACCATATAATTGGTCCCAAAACAGGCCTCAACAGATACAAGAAGATTGAAATAATCCCATGCATCCTATCAGATCATCATGGACTAAGGCTGGTCTTTAATAACAACAAAAATAATAGAAAGCACATATACATGTGGAAGCTGAAGAACACTCTACTCAATGATAACTTGATCAAGGAAGAAAGAAAGAAAGAAATTAAAGACTTTTTAGAATTTAATGAAAATGAAGCCACAACATACCCAAACTTATGGGACACAAGGAAAGCAGTACTAAGAGGAAAATTCATAGCTTTGAGTGCCTCCAAAAAGAAACTGGAAAGAGCATACACTAGCAGCTTGACAGCACAACTGAAAGCTCTAGAACAAAAAGAAGCAAATATACCCAAGAGGAGTAGAAGGTAGGAAATAATCAAACTCAGGGCTGAAATCAACTAAGTGGAAAGAAAAAGAACTATACAAAGAATCAACCAAAGCCAGGAGCTGGTTCTTTGAGAAAAATCAACAAGATAGATCAACCCTTACCCAGACTAACCAGAGGGCACAGAGACAATATCCAAGTCAACAAAATCAGAAAGGAAAAGGGAGACATAACAACAGAAACCGAGGAAATCCAAAAAAAAATCATCAGATTCTACTACAAAAGTCTATACTCAACAAAACTGGAAAATCTTAATGAAATGGACAATTTTCTAGACAGGTACCAGGTACCAAAGTTAAATCAGGATCAGATAAATGACCTAAACAGTCCCATATCCCCTAAAAAAATAGAAGCAGTCATTAATAGTCTCTCAACCAAAAAGCCCAGGACCAGATGGGTTTAGTGCAGAGTTCTATCAGCCCTTCAAAGAAGACCTAATACCAATACTCCTCAAAGTATTCCACAAAATAGAAACAGAAGATACTCTACCCAATTCATTCTATGAAGCCACAATTACTCTGATACCTAAAGCATACAAAGACCCCAAAAAGAAAGAGAACTTCAGACCAATTTCCCTTATGAATATTGATGCAAAAATACTCAATAAAATTCTTGCAAACTGAATCCAAGAATACATCAAATAATAATCCATCATGATCAAGTAAACTTCATCCCAGGGATACAGGATGTTTCAATATACAGAAATGCATCAATGTAATCCACTATATAAACAAACTCAAAGAAAAAAACCACATCATCATTTCATCAGATGCTGAGAAAGCATTTGACAAAATCCAACACCCCTTCATGATAAGTCTTGGAACGATCAGGAATCCAAGGCCCATACCTAAACATAGTAAAAGCAATATACAGCAAACCGGTAGCCAACATCAAACTAAATGGAGAGAAACTTGAAGCAATCCCACTAAAATCAGGGACTAGACAAGGCTGCCCACTCTCTCCCTACCTATTCAATATTGTACTTGAAGTCCTAGCCAGAGCAATTAGACAACAAAAGGAGATCGAATGGATACAAATTGGAAAGGAAGAAGTCAAATTATCACTATTTGCTGATGATATGATAGTATACTTAAGCGACCCCAAAAATTCCACCAGAGAATTCTTAAACCTGATGAACAACTTCAGCAAAATGACTGGATATAAAATTAGCTCAAACAAATCAGTAGCCTTCCTATACTCAAGGATAAACAGGTTGAGAAACTTGGGAAACAACACCTTTCACAATAGTCACAAAGAGTATAAAATATCTTGGTGTGACTCTAATTAAGTAAGTGAAAGATCTGTATGACAAGATTTTTCAAGTCTCTGAAGAAAGAATTTGAAGATATCAGAAGATGGAAAGATCTCCCATGATAATGGATTGGTAGGAATAATATAGTAAAAATGGCTATCTTACCAAAAACAATCTACAGAGTCAATGTAATCCCCATCAAAATTCCAAATCAATTGTTCATGGAGTCAGAAAGATTCAATTCCCAAATTCATCAGAATAATAAAAAACCCAGGACAGCAAAAACTATTCTCAATAAAAAAGTGTCTGGGGGAATCACCATCCCTGTACTCAAGCTGTATTTCAGACCAATTGTGAAAAAAACTGCATGGTATTGGTACAGTGACAGGCAGGTAGATCAGTGGAATAGAACTGAAGATGCAGAAATGAACCCACACACCTATGGTCACTTGATCTTTGACAAAGGAGCTAAAATCTATCCAGTGGGAAAAAAAGACAGCATTTTCTTTCTTTTCTTTTTTTGGTTTTTCAAGACAGGGTTTCTCTATACAGCGTTGGCTGTCCTGGAACTCACTCTGTAGACCAGGCTGGCCTCGAGCTCAGATATCTGCCTGCATTTGCCTCCCAAATGCTGGGATTAAAGGCGTGCAACACCACTGGCCAGCTTTCTTTTTGTTTTTAAAGACAGCATTTTCAACAAATGGTGCTGGTTCAACTGGTGGTTAACATGTAGAAGAATGAAAATTGATCCATTCTTATCTCCTGTAAAAATCCCAAGTCCAAGTGGATCAAGGACCTCCACATAAAACCAGATACACTGAAACTAATAGAAAAGAAAGTGGAGAAGAGCCTTGAGCACATGGGCACAGGGGGAAATTTCCTGAACAGAACACCAACTGATTATGCTCTAAGATCAAGCATTGACAAATAGGACCTCATAAAAGTACAAAGCTTCTGTAAGCCCAAAACAATGTCAATAAGACAAAATGGTAACCAACAGATTGGGGAAAGATAAGTGATATCCGATAGAGGGCTAATATCCAATATATACAAAGACCTCAAGAAGTTCGACTCCAGAGAACCAAATAATATTAAAAATGGGGTACAGAGCTAAACAAAGAATTCTCAACTAAGGAATACTGAATGGCTGAGAAGTACCTAAAATAATATTCAACATCCTTAGTCATCAGGGAAGTGAAAATCAAAACAACCCTGAGATTCCACCTCACACCAGTCAGAATGGCTAAGATCAAAAACTCAGGTGACAGCAGATACTGGTGAGGTTGTGGAGAAAGAGGAACACTCCTCCATTGCTGATGGGATTACAAGCTGGTACAACCACTCTGGAAGTCAGTTTAGCAGTTCCTCAGAAAATTGGACATAGTGCTACCTGAGGACCCAGATATACCACTCTTGGGCATATTCCCAGAAGATGCTCCAGCATGCAATAAGGATATATGCTCCCCTATGTTAATAGAAGCTTTATTTATAATATCCAGAAGCTTGAAAGAACTCAGATGTCCTTCAACAGAGGAATGAATACAGAAAATGTGGTACATTTACACAATGAAGGACTACTCAGCTATTAAAAATGATGAATTCATGAATTTCTTAGGCAAATTGATGGAACTAGAAAATATCATTCTGAATGAGGTAACCCAATCACAAAAGAACACACATGGCATGCACTCACTGATAAGTGGATATTAGCCCAGAAGTTCTGAGTATCCAAGATACAATTCATAGGCCATGTGGAGCTCAAGAAGAAGACCACAGTGCGGATACTTTTGTCTTTCTTAGAAGGGGGATCAAGATAGCCATGGGAGGAGATACTGAGACAAAGTGTGGAGCAGAGACTGAAGGAATGACAATCCAGTACTGCCCTACCTGGGGATCCTTCCCATATACAATCACCAAACCCAGCATTCCAGCAAGTGCTTGCTGACAGGAGCCTGATATAGCTGTCTCATGAGAGGCTCTGCCAGTGCCTGACAAATACAGAAGTGGATGCTCACAGCCATCCATTGGAATGAGCACAGGGTCCCCAATGAAGGAGCAGGAGAAAGAACCCAAGGAGCTGAAGGGGTTTGCAGCCCCAAAGGTGTAACAACAATATGAACTAACCAATACCCCCAGAGCTCCCAGGGACTAAACCACCAACCAAAGAGTACACAAGGAGGGACTCATGACTCCAGCTGCATAGGAAGCAGAGGATGGCCTTGTTGGACATCAATGAGAGGAGAGGCTCTTGGTCCTGTGAAGACTCGATGCCCCAGTGTAAGGGAATCCCAGGACAGGGGAGAGGGAGAATGTGGATTAACGATCAAGGGGAGGGGGAATGGAATAGGGGAGTTTTCGGAGGGGAAATGAGGAAAGGGAAATAAAATTTGGAATGTAAATAAAGAAAATATCTAATAAAAAATTTAGCATGTTACCTAGCAAACTAGGAACATGCTTGGGATAAATCATTTCAAAGATCCAGTTTTCACAGTGCTGATACGATGTTGCTGCTTGTTGAGAAATAGTACAGACTTCAGTGCACAGTCAATATTAAACAGACTCATTAATTTTTCTCTTCTAACTAAAAACTGTATATAGCTTCTTTAGATTAACAGGACCATTTTTGCAGCAGGTAAGAATTGCACTTTGCCATTCATCTGACTTGTGGTCCAAGCTGGCACACAGTGAACTATTTTTTTATTCCAACATCAAACGGAGCTGTGGCTTTCACAAACATGCCTCTCCCAGCTGTGGCTTTCACAAACATGCCTCTCCCACATCCGTGATCATGCTGAACATTTGAAGATTGTCTTTGGGAATATGTGACACAAGCCAAATCCCAGACTATATAATTCTTTGAAATACCATATTTATGATGTTCCTAGTACCTACATTTTGCATCTTATTCCTTATGTTTCTGTGCAGATGTACATGTTAAGAGTGTATAGGGGAATGAGTTTTTAAAAAATTTATCAGCTTCAGTTATGACAAAAATATGTTTTGAATATTCATTCTGACCTCTTTTAAATTTTACTGTGCAGTGAAAGCATAAATTCTAATAAGATGGTGTCTCTCTTCCATGTGGTGTGTTTATTTAATTGTGAACAGGAGGTCAGGTTTTCCCAGAAGGATTTTGAAAGAATGCCTGTGAGGTCCAACCTTCCACAGGCAGCCAGAGCATTTAAGACCTTAAGTCTTCAACAGATGCCAAAATGATATTTCTTTTCCACCTAAGTCTTCAATGTTAAGTGAGATTTATTTTTTGAGGCAAGCCAACTACCTTACAAACTCACAGTGAGCCAACAGTTTCCAAAATGTGCTGGGAATCTGTGGTTTTAGAAGCTAGGGTTTATTTTTCTTGATGCACAGAATAAATAACTTGATTCATCTGTATATTAACACTGTATTTAAAAGTTACTCATGGAGGCATAGTCGTGACTTTCTATCTGTTATCTCTAGATTTCTATCTGTTTCTCTGTATTTTTGGGCAGGTTCATTTTTGGCCAGTATTCCATTTTTGAGGAGGAAACCCTAGGAAAGTGAGATATGTATCTTTAATATACAGTACCTTATGATGTAGCTAAATTATGTTAGAGTTAATTTTATAAAAAGTCAGGCAGTCCACACATTGAGTCATCTGTAGGAAAAGGTCACCATGATCCTCTTATTAAAAAGCTCAGCTTGATGGAAGACAGAATTCTGGTTTGGTCACAGCACACCCTTAGCTGACAAAGGAGCCTTGCAGTCAAGGAATTGCAGAAGTAAAGCCAAATTCTCTGATGAATTTGCTATTGATCTTGATGAGGAAACCCTGTAGTAGTGGTGCTCTTGCTGGCAAAGGTATGTATTGGGATTATTGAGTAAAGTGTGTTGTTTTACCTGTAAGCCATACTCTTGAATTGAATCAACTTCTGGCTAGATGCACATTCCAGCTATCGCTTTAAAACATCTCTGAAAGATCACCGTGTATGAACGCTGTCCAGTGGTATTATCGAGCATGGAACCCTTCTCACAGGAGAAAGGGACTGGGGCTTTCACAGTTCCAGGGGACAAGATTGCCATAAAATCTAATGACATTTCTGAGCGTATTTAGAATGTTTTCTGATTTGAAAATTAATTATAGCCTAATTTAGTAATTACAGAGGTGCAATGTGATGATTTGACACACGTGTACAGTATACGGTGTGCAATGATAAACATCAGTCTAGTGGACATCTTTCACACTTATTTCAAATGACTCTTATACAGACTCTCATTGGATAAAAGACGTGGTTGTGTCAAGGATGCACAGGACTATGGAGCTCAAGTGTGTTCACTGCTCTGGGCTGACCCAACACACTCTGTCGTCCAAAGTGAAGCAGCCACCTCTAAAACACATTGTTTTCAGGGTGGACCAGGGAGATTTTCCAAAGCAGGGCTACTGCCGCTCCTTACACAATGTTTTGTCTTTAGAGGATGAGAAACTGGAGTAGGTAATTTCCAACATATCGAACAGAAGCCAACATTCTGCTCTTACTGTAATGAAGAGAATGAAAAATTTACCTTTTCCAGTTTACTTTAACACTTTGCCTTCCAAATCATTTTAACCTGTGTAAAGATTCAGTAGGCACTGACTAATGATTCTTCTAACGATGAGAAGCCAAGACAGGACTGGTCTTGGCAGCCCAGCCTCTATCCCAGCACTCAGGAAGGGCAGGAAAGGATTGAAGTTGAGGACGAATCTTGAGCCACTGAGCAAGAAGAGTGAGACTTAGCCTCAAAAGCCAATCACTAACTGTATCTCGGGGTCTCAGTGCTTATCAAGGCCAGATGTTTGATCCCAGTAACACCCATGCACACACATGCACATGCATGTGCACCATAGAAATCAGCATGTAATATCACACTGTCAGCAGTGACTCTGCCAGGGTCCTGATAACACCTGACACTCAGGGTAATTGAAGAGCAAAATGAAACTGTGGACCGTCTAGCATTTTTGACTTAAGGAATAGTGGCAGTGGGGAGGTGTAGGATAACGGAAGTCTTTATATAAAAAGTAATAACCATGTCTCTTTCATAAATCATATTTTCAGAGTTTGAAAAATGTTACCCACTCTTCTGCTACTTGAAAGTAGTTTAATTGCTTTATGCAGCAGATGGATAATATATATATATATATATATAATGTAATAAAATGCTTAGCATAATTTCACATGATGTTTTCTTGTATTATGTAATCCTTTTGTAGACATACTACAATAAGATTTTTACATTGCACAATGATGTCAGTATTTCATTCATTTCCTGTACATATTTCATGTTTTCATTTCCTAAGATTCTCCTGTAAATACTTTGTTCACATGGATAACAGAACTGAGTAAGTGAGTCTGTCTGTCACAGAAAGAGACCCAATTGTAGCCTCTCACCAGAGAGGATCTGTAGCAGGTATGGAAAATTTGCTGAGAATTATATAACTGCTATTTTTGTGGTCATTAAAATTTCATTCCATCATCTCAAAAATGTTTATTGTTATCTCCTCAGTTATAACTTGTAAACAACTCTGAATCAAAAGAGAGATGGAAGACTCCTTCCAGGTAAAAATGGTAAAGACAGAAAATCTAAAATCCCGTTTCAAATCTGAGTGTGTTAGGCATCAGTGGAAAGAGTAAAGTCTCACATTAATGAATATGTCACAACAGATTAAGCAAAACTAAGAGTGTCCTAAAGCTATTCAGGGAAACTATCCTTTGTAATACTTGTCATTTCCTCCTCAAGGACAGTCCTCATCAGGTCATGCCCTTTCCAGACTGCATCTGCTCTGATGGTTCAGCCTAAGCCATGGAGACAGGAAACCGCAGCTGCAGGACAGATTTCACCTTGGCTGGTCTTTTCCAGTATGGACACATGGACACCTTCCTCTTCACAGTCATCGCTGTCCTCTTTGCAGTGGCTCTCATAGGCAACATCACACTGGTCCTCCTCATCAGGCTGGACCAAAGACTCCACACCCCCATGTACTTCCTCCTCAGCCAGCTCTCCATCATCGACATGATGTACATCTCCACCACTGTGCCCAAGATGGCAGCTAACTTCCTGTCAGACACTAAGGCCATTTCCTTTCTGGGATGTGCCATCCAAACGTTTTTGTTTCTGACCCTGGGTGGGTCTGAAGCTCTCCTGCTGGGCTTCATGTCCTATGACAGGTATATAGCCATCTGCCGGCCCTTGCACTACCCTGTGCTCATGAGCAGGAAGATCTGCTGCTCCATGGTCGCCAGTGCCTGGAGCAGCAGCTCCATCAATGCCTTAGCACACACAGTGTATGTGTTTCAGCTTCCCTTCTGTGGATCTAGGATTGTTAACCACTTTTTCTGTGAGGTTCCATCTCTCCTGCCAGTGGTGTGTGAAGACACGTCCCAATATGAGCATACAGTCCTCATGAGTGGCCTTGTCATTCTACTGCTCCCCTTCCTGGCCATCCTAGCTTCCTATGCTCGGGTGTTGGTTGTTGTATTCCGGATGGGTTCAGGGCAGGGACAGAGTAGAGCTGTGTCCACCTGCTCCTCACACCTGACTGTGGCCAGCCTGTTCTATGTCACTGGTCTCTGTACCTACACCCAGCCACACTCCTTGCATTCTCCTGGAAGGGACAAAGTGGTGGCTGTGCTCTATTCAATTGTAACCCCTGTTCTGAACCCGTTCATCTACAGCCTGAGGAACAAGGAGGTCATGGGGGCTCTGAGGAGACAAATGGGGTGATGAAGATTTACATGGGACTTTGGGTCACCCTGTGGACTGACCTGAAGGCTGGTATTGAACACTGCCTGGGTCAATATTCTGGTGAAAACTCACCAGTTTTTCTCACTAACAGAACAAGAGCCCGAACCTTTGCCCACACAGTGTCACACTGAGTTGATGGTTTGGTCTGAATGTGGGCTCTGAAGAAGATAGGCGTTGTCCCTGGCTCTGGCATCTCTGGCTGCCCATCAGCCTGGGTTGGCTTTCCACAGAACCTTCTGCCCTGATGCAAGGATCTCAGACTGTGGGAGTCAGTGCAGTTGCTGGTTATCTCTTTCTCTGGATGCTCTTTCTGCAGTTCATGAGTACAGGTGTACGTTTGCAAATATTTTACATAAATCTGAAATGTTTTACTGGTTTCTTTTACAGGTACAACTATTATATAAGAGCATGTGTTTTTATATTGTGACATGTTTTAAGGACAATTCTGAAAGAAATATGGAAGGAGATAAGTTAATGCTGGCTTTCATGCTTTTGTGGCTATAATTACCTGAATAAGATTTCTAATCTCTCCCAAGCTGTTTAATGATGCCTTGCTGACTCTCTTTATCAATACTGTTCCCCAAATTTCACTAATGACTTTGTAATAAACATCACCAATGGATCTGTCTGACAGTATGCACTCTGTCTCTTTCCATGAAGACCTTTATGTGGATCTCTCAGCAGTCATGCTAGCTTATGATAAGGACATTCAGACAAAACGAATGGTAATGCTTTAAAAACCATGAAAAATTCTGTATTTTGAATAACAGCAATGTTATTTCCAGAAAACTTCCTGGACATATATATCTATATATCTATATATCTATATATCTATATATCTATATATCTATGTCTATGTCTATGTCTCTCTCTTTCTCTCTCTCTTTCTCTCTATCTCTCTATATTTTAGTATGTAATCCTGACTATCCAAGAGGTCCCTATGTGGACCAAACTAGTTTGGGGAATAATGTTGTATACCAGCATCCACAGATTTAAAAAAAAAAATAAAAAACAATCACTGGCGCTTTTTTTGTTTTAATTTAAAATTACAGATGCTTGTGAGCCACCATGTGGATCCTGGGAATCAAAACTGAGTCTTCTGGTGGATCAGTGAGTGGTTTCAACTGTTGAACCATCTTTCTAGGTACTCTGAATTCTTAAAATAGCCAGTCATTGTCATGTAGTCCAAGATCCAATAAAGGAAAACTTATTTGTACCTAATTACTAGTATAAGTAACATGATGATTAATTATCAGTGTTAAAATATATATTTTGTGGGGCTAGAGTGGTGGCATAGCTGTTAATAGCACTGGTTGCTCTTCCAGAGGCCTTGAGTTCAAATCCCAGCACCCTTGTAATATAGCTCACAACTATTTGTAGCTCCAACTCAAGGGTATCTGAGGCCTCTGGCTTCCAGGAGCACTTTTGTGCACAGATCCAAGTCCACGCCCACTCTTACAAATCATAATCATAATCATAATGTATAGTGTGAAATATTTCAGAGATTCATGCATACTTCTTTGCAATTGGTGCCAATTATTAGTGTTAATTTTAATGACACGTAGAAACACCTCTTTTTGGTGCTAATAAAAAAGGTGCATCTGTTGTTTCTGTGTGGGATTCCATTCCCCTTACTGGGCTGACTTATCCTGCCTCAGTAGGAAGAGGGTGCACCCTGCCCTGCTAAGACTTGATGCACCAGGCTGAGCGGGTACCCAGGGGGCCCCCAACCTTCTCAGAGGAGAAGGGGAAGGGGGATAATGGAGGGATTGTGTGAGCGGGAAATGGGAAGGGGCAGCAATCAGATGTAAATTGAATAAATAAATTAATTAATGGAAATAAATAATGTACTTCACAAGTTTTGTGTGCATACATGTGTATATATACTTCATATATATTACATATTATATATGGATACATACATGTGTTACAATAATTATCAATAAAAGAACGCTATCAAATTGAAATGGTGAATGTGGATAGAGTTTAAGGGAATAAAGAGAAGAGAAAATGTAATATTACTGTATTTCACTTAAAAATATAGTGAAATTTTTAACTGAAAGGGAACTTAGCCAGAGATATCCTACAGAGGAGAAAAATCATGCTTGTGAAAGACCTGGGTTATTTAATAGCAATCTAAGTGTCAGACACAGGATACCTCCCTCAAACTGTCTTAGTTTTCTATTTCTGTGACAACATACCATGACTGTCACAGGGGAGATGGTTCAGGGTTTAAGAGCACTATCTGTTCTTCCAAAGGATCTGGGTTCAATTTCTAGCACCAAATCATAGCTCACAACTGCCTGAAACTTTATTTCCAGGGTACTTGACACCCTCCCACCAATGCAAATAAAATAAATGTTATAAAATAAGGATTGCATCCTCCATGAATGACTCGCTTTTGTTGTTTTATTTTCCTATAGTTAATGTGATCCATAAACTCACTCTAAACTGTAGACTGAGTTTGCTAAGCATCCTCAATACCCTCACCTCCTGTGTCCCCATTGCTGTGATTCAAGGGTGACTGTCCCTACAGATCCTGCATTTAAATCCTCAGTCCCCAGGGGCAATGGTGTTTGGGGAGATTTGGAACCTTTATGATATGGAGCCGCAGTGAAGTGTGTCACTAGCGTGGGTCTTGAGGTTGTGGACCCTGACCCCACTTTCTGTCCTATGCTCTGCTTCCTGAGTGCAGCTGCAATGTGACCAGCCAGTCTCCTGTCCAAAGCACCATGCAGTCCCTGCCTGCTCTCAGGTCCTCGCCATGTTTGTGGTGGTATTCCTCTGGGACTGCAAACAAAAGAAATTTTCTCAAGTTGACTTCGTTGGGGTAGTTTATCACAGCATCAAGAAAAGATATTAGTACAGAAATTGGTACCAAGTGACAGAACCATTGATGGGAAAAACCAGACCATGCAGTTCTTGGGACTCTGGAAACGACTTCTGGTTAGAATAGAGAGTTTAGTTGTTTAGGATAGAAAAGCCTCAGTGTGTTGGAAGCAGAACTTAGTGCACCCTTTGGTTGAAGCTTAGAGACAAGAACATTGAGAGAAATGTGGGCAGTGGATACCTAGCTTATGACATTTCTGAGGAGAAAAATAATTTTATCAAGAAGTAGATAGACCCCATCCATTCACATGATATTTTGGCTAAGACTCTGGCTTCATTATGCCCATGGCCTGAGAATTTGAGTAATGTCATATATAAGGATAATGGACTAATTGGCTTGGCAGAGGATTGGTGTGGGAGAAAGCTTAGTTTACACTGAGTACACACAGGGAAGCAGCTGTAGTTGTTGAAGAGGTTAGTGCCATTAAACTTGGTGCTTGGCACAGTGGCAATGAGAAGGTATCTTGATGTCCAAACCCTATCCACCAAAGGCTCCAACGTGTAAAGATGCGAGTTCACATGAAACAAGAAAGGCTGAACTGAGTCCTTGCTCCTTGACAGCAACTACCTAGGAGATGCTTCCTCGGGATCACAACTGATGCAGCTGTGGTCAGGTGAGAGAGAGTGTGGGCAGGCTCCGTGCCAAGCTAGCAGCATGACTTGGCAGAACTGTCCACCTGGAGCTGAGTTGGAAGGCACGAAAGATAAAGGACTGGGGTAGGGGCATGGACAGCATCTGAGGTCAGGCATTGTATGGTGGGGTCCAAGTCCCTGCATGTGGCTGTGAAGGTGGAGCCTTGATTGCAATGGAGATCTCAGGATGTTGGAGATGCAGACTGTGGGACATATGCCAAGGATAACTGTGCACATGGTGAGGAGCAGCCCAATGCAGAGGCTGTGTGTGCTACAGGCAGCTAAACTGGAGCAGTGGGGCTACCTAAGCCTTTGGAACAGAGAGGATTTCAAGTCCTCAATGGCAGACATGTAACTACAGGGTTTGGTGTTTTCTCTGCAGGGTTTTGATCTTGCTGTGGCCTGATCTTTCCTTATTATGCCTTCTGTTCTGTTCTTTAGATGGAGAATATATATGTATGTATACATATATATATACATATATATATATATATGTATATATATATGTATACATACACACATATATGTATATATATATACACATACTACATAACTATATATATTGAAGATTTTAAACATATTTGTATATTTATTCACTTTACATATCAATCAAAGCCCCCTCCCCCATTTCCCTCCTCACACAGTTCCTTCCCCCCATTCCTTCTCTCCTTCTCTGAGAAAGGGGAGTACCCCCTGGGTATCAATCTACCCTGACACATAGAGTCACTGAAAGACTGGCTGCTTCCTCTCCCACAGAGGTCAGACAAGACAGCCCAGTTAGGGGAACATGATCCACAGACAGGCAACAGAGCTAGACACAGCCCCCTCTCCCATTGTTAGGGGACACACATGACGATCAAGCTGTACATGTGCTACATATGTTGGGGAGCTTAGGTCCAGCCCATAAATGCTGTTTAGTTGGGAGTCCCCAGGTATCCTGGTTAGTTGACTCTATTAATCTTACTGTGGAGTTCCTATGCTCTCTGGGTCACTCCATCTTTTCCCCAACTCTTCCAAAAGACATCCTGGAGATTCTCTTAATATTTGACTGAGGATCTCTTCATTCTCTGTTTCAATAAGCTGCTGGGTGGAGCCTCTCAGAGGGTTGTTGTGCTAGGCTCCTGTCTGCAAGCATAACAGAGTATGATTAAATATTCTCACAGATTGGTTCTTATTCATGGGCTGGGTCTCAAATTGGACTAATTATTGGTAGACCTTCCCTAAGTCTCTACTCCATCTTTGTCCCTGCACCTCCTATAGGCAGGACAAATTTTGAATCGAAGGTTTTGTGGGTAGGATTGTATCCTGAACATCCCTCCACTGGGAGTCCTGCCTGGCTACAGGAGGTGCCACTTCAGGACCCATATACCACAGTGCTAGGGGTCTCAGCTAAAGTCACCCTCATAGATTCCCTGGAGCATCCCCCATCCCAGGTCTCTGGCAAGTCCTAGACATGCTCCTGCCACCCCCAGCTGAGGATTTCCATTCGCTCTCCTGGCCCTCTCTCCCCATACCTGATACTTCCCCATTCCTATCCCTTTCTCCTTTTCACCAAATTCCCCTTGGTCCATATCCTTGCCAGCATGTGCTGTCACTTGAGGTTTTGATCTAAGCCATTAAGTGTCTTGGCCATTAGAGATTTCTCTGTTGAGAGTTCTCTGTTTAACTCTGTACCCCATTTTTAATTGTATTATTTAGTTTCTTGGTGTCTAAATTCTTGAGTTCTTTAAATAGTTTGGATAGTAGTCCTCTGTTGGATGTAAGGTTGGTGAAAATCTTCTCATTCTGTCCTATTGACGATGTCCTTTGCCTTACGGAACTTTTCAGTTTCATGAGGTGCCCCTTGTTAATTGTTGATCTCTGTGCCTGAGCTATGGGTGTTATGTTCAGGATTTTTTTCTCATGTACCAATGAGTTCAATTATATTCTCTATTTTCTGTTCTGTTAGATTCGGTATATCTAGTTTTAGGTTGAGATCTTTGATCCACTTGGACTTGAGTTTTGTGCAGAGTGATGAATATGTATCTATTTGCATTCTTCTACATAGAGAAATCCAGTTAGATCAGCACTATTTGTTAAAGATGCTTTCTTTTTTCCAGTGTATGATTTTTGGCTTTTTTATTCCTAAGTATGTGGGTGTATTTACGGATTTCAATTAGATTCCATTGTTTCTATACCAATCAGTTTTTGCTACTATGCTCTGTGGTACAGTATATCAGGGATGGTGGTGATATCCACAGATGTTCTTTTCTTACATAGGCTTGTTTTGGATTTGGTTTGTGAGTATTTAAAAGAGTATTTTTCCATAAATGGTCATAAGAGGAATTCACTTTAAATTCTCTTTCTTTGTTGAGTCTAGATTTTTTTGTTTTTCCAAATAAAGTTGAGAATTGCTCTCTCAACATCCATAAAGAACTGTGTATAAATATTGATGGGAATAAACATTGAATCGGTAGATTGCTTTTGGTAAGATGGCCATTTTTAGTTATCCATACTGATACATGAGCATAGGCAATCTTCCTATCTTCTTGTATCTTCTTCAATTTCTTTCTTCAGAGAATTGAAGTTCTCCTCATACAAGTCTTTCAATAGCTTAGATGGGGTTAGACTAAGACATTTTGTATGGTTTGTGGCTATTGTGAGGGGTGCTGGTTGCCTGACTTCTTTCTCAGACTTTGTTGTCTTTTTAGTTAACTTTGTATCCAGCAACTTTCCTGAAGGTGTTTATCAACTGCAGGAGTCCTTTGGTAGAGTTTTTGGGGTCATTAATGTATACTACCATATCATCTGTGAATAGTGATAATTTGACTTCTTCCTTTTCAATTCGTATCGCTTTGCCCTCCTTTAGTTATCTTACTGCTCTGGCTAGAACTTTAAGTACCATATTGAACAGATATGGAGAGAGTGGGCAGCCTTGTTTTGTCCCTCATATTCAAGGAATTGCTTTAAAATTCTCTCCATTTAATTCAATAATGGCTATTGGGTTGCTATATATTGCCTTCATTTTGTTTATGTATGTACCATGAATCCTTGATCTCTCCAAGACTTGTAACATAAAAGGGTGTTGAATTTTGTCAAAGGTTTTTCTAGCATTTAATGAGATGATCATGTGGCATTTTTCTCTTTTGCTTAGTTTATATGGTGGATTTAGTTGATGGTATTTGATATAATGAACCACCCCTATATCCCTGGGATGAAGTCTATTTGATCATGATGGATGATACATTCGATGTGTTCTTGAATTTGGTTTGTGCGTGTTTTATTGAGTATTTTTGAATCCATGTTCGTAAAAGAAATTGGTCTGAAATTCTCTTTACTTGTTGAGTCTATGTATAGTTTAGGTATCTGGGTGACTGTGGCTTCATAGAATGAATTTGGTAAGCTGGTACAACCACTCTGGAAATCAGTTTGGCAGTTTCTCTGGAAATTGGACATAGTACTACCAGAGGACCCAGCTATACCACTCCTGGGCATATACCCAGAAGATGCTCCAAAATGTAATAAGGACACATGCTCCACTATGTTCATAGCAGCCTTATTTATAGTATCCAGAAACTGGAAACAACTCAGATGTCCCCCAACAGAGGAATGGAGACAGAAAATGTGATACATCTACACAATGGAGTACTACTCAGCTATTAAAAAACAATGAATTTATGAAATTCTTAGGGAAATGGATGGATCTAGAGAATATCATCCTGAGTGAGGTAACCCAATCACAAAAGAACACACATGGTATGCACTCTCTAGTAAGTGGATATTAGCCTAGAAGATCGGAATACACAAAGTACAATCCACAAACCACAAGAAACTCAAGACGAACAAAGACCAAAGTGTGGATACTTCATTCCTTCTTAAAAGGGGGAACAAAATACCCATGGAAGGAGTTGCAGAGAATAACTATGGAGCAGAGACTGAAGGAAGGACAATCCAGAGACTGCTCCACCTGGGAATCCTTCCCATATTCAGTCATCAAATACAGACACTATTATGGATGCTGGCAAGTGCTGGCTGACAGGAGCCTGATATAGCTGTCTCCTGAGAGGCTCTGACAGTATCTGACTAATACAGAAGTAGAGTCTCACAGTCATCCATTGGACTGAGTACAGGGTCCCCAATGAAGGAGCTAGAGAAAGGACTCAAGGAACTGAAGAAATTTACAGCCCCTTAGGACAAACAAAAATATGAACTAACTAGTACCCTCAGAGCTCCCAAGGACTAAAACTCCAACCAAAGAGTACACATGGTGGGACTAATGGCTCTAGCAGCATACGTAGCAGAGGATGGCCAAATTGGTCTTCAATGGAAGGAGAGGCCCTTGACCCTGTGAAGGTTCTATGCCCCAGTGTAGGGGAATGCCAGGGCCAGGAAGCAGGAGAGGGTAGGTTGGTGAGCAGGGGGAGGGGGGAGGGAACAGGGTTTTTTTGCTTTGTTTTTGTTTTTAATTTTTATTTTATTTTATTTTATTTCTTTTTTTCTGAGGAGAAACTGGGAAAGGAGATATCATATAACATGTAAATAAAGAAAATATCTAATAAAAAAAGTAAAAAATGTTTCCTCAATTTAAAAGAAAAGAATGAATTTGGTAAAGTTTCTTCTGTTTCTAGTTTGTGGAATAATTTGAGGAGTATTTGTATTATTTCTTCTTTGAAAGTCTGGTAGTACTCTATGCTAAAACCATCTGGACCTGGACTTTTTTTTGTTGTTGCTAGAGAATTTTAATGACTGCTTCTATTTCCTTATGGGTTATAAGAATATTTAGGTAGTTTTCCTGGTCTTGATTTAACTCTGGTAAGTGGAGTCTATCCTGATAAATCATCATTTTACTTAGATTTACTTAGATTTTCTAATTTTGTTGAGAACAGGCTTTTGAAGAAAGACCTAATGATTATGTCAATTTCCTCAGTGTGTGTTACTATGTCTCCATTTTCATGTCTGATACTGTTAACGTGGGTATTGTCTCACTGCTTTTTAGTTAGTCTCGATTTTCTCAAAGAACTGGATCGTCGTTTCATTGATTCTTGTGTTGTTCTTTTTAGTTCTTATGGATTGATTTCAGCCCTGAGTTTTATTATTTTTTGCCATCTACTCCTCTTGGATGTGTTTGCATTTTTTTGTTCTAAAGTTTTAGGGGTGCTGTTAAGTAGCTAGTACGAGATCTTTCCAATTTATTTATGAAGGCACTTAGTCCTATGAACTTTCCTCTTAGCATAGCTTATATTGTGTCTTATAAGTTTGCATATGTTGTTCCTTTACTTTCACTGAATTTTAGAAAATCTTTCACTTCTTTCTTTATTTCTCCTTTGACCCAGTAGCCATTGAGTAGAAAATTGTTCAATTTCCATAAGAATTTAGGCTTTCTGTTGTTTCTGTTGTTGAAGTTCAGCTTTACTCCATGGTGATCTGATAAGATAGATGAGGTTATCTCTATCTTCTTGTATTTGTTGAGGCTTGCCCTGTAACTGAATATATGGTCAGTTTTGGAGAAAGTTCTGTGAGATGCTGAGAAGAAAGTATATTCTTTTGGTTTTGGTTGAAATGTTCTGTAGATATCTGTTAGGTCCATTTGATTCATAATCTCAGGTAATTTCATTATTTCTTTGTTTAGTTTCTGTCTCAATGACATGTCCATTGGTGAGAATGGGGTGTTGAAGTCTCCCACTATTAATGTGTGGATTTTGATGTGTCACTTAAACTTTAATGTTTCTTTTATGGATGTTGATGTCCTTGCATTTGGGGCATAGATGTTGAGAATTGAGACATCATCTTGGTGGTTTTCCTTTAATGAGTATTAAGTGTCCTTCCCATCTCTTTGCTTACCTTTGGTTGAAAGTCTAATTTATTAGATATTAGAATGGCTACTTCAGCTTATTTCTTGGGTGCTTTTGCTTGGAAACCCATTTTCCAGACCTGTAGTTCAGAACAAATGTTTATCTTTGTTGCTGAGGTGTGTTTCTTGTATCCAGAAGAATGATCAAACTTCTTTACACATTCACTCTATTAGCCTATGAATTGATGCTGAGAGATATTATAACTAGTGATTGTTAGTTCTTGTTATTTTGATGTTGGTAGTGGTAGTGTGTGTGTGTGTGTGTGTGTGTATGTATTTGTGTGTGTGTGTGTGTGTGCGTGTGTTTGAGACAGACCGAGAGAGACAGAGAGAGAGAGACAAAGAGAGAGAGATTCTCTTGTTTTGTTTTGCTGTTGAGATATTATTCATTTCTTGTGTCTCTTGGATGTAATTGCCCTCCTTGTGGTGGAATATTTCTCTAGTATCTTATGTAGCACTAGATTAGTAGAAAGATGTTGTTTAGATTTGGTTTTGTCCTGGGATATTTTATTTTCTCCACCTATGGTGATTGGAAGTTTTGTTGGCTATAGTAGTCTGGGCTGACATCTGTGGTCTCTTAATGTCTATAAGACATCTTCCCAGCACCTTCTTGACTTTTAGAGTTTCTGTTGAAAAATCTGATAGGTCTGTCTTTATATGTTTCTTGGCCTTTTCCCCTTGCAGCTTTTAATAGTCTTTCTTACTTCTAAACATTTAGTGTTTTGATTAGTATGTGGCAAGAGGATTTTCTTTTGTGGTCCAATCTATTTGGTATTCTGTAAACTTCTTGTAAGTTTATACCTGTCTCTTTCTTTAGATTATGGAAATTACCTTCTGTGATTTTGGTGGAGATATTGTCTAGGCTTTTGAGCTGGGAATCTTCTCCTTCTTCTAGGCCTATTATTCTTAGGTTTTGTTTTCTCATAGTGTCCCAAATTTCCTGGATATTTTCTGTTAGAAAATTTTATATTTTGCATTTTCTTTGACAGATATATTGATTTCTTATATCAGACCATCTATACCTGAGATTCTCTCTTCCATTTCTTTTATTCTATCAGTGATGTGCACATCTGTATTTCCTGTTCTCTTTCCCTGGTTTTTCATTTCCAGGATTGCCCCTACCCATGGGGCAGTTGAACAGGGACTGGGGTATAACTTGGAAGAGAATGAAGGGACAAGAGATGCAAATAATGGACAGCAAGTCAGTAAGTCTGATCAAGCTGACAAATTTTAATTTTTCCCACCCTGGTTATATACTCATAGAAGCAAGATAGGGGTTAGGGAGAGGGAGTAGGGTCGCTTTGTCTCCCAGGGGGTGCAGGTGTTCTTAAGGCCAGGATATTAGCTCTAGGTAAAAAGTTCAGCAGGGGAAATGGAACAGAACAGGTTGCTAGGTACTTGTCCATGAGATCCATAGCTGTTTGTTCCCAACTGGGCTGGTAGCTAGGCACCTGTCCACAAGATCAATACATATTTGTTCTCATAACAACAAAATGGATTGCTAGATACCTAACCGTAAAATCTATAGCAGGTATTCTCTTATATTTTTGGTTGTGAGCCTAGCCTTTAACGGCTGAGCCATCTCTCCAGCCCAGCAGGTATTCTCATAACAAAATGGGTTGTTAGATACCTAACAGTAAGATTTATAGGTATTTGTTCTCATCTATGCTAGTATGTTCCCACTGAGGCAGCTGTTAATTTTCAACTGGGTTAGTACTTTCCCATGGAGGCCAAGACTTTGTACCAGCAAGCACTTATGGCTGACAGAGCAGTTAATGTTCAAACAAAGTTGCTCTCAACAAGAATTACCATAGTTTTTGTTTTCATTATTACTTCTACTTCAATTTTAAAGTCTTGAACAGTTTTGGTCATTTCCTTCACTAGTTTGATTGTATTTTACTGTATTTCTTTATGAAATGTATTTGTTTCCTCTTTAAAGGCATCTATCATCTTCATAACAATAGACTTACAGTAATTTTCTTGTGATTCATGTATATTAGGATATCCAGGGCTTGCTGTAGTAGACCAGCTAGATGTTGGTGGTGCCATAATGCCCTGGCTTTTGTTGATTGTTGTCTGGTTGTCGCTAGCATTAGCAGGCATGGTATCTCTGTTGGCAGCAGGGCTCTGGGACTACAGGTAGAGCAGGTCATTCTTGATGACAGCAAGCCCTGGGATTACAGGTAGAGCTAGTTATCTCTCATGGCCGCAGGCTTCCAGGGATTGTATTACCTGATAGCTTCAGGACTCTGGTTGTCCTGGGTGACAGCAGGCTTTGAGAGATGCAGGCACAGCTGATGGTCTCTAATACCTGCAGGCCTCCAGGTTTGCAGGTAGAGGTGTGGACTGATTGGAGTACAGAGCATAAGGACAGACCTCATGGCTTCTGGGATTACTGGGAGACCTGATGTGCAGGGGATTGGGTTGTGGGGATCTCACGTGGTTGTCCTGAGTAGCAGCAATGGAGTGTAGATCTGGGTTTGCAGGCAGAAGTGTGGACCACAAGATGCAGCACAGAGGGTCTAGGGCAGTCCTTAATACAATGAAGGTCTTTTTTTTTTGTTTTTTTTTGTTGTTGTTTTGTTTTGTTTTGTTTTGTTTTTTCAAGACAGGGATTCTCTGTGTTGTCCTGGCTGTCCTGGTACTTACTCTGTAGACCAGGCTGGCCTTGAACTCAGAAATCCACCTGCCTCTGCCTCCCAAACACTGGGATTAAAGGCGTGTGCTGTCACTGCCTGGCAATAATTCTGCTTTTTAAGTTTTTATTAATAGAGAACCATGATTAATAAATTGCTGTGGGTTTCGTGAGAGTCTGGACTTTGGGCTTTCCAACAGTTTAGGGACTGTTAAAGGATATGGGGACTTTGAGGCTGAACAAAATACAATTTGCATTGAGATATGGCCTATGAGAACCAGGTTGAAATGTACAGGTTTGAATAAAGAATGTGAGTCCCCAAAGACTCACATGTTTAAGTACCTGGAAGTGCAGAGACAAAGATAGAGTGGAGTCTAAGGAAATGCTCTACCAAAACTGGCCCAACTTGAGACCCATCCCATGAACAAGGACCAACCCCTGTCATGGTTCATCATTCTCTGTTATGTTGAAGACAGGAGCCTAGCATAATAACCCTCTGAGGAGCTCTATCCAGCAGCTTACTGAAACAGATGAAGAGACCCATATCCACCATAAAATGAACTGGGGAGCCTTGTGAAGAGTTGAGAGAAAGATGGAGGAACCCAGATGGAATAGGAACGCCACAGTAATAACAACAATGTCAACTAACCTGGACAATTGGAGACTCCCAGAGACTGAAGCAACAACCATAGAGCATTCATGGGCTGGACCTAGGCCTCCCACACATATGTAGCACATGTGTAGCTGGGTCTTCATGTGTGTCCCCTAACAAGTGGAAAAGGAGCGGTCCCTGACCCTGCCTGCCTATGGATCCTATTCCCTTAACTGGACTGTCTTGTCTGAACTCAGTGGGAGAGGAAGTGACCAGTCTGTCAGTGACTTGATGTGTCAGGGTGGATTGGTACCCAGAGGGTACTTCCCTTTCTCAGAGGAGAAAGGGAGAAGGAATGGGGAAAAGGGCTGTGTGAGGAGGGACATGGGGGAGGGGGCCTTCACTGGGATGTAAAGTGAATAAATAAATTAATATTTTTCTAAAATATCCAATATAGAAAGTTATATAAAACATATTCCCATTTAAAGGAGAGGAATGAGGGCATAGTAAGGAAAGATCAGACTACAGCATGATCAAAATGCAGCCCAGAAAACAATAAACCCTGCAATTTCATGTCCCTTGAAATCCACTCTGTTCCAAAGGCTTAGGTAGCCCCACTGCTCCAGCTTAGCTGCCTGTGACACACACAGCCTCTGCCTTGGCTGCTCCTCATCATGTGCACAGTTACCCTTGGCAGATGTCCCACAGTATGCATCTCCAGCACTCCGAGGTCTCCATGGCAATCTAGGCTGCACCTTCACAGCTGCATGCAGGGACTTGAACCTGTCACACATTGCCTGACCTCAGCCACTCTCCATGCCCCTTGCCCAGTCCTTCATCTTTCATGCCTTCAAATACAGCTCCAGGTGAACAATTCTGCCAATTTGTACAACCACAGCCAAATCAGTTGTGACCCCAGCGAAGCATCTCCTAGGTAGTTGCTCTCAAGGAGCAAGGACTCAGTTCAGGCTTTCTTGTCTCATGTGAACTCGCATCTTTACACGTTGGAGCCTTTGATGGGTAGGGATTTGCCATCAAGATACTTTCTCCATTGCCACTGTGCCAAGCACCAAGTTTCATGGCACTAACCTCTTCAACAACTACAGCTGAGTCCCTGTATGTAAACTGTCTAAACTTTAAGCTTGCTCCTACAACCTATCCTCTGCCAAGCCAATTAGTCCATTTTCCATACATCTGACATTACTCAAGTTCTCAGGCCATAGGCATAATGAAGCCAGATTCTTGGTTAAAATATATGAGTGGCTGGGGTCTATCTACTTCCTGGTAGATTTTTTTGTTATCCTCTGAAATGTCATAAGCGAAGTGTACACTGCCCACATTTTCCCTCAATGTTCTTGTCTTTGAGCTTCTAAAAAAATGTGCACTAAGTTCTGCTTCCAGCACACTGGAGTTTTTCTATCCTAAAGAACTAAACTCTCCATTCTAGCCAGAAGTCACTTCCAGAGCCCTTGAATCTCATTCATTTTACAACCCCGTGCTCAGGTTTTTCCCAGCTAGGGCTTTGCTAGTTGGTACCATTTTCTGAACTAGGTTCTTTTCTTGGTGCTGTGATAAACTACCTCAAAGAGTACACCTTGAGGAAGTTTCTTGGTTTGAAATCTCAAAGGAATAAGGCCAGGAAGATGGGGAAGAGGAGGCAGTAGGCAGGTACTGCTTGGTGGTTTGGACAGGAGGCTGGCTGGTAACATTCTAGCTGCACTCAGGAAGCAGAGCATAGGACAGGAAATGGGGTCAGGATCCACAACCTTAGGACCCACCCTAGTGACACACTTCACTTAATTTTCATCTGTGCAAGAACAGGTGTTTATATTGTCTTTAAAATTATCACTCTAATTATTGGCATCAATTCCAAAGAAGCAATAGTGAATCTCTGAAATATTTCACAACATTTATTATTATTATTTTATTTATGTATAAGTGTGGGTGTGGCCATGGATCTATGCACATATGGGCTTCTGGAGGCCAGAGGCCTCAGATACCCTGGAGTTGGAGCTATAGACAGTTGTGAACTACCTTACAAGCATGCTGGGATTTGAACTCAAGTCCTCTGAAAGAGCAGCAGTGCTACTAACGGCTACACCACTGCTCTTGCCCCACAACATAAATATATATATTTTTAATGCTGGGAATTACTCATCACGTTATTTACCCAAGTAGTTAGGTGCATAGAACTTTTCATTTATTGTTTCTTGGACTACATGACAATGACGACTATTTTCAGGACCTGTGTTTGATTCCCAGCATCCATATGGTGTCTTAAAAGAATCTGTGACTTCATATTACAACAAAAACAAAACACAGTGACTGTTTTTTAAAAGCTGTGCATGCTGGCACACAACTTTAATCCCAACACTTGGGAGGCAGAGACAATAGAGTTGCAGCTTGTTTGAGGCCAATCTGGTCCATATAGGGAGATCCAGGATAGCCAGGGCTATATAGAAATACTATATTCATTCATTCATACATGCATACACACACACACACACACACACACACACACACACACACACACACACAAAAAATCTTGCTCTTAAAAAGATATTCAGACATTTTCTTGAAATAGCGTTATTCTCTCAGAATTTATTGTATATTAGCCATGGACAAAAATACAGATATTTTCCATGGATTTCTAAAGAAGAACCATTAGGGAGTCTCTTTCTCTAATGTCCTTATCATAAGTTAGCATGGGTGATCAACATAAATATAAACATGGAAGATCACCATAAAGGTGTTCATGGATACAGACAAAGTACATACTGTCAGACAGAGCCATTGATGTTTATTTCAGAGTCATAGTGAATTTTGTGGGATGGTATTAATAAAGGGAGTCATCGCGATGTCATTAAACAGCTTAGGAGAGCTTAGAAATCATATTCTCGTGGTAATAGTCACACAAGTATCAAAGCAAGCATTAAGTTGTCTCCCTCCCTATATCTTTCAGAATTGTCCTTAAAATATGTCATATTTTAAAAACATATACACATGCTTATATAATTGTTGTACCTACAAGGAAAAACTAATGAAATATTCTAGATTTATGTAAAATATCTGCACAGGTACAGCTATACTCATAACCTGCTGAAAGAGATTCCAGAGCAAGAGGTAGGCAAGTGTAGAACAGGCCACTGTATAGAAACTGATGGGCAACGAGAGATGGCAGGGACAGAGACAAAGCCCTTCCATCTCCTCAGGAACCAACATTCAGATCAAACCAACAACTCAGTGTGACACTGTGTGGGCAAAGGTTCGTGCTCTTGTTCAATCAGTGAGACAAGCTGATAAACTTCCACAAAAATATCAATCCTGAAATCATTCCAGAGAGTGTCCAAGACCAGACTTTAGATCAATCCACAGGGTGACCCAAAGTCCCATGTAAATCTTCATCACCCCATTTGTCTCCTCAGGGCCCCCATGACCTCCTTGTTCCTCAGGCTGTAGATGAACGGGTTCAGAACAGGAGTGACAATAGAATAGAGCACAGCCACCACTTTGTCCCTTCCAGGAGAATGCAAGGAGTGTGGCTGGGTGTAGGTACAGAGACCAGTGACATAGAACAGGCTGGCCACAGTCAGGTGTGAGGAGCAGGTGGACACAGCTCTACTCTGTCCCTGCCCTGAACCCATCTGGAATACAACAACCAACACCCGAGCATAGGAAGCTAGGATGGCCAGGAAGGGGAGCAACACAAGGACAAGGACACTCATGACAATCATGTGCTCATATTGGGATGTGTCTTCGCACACCAGTGGCAGGAGAGATGGAACCTCACAGAAAAAGTGGTTAACCATCTTAGATCCACAGAAGGGAAGTTGAAATACATACATTGTGTGCGCTAAAGCATTGATGGAGCTGCTGCTCCAGGCACTGGCAACCAGGGAGAAGCAGATCTTCCTGCTCATGAGCACAGGGTAGTGCAAGGGCCGGCAGATGGCTATATACCTGTCATAGGACATGAAGCCCAGCAGGAGAGCTTCACATCCAGCAAGGCTCAAAAACATAAAGACTTGGATCTCACAGCCCAGAAAGGAAATGGCCTTGGTGTCTGACAGGAAGTTAGCTGCCATCTTGGGCACAGTGGTGGAGATGTACATCATGTCAATGATGGAGAGCTGGCTGAGGAGGAAGTACATGGGGGTGTGGAGTCTTTGGTCCAGCCTGATGAGGAGGACCAGTGTGATGTTGCCTATGAGAGCCACTGCAAAGAGGATGGCGATGACTGTGAAGAGGAAGGTGTCCATGTGTCCATACTGGAAAAGACCAGCCAAGGTGAAATCTGTCCCACAGCTGCAGTTTCCTGTCTCCATGGCTTAGGCTGGACCATCAGAGCAGATGCAGTCTGGAAAGGGCATGGCCTGGTGAGGACTGTCCTTGAGGACACATTTCTGGACCAGCTGTAGGAAGGGCACTCTCTTCTATCCTTGTTTTAGACTTTCATCTATTGAAAAACAATTCTTCTAGTTATTTTTATTTATTCTAAATTTGCAAAATAGGTAATAGTTACAAGTTCTAAAGTAAGACTTTTGTGTTTCAGAAGGTGCATGTAGCGGGCATGCATTAAGTCATGGGATCCCTTCTCTATCCCCTTCATTCCTCCTGGTCATTTCTCGTGTTTGAGGTCATCAAACTCTTCTGCTTAAGGTCTTTATGAATACAAACACCCCAAGCTCTTTGTAAGGGATTCATGTCACAAGCACCTCTTTTTACCAGAGGAAGGGCTTTTAAAAGGCTTACTTAAATTTTTGACACATTTCTGTACCTCATGTTGGTTTTGGATCACCATGTAGCCAAGCGGAAAATCACAATTTTGTTATCCTCCTGCCTCTGTCTCCCATGTGTTAGGATTACAAGTGTGCATCGTCACACCCACATTATAAAATAATGGATCGTACAAAGGCTTGCTGCAGGGTAGGTGAACACTCTTACAGCTGAACTAAATCCCTAGTCCTACACGCATTATTTGAACTCAACATAGAGTAAATTAACAACCTGAAGTTTACCAAGCTCTAAGTCAACACACTCTACCTCAATGATGAGTAAATTACAGTAAAAGTGAATTAAAAAAAAAAAACACTGATAAGCAGCTTCTCACCTCACAATAAACATCCTCATCCTGCTAAGCACATTGCAATGTCCTGCACCACAGCTCTAGCGTGGTGATGCAGATCTATTTGTTTGTGAGGTCACAGCTAAGGCCAGCAGCATGAGTTCAGTCACACATAGCGCTGTCCATTTGAATTGTCAGCCAGCGTCAAACCTTACAGAAAGACATGAGGTGATTCTGGCTTTTTTCCTGACTATCCCAGACTCAGCAAGGAGTCCACTGTCAGCAAAATGAGCAGCAGCTTGGAGATGTCTCCACTACAGTGCTGCCTTTTCTCACAGCCACACCAGGCACACAGGTCTGTGTCCCTGGCCTGCATGTTTAGTATGAATATGAACACAGATGTGTCAGGCTTCTACTATGGAATGATTTAACCATGAACAGTAACACATCAAGGCACCCGGTCTCTGGATAAATGGTGGAACTAGGGACATGGAAATAGCAACTTCACAGGAAAGTTGAAAAATAATCGAGTCAACAGGAAAATTAAATGTACCATGTATTATACAAATATTTACTGTATACGGTGAATTAAAAACTTGCTGATTTTAAAGTATTTTAGAAATGCAATAGTATCAGCTGCATATCAGGGATATGGTAGAATATAATACTAGGATAACTCTAGTTTTGAAAACTGAGGTCTCAATAAGAAAGAGATGTGTTTCCGTAACCCCCAAGAAGGAACCCTGTGACTCTGCCAGGTCCTGCTCCTTCAGGGGCAGAATTTGTTAGACTACCATTCCTGTGCTCCCATGCAGGAACACTGAGCTTCAGCTCTCACCCCTAAATTTGTGAGATGGTTGCACCCTTCAGAGCCTGGGTAACGTGGCTCCACACACTTTCACAATGCACATATTTTTAAAGCAATACCTAGTAATGCTTCTAGGCTTGAATTAATCTAAATCAGAACATGAGCCAACAAGAAAAGGATGCAGTGTGCTGTAGAAGGTGATGCCAGTCAGACATACCTGAACAAGCAGGGAAGGACGAGTTGTGTCTTCTCAACAATTCTCACTCAGTTCTGATTCACTTTAATATTTCACTGGCTGCAGGACTCCTTGACAGCTGAAGGAATGAGCTGAGAACCAACCTTCTGGTCCCCACCACCTGAGCTTTGAGCATGGCAGAGAAATGGGTCCTTTCCTTCAGATTTCTAGGATATGGGGTTTTTTTGTTGTTGTTGTATCCTAGCATAACCTATTCAATACTACCTCAACTGTGGTCTATACAGCCTCTTTGTTGCAGATAAATCTTCTCTCTAGAAAGTTTATAGGGAAACAAACCTGCAAGGGCTAACTTCCTGACAGTTCAGCCCCACTGAGACACAGTCACTAGGTGGTACACCTATGCCTTCCTCAATAACCTTTATAGTGAAGTTATGATATTTGTGATCTTTTTTTTACCAAACAGACACAGGAAAGGAAATGTGCTCTGAGGGATGTAGCCACCTGAGCCAAGTCTTCTGAAGTAAAAATGCTACACTCTCGTGGCCTCCAATCTCAACCGTATTTTAGGAAGTATGCCTACTCTATGAACTTGGAAGTTATTGCTTTTACCTTATGTAAATAGACCTTCAGCCAGCACTAAAAACCTGAGTGGAAAGTAGAATTGAAATAAAATCACTGTCATTTTTCTCATCCTGCAAATGCTTTGAATGTCTCCAAGGATCTGGCTACCTGATGAAGGTTAGGACTCTCAGGGATTCTGTCTCAGTCCTTCTGGGAAAACTAGTCTCTCATCCACAATTAAACACAGTTACAGAATACGTGTTTCATTGGAGCCGCTGTCTGAATTCCATTTCAGAAAAGCATTTTAAATAGAGTTCAGAATTAATGCTCAAAGTTTTGTTTGAATTAGTGACAGTTACAATTGGAAATTTGATAACTCTGGTTCTAATGTTCATTGAGATACACACAGCTACTCATAAGTAATGAACTGAAAGATGTAGATAACCCAAAGCAACTGTATGATATTTTAGGAGTCAAATAACCCAGTCTTTGTTAAGTTCCAATATTATAGCATCTATCCCTGGTCACCACTTTCTAACTGAAGTAGACTCAAACTTCTCAGTCCCAGGTACCCTCAAATGTGCTGATACTTCATTGCATCCCATGGAGAATAGATTGCGCTGTTTCTAATTGCCCTCTTAATCTCTCCATGCTGCAACCAAGTAATTTAATTGAAGGGAGTTGTAGTAAGATTAAAAAGAATGAATGTCCTTGCACACTGAGGTGACATCAGTGACCCTTGCTCAAGTGGAAAATGAGAAAGAAGCAGGGGCCTGGACAGAGTAGAACTGGAGTTGGGATCCAGAGGAAGCCGATGTGGGTTTAGCCTGCCTCATAGGCAGCTGATTCCTAGGTTCCTAGTCCATGGACTATACAACACTTTACAACAGTGCCCATGGCAGGAGTCTTCTTATTCAGTGAATGCTAACCACAGGCTTGGGCAGGGAGTCTATGCTGAAGATATGTCTAGAATGTGATAGTTTTGAAGCAGCAAACAAAGTCAAGTGTGTTCTGAGGAGTCTCTCAATCCATGTGGAAACTCCTAGGGATTGTAGAAGTGCTTTTGGTAATGCTACAGAAGAAAACAGTTAGTAACGTAATCATGGACTGGTGAGGTGGCTCAGCAGAGTTACAG
>NW_022196911.1:53826341-53828834 GCF_008632895.1 Mastomys coucha
GAGTTACAGCACTCAAGAGGACCAGCACTGGCATCTCAGCACACATGTCCCAAGCCTGGTATCTTGCTCTCACCTGTACTCCAGCTCCTAGCTAGGCAGATACTGGAGAATGACTGGTGCTGGCTAGTCCAGTTTAACTAAGCAAACATGATCCCCAGGTGCCACACCACCTCCAGGATGATCTGTGTGACAAGTTCCACAGACTGAGGTGGTTGACCCTAAAAGGGGGAGGCCTCCTGGAACTGGTTGTGGAACTTTTTGTCAGAGAAAGACTATTGAGCTTTAGTTCTCTTGGCAACTTACCTGTTTTGTGTTTTCTATTCCTTCCATATATGAGATGATCCTGATAGCCTAGGCTAAGATCTTAAGCAAGAATAATGGATATGAAACCATCCCTTGAGATGGAGTCACTAACCATGACATCATCTCCGGGAAAACCAGGACTTCAATTTATAAGTCATGTATAAGATAGCATTGATAAATATAACATTCCCAACAATAATTTTTAGTATAGCTGCACATTTGTCATTGGAAGTAGGTTTTGGTATATTGTTTAAGAAAGCCTTAAATAGAAAGAATTAAAAGTTTAAATTTATGCTTTGAAGAGTTATAGAAGAACAGGAACTAGACGTTAAATAGTAACTGATCATAAAAATTCATTAGCTTGTTCTCGGGATCATTTGATGTACCAAATGATCATAATAATATCCATTTTTGGATGATTTTGTATTTTTCTGTGTCAAATGATTATTATAATCTCTGTCCTATTGAATTGCTTCATTGAACACAGCCTTTCATTGTTGTAATACCTGTTTCCCTATGCATAAAAACCCTTGCTTGAGAGCTGCAAAATACACTCAGATTCAAACTGCCTCTGTGTTTGTCCCCACCGAGTCCTTACCAACCTGGCCTCTAGAACCCACATCCCAGTGACCCCCATACCTGGATGGGGTGGTCCGTGGCAGCTGACACATCACTGTGGGGTTCAAAGCAGGTAAGCTTTCTCTATCCTTTTTTCAAAATACTTTTTCAGGTAAGGATAGGACCTCTTCAGAGTACTGTAGACTCTTTGATAGAGACACATTGAGTTAAGACGAGGAGAAGGTCAGAATCATGGGGCATCCATAGTCCAAAAACAGAGGCATGTTCCTGGCAGTATTCAGTCTTGTGTTAGAAAGTAGAGGTGTAAAACCTCAAAGAGGAGTTTGGCAGCATTTTATGACCTTGTACTGAGTGTCAGTCCATAGTTCCCAGAGGAAGGAAGCCTATCTTTAGGAGATTTTATTGATAGATTGGAAGAAGCACTAGGCAGGATGCTTCCTCCTTCTGATGGCTCGGATACATTATTAAAACAACTTGAATGGGAAAATGCCAACACTCTCTGCCAGGAATTAATTAGACCAATCAGAAAAACAGGGCCTGTACAAGATTACATCAAAGCATGTATAGATGCCTCACCAGCAGTGGTCCAGGGTATGGCCTCTGCTGCAGCAATGCAAGGGCAACATTTTGACACCTGTGTTCAAAACTTAAAAGGAGGCAGAAACCAAAAGGCTTCGTGCTTTTCTTGAGGCCAATTAGGACATATGAGCTGCGACTGTAAAAAGGAACAGACTTCAAAGTATAAAAATCAGAAAAACCAACCTCCAGGGTTATGTCCTCAGTGTAAGAAGGGAAAGCATTGGAGGAGTAAATGCAAATCAAAATTTCATAAGGATGGAACACCTGTGAAAGATGAGGAGACAAAAAACCAGGCGAGGGTCACACTCTCTGCCCCGAAATAATAAAAGGGCTAAAAGGGGAAACAGAGGAAGGTGCAAGTAAATTGAATCCTCTAGCCCCTGAGTTTAACATCTTAAGCTTACCCAGATCAACAGCAGGAAGTGCAGGATTAGATCTTGCAGTAGATAAAGATTATATATTCTCTCTTCATGAGGGAGCACAGTTAGTAGATACAGGGTTTAAAGGGCCAATATCACCTGGCACCTTTGGTCTTATCATAGGGAGAAGTTGAAATTATAAGAAAAATTTTGAAGTACTTCCTGGAGTAATTGATTCAGATTTCCAGAGAGAGGTAACAAATTATGATTAGGCCACTAAAAGAAACAATACAATTGCATGAGAACCAATGGGTGGCTCAGATAATACTACTCCCTTATATACACCTCCCCAATCCAATATTAAAACAAACTAGAGGGGAGGAACGGTTCAGCTCCACAGAAGTGGCAGCTAAGGCTCAGGAAATTACTGAACAAAGACTTTTAAAGACTGTAAAAGTAGAAGAAAAGAGGATCCAAGGATTATTGGACACAGGAGCAGAGAGGTCTTGAATTGCAGGAAAGGATTGGCCTGGGGCATGACCTGTAGTTCCTATTACCTCTGGGATTGGGACTAGCTTCTAAAGTGGCTTAAAGTTCAAAAATTTTGACATGGGAATGTGAAAACACAATGGGTACTTTTCTTTCTTTCTTTCTTTTTTTTTTTTTTTTTTTT
>NW_022196911.1:53828918-53837695 GCF_008632895.1 Mastomys coucha
ACAAGGCTGGCCTCGAACTCAGAAATCTGCCTGCCTCTGCCTCCCAAGTGCTGGGATTAAAGGCGTGTTCCTCCACCGCCCCTCCAGTGGGTACTTTTCAACCTTACATTGTTTCCTCTTTACCATTCTCCTTATGGGGAAGAGATATATTGGAGGAAGTAAAAGTAAAATTAATCACAAAGAGTGGAATGAGCAGCATTTTTTTATAGGGGCTGCTGATGAGTTATATGCAGATAGAATTTCATGGATCAACGATGAGCCTGTGTGGGCCCCTAACTCAGGAAAAGATACAGGCTTTAGAACAATTAGTAGAAGAACAACTGTAATTAGGAATATTGAAAAATCTAACAGTCCATGGAATACTCCTGTGTTTGTCATTAAGAAAGAATCAGGTAAATGGAGACTTTTACAAGGTCTTAGGGCTGTTAATAAAACATTGCATGATATGGGAGCTTTACAGCTAGGACTCCCATTCCCAGTAGCTGTTCCAGAGGATTATTATGTTATAGTTATAGATTTAAAGGATTTGTTTTTACTATAGAATTACAACCAGAAGATACACAAAGATTTGCTTTCAGCATTCCCTCTGCTAATTTTCAAAGGCCATTTTAAAGGTATCAATGTAAGGTTCTCCCCCAGGGTATGAAAAACAGTCCTACTCTTTGTCAGAAATTTGTGGATCAAGCCTTAAGATCCATTAGGGTTTAAGTATAAAAAGGCTTTTATTTTACATTATATGGATGATATTCTTATAGCAGAAAAAAAGGATTTAACTGAATTAATTTTGAAAAATATGATTGAGGCATTGACCCAGCATGGATTAATTATTGCCCCTGATAAAACTCAACAAAATAAGCCAATAAATTATTTGGGAAAAACAATTCATAATGGATATATTATATCTCAAAAATTGCAACTTAGGATTGATAAATTAAAAACACTTAATGATTTTCAAAAACTGTTGGAAAACATTAATTGGATTAGACCTTATTTAAAAATTACCACAGGACAGTTGCATTATTTATTTGAAATTCTTAAAGGAAATCCTGATCCCAAATCTAAAAGACAGCTTACAAAAGAAGCCTTAGAACAATTAGAATTAGTAGAACAAAAGATAAAAGATGCAAAGGTAAAACAAATAAATTACTTAAAACCATGGTCTCTTATTATACTTAAAGCATCTTATACACCTACTGCATGTTTCTGGCAAGAAGGTGTTTTAGAATACTCAATACTCATACTCAAGTAAGAATAGTGTCTTCTTATCCTTTTATGTGTAGTCAATTAATTATTAAAGGGAGGATAAGATCCAGGGAATTATTTGGTAAAGAAATGCAAGAAATTATTATTCACTATAATAAGGAACAATTGGAGTATTTACTTCAAACTGCAGATGATTGGGGAATAGCATTAGCCCATTATATGGGACAAATTAAATTTCATGTACCTCAACATTCTATATTAAAGTTTGTAGAAGAAACAGAGATAATCTTTCCTTCTAAAATAGCATTGGAACCTATTTCTGAAGCCCTCTTGGTATTTACAAATGGGTCATCTAATGGAACTTCAGCGGTTTATATAAAAGATAGGCCTGTAATTATTAAAAGGGCAAAAGAAATTTCTGCACAGCAGGTGGAAATTATTGCAGTTATTACTGCCCTTGAACACACGCTTGAAGAGTTTAATCTTTATACAGATTCAAAATATGTAGTTGGTTTATTTCCTGACATACAGACAGCTCTTATATCTGGGAGTTCCAAAAGTATATCACTTTTGCTTCAGTTGCAAAATATAATTCAATCAAGAAAAATAAAAATTTATATAGGACATAACAGAGGACATACTGGCCTGACAGGTCCATTGGCTTTAGGAAATGCTATGGCAGATTATTAACAAAGGAACATGTGATCATTAGTATGGTTGAACAAACATTGGAAAGTCATGCTTTACATCATCAGAATGCAGTGGCTTTGAGGATGTTTAACTTGACACGAGAACAGGCTAGACAAATTGTCAAGTATCGTAAGCATTGTCCTGATGTATATCATTCATTAAAAATGGGAGTTAATCTAAGGGGCCTTAAACCTCAAGTTTTTTGGCAAATGTATGTAACTCATATCCCAGAATTTGGAAAATTGGCCTATATACATGTTACTGTGGATATCTGTTCTCATGTGGCTACTGCTAGAACCAGAGAGGCTGTGAAAGATGTTATGCAACATCTTATTATATACTTCTCCTCGTTAGGTGTGCCAGAGAGAATTAAAACTGATAATGCTCCAGCTTATACTTCTCAAGCTTTTGCAAAATTTTGCATTAAATTGGAGGTATAGAGCATGCAACAGGATTCCATAGGACCCCCAAGGTCAGGCTATTATAGAAAGGACTCATCATAATCTTAAGGTACAACATCAAAGATTAAAATCTAGTAGTCATTACTATTTACCTCATCAACTATTAAGTCATGCTTTATTTACCATTAATCATCTTAACACAGATGAAAAAGACTTTATTCATGTGCAAAAGCATTGGGCTCCCCTACAGCAGACTGTTGCTGCTTAAGTAATGTGGAAGGATCTTCTAAGAGGCACCTGGAAAGGTCTGGATGTGTTCCTAGGGGAGAGGATATGCATGTGTTTTTCCACAGAATGCAGAAACCCCAACCTGAATCCCAGACAGATTTATTCAACTCTTTCACCAGAAAACCTCCATCGAAATCCCAGAAAAGAAAGAAGCAGAAGAAGGCGAGAGAAGTAATGAAGAAAATGAAGAAGCTTGCTATCTCTTCTTCACAGGCGTCTTCAGCTCTTCCTGAGTTGTCATCTACTACAGGGGCAGATCCACCCACTTGAGGACAATTGAAGAAACTTACCCAGAGAGCACGACAAATGATCTCTGACACCAGGAAACCACCATCAGAAGAGAGTGTATTTCTTGCTATGCTTGCTGTGGTTTCTATGCAGGTACACTGTCCTCTGCAACCTTGGTTTGGGCTTATGTTCCCCACCCTCCACTTCTTCATCCCGTGGGGTGGGGAGATAATGTGAATATTCAGGTCATGACTAATAATACTGAGCTATTAGGGAGACATAACAGTTTTTCCTCCCATCTGATCTCCCCTGTAATTAGGAGGGGATGTTAAAAATCGGAGATGCTGCTCTGATTTGTGTTGCTTTAAAGGAAATACCCCCATGGGTTGCCTTCCCATTAGTTAAAGAACTTTTCTTTCTGATGCTCCGGATAGATCATTTCCAGATACACACATCTTAGAAGGTTAATGTGGGAGCTTTCAATAGTGATTTTTAGGTATCATAGTTATAATGAAATTTTCATACAACCAAAAGAAACCATGCCTCTGAAAGAATGTCTACAAGAATATCAGGACAGTGATAAAATGTGGACATCTTTGCTTCAAGATGAAAGTCTAAGATGGCTTAAATATAGGTTTGGTTCTTGAGCTTCAGTGTATGAACTATGGAAAACTCAAGTTACACCATTTCATAATTATAGAAAATACTTGACTAATCAGTTATTGCTTTATTATGGATATAGGCCTGATACATTGATAAATGAGTCTATTAGTAGATGGTATACTCCAGGATGGGTGAAACTTATTTATGTTACCCATTCTCCTTCACATAATATTCCTAATATTTTCCCAGAATTATTTAGGCTTTTTGCTGCATCTAACATGTTTTTTCTAAGGAATCTGAGTACTCCTTTGGCAATTAGGTCTTGTCTAGGCTAGCCTTATGGTATATTTGTTGGATGGCCTTCAGAGTTGAAAATTATTAAGGTAGAATGATCTTATCAGGTCAGCTGTTCCAAATGTATTGTAAACTAATTGTGTTGATCCTATCTTTTTTAATTAGATTTTTTTCTTCATTTATATTTCAAATGCTCTCTCCTTTGCTGGTTTCCCCTCTGAAAAGAAAAACCCTATTCTCTCCCCCTCCCCCTGCTCATCAACCCATCTTCTCCTGCTTCCTGCTACCCCCATACCTGACTGGGGTGGTTGGTGGCACCCAGGTTTAAGGAGAGTCTCTGCCTCAAAGGAGGAAGTGGAGAATGATAAAGGAGGAAGTGGAGACATGACCATCTTCTGTCCCCCATGTGTGTGTGTGTGTGTGTGTGTGTGTTTGTGTTTCTGTGTGTGTCATTGTCTATGTGTGTGTTCATGGTTCCATACTCCTCTTTCTCAACATGTATACATCACGAATACAGGCACACATGCGCATATACACACACACACACACACACACAAATAAATAAATTATACCTCCCACAAATAATAACCTATTATGACAATAAACAACATCACTACAGTAAAATGAAATCACTTGGAAAGGATACTGTTCCCAAAGGAATGATGGACAGCATCAGTAGCTTGCCTCTTTCTTTCAAGTGCTTCAAAATAAATATTCTAACTGTCCATCACAATGTATTTACTGATAATATAAATATACTAAGATAGACTCCAAATTGAGAATCATATGTATGTTATTTCTTCTTCTGATGCTATGAGAAAATACCCTGACACAGCTAACCTAAGGGAAGGAGGGTATATTTTGGCTCACAGCCCCAGAAGGATATAGAGCATCAGGGTGGGAAAGACATGGCAGCAGAAAGAGAAAGCATAGTGGTATGGGCAGAAATCCATACTTAGGAAGCAAAGCAGAGAACAGGAACTGTGGCCAAGCTACACAACTCCAAAGCTCATTCCTATAGTATTAATTCTTTGGGGTTGTTTACACCCTGTTCACTCCCAAGTAATTGTTGGTGTCTCTATGCTCTGCTCTAGCCAGTTACAGCTCCTTGTGCTTTTAATAAAAAGCTGCAAGTCTAAGTTCTGAGCCATTCTAACCTGACTAGGCTGCTAATACCCAGACAAATGCCCTTTACCTGCATCTGACCATGCCCTGGCTCCCTCTGGTCCATGTGTGTCCTCATGGCTGCTCTCTCATCATTACCTCATGGCAAAGCCTCTTGTTCTCTCCACACCTCTTCCCCTCCTGGTCCTTTCCTAGTCTGCCTCTGTCCTTGATACCTTCCAACCTGGGATGGAAGTCCTGACATATTCTCTTCTGCCAAGCTTATTGTTTAGTCAGAACTTTATTAACCAATCAGTGATGGTCAAAACAATTTTTATATAACATAGACCCTGGAGATGGCTAAGCAGGCTATCTTCTGGACTGCACCCAGATGTCTGAGTCTAGAAATCAGCATCTGTATACACCTTGCACAAAACCATCTCCCAACAAATTCCCAGTGACCCGCTTATTCCAGTGAGGCTCTTTCTCATGAAGATTCCACAATCTTGAAACAGTACCTTCATATGGTGACCAGGTGCTTAAACATGTGAGCCTTTGGGGAACATTCATTCCTCATTCAAACTTCTACATTCCATGCCTGGATTTTATAAGCCACTTCTTGATGCAAAGTGTATTTGGTTCAGTATCAAAGTCCCCATAGTCTTTAACAGTCCCCAAACTGTTGAAAAGCCTAATGCCCAGACTCTCATGAAAACCAAGGCAATTTCTTAGTCATTGTTCCTTTTTTTAAAAGCCTATTTAATATCCTCAATACAAATAGGACTGCCCGACCCCTCTGTGCTTCATTTTGTGGTCCACACCTCTACCTGCAATTGCAGATCTGCACTCCATTCCCTGGGCCATAGCTCTGTCTGCATCCCAGGATGCCTGCTGTTAACCAAGACAACCAAGTGAAATCCCAATACCCCAATTCCCTGTTCACTGTGTCCCCCAGAAATCCAAGAATCCATGAGGTCTGTCCCTTCTACCATCCAATTTCCAGTCCTTTACCTTCACTTCCAATCCCAGATGTCTGCTGCCATCAGAGAACACCAGCTTTAACTGCAATCCCAGAGGCCTGCTGTCACCAGGGACTACAAGGCCTACCAACACAAGGGACAATGAAGTAGCTAAAGACCAATGTAAGAACACAATCATATTCTTTGGTGGCGGAGCATTGCAGGGCCTTGGCATGAGTATGGGCCATGATAGATTTGGCTTTCAGCAGCATCATGCCTAATGGCTACTTTCTGATCAGTGCTCGCAAAGATGGCAAACCTATGCTCCACCAGGGAGATACTGGAGACTAGATTGGAATATTTTGGGGGGCATAAAGGTGCTTTTTGGGGTGCAACATTGAAAAAGGATGTCACAAAAGCTGCTACAGCAGCTGCAGACTTCACAGCCAAAGTGTGTGATGCTGTCTCATGAGATGAACTGATGACCCTGGCTCATAAGCACATTGTCAAGACTGTGGATTTCACACAGGATAGCAATTACTGCTAACAGATGGACAGGATAAACTGTTGTGCATACATGACTTGCATGAACCTGAGCAGAACCAAAGGAAATTAGCAGCCACACTTGCAGTGTTCAAAAGGCTCTGTGGTGCAGTGCAGATAAACAGAACCTTTCAGCTGATGATAAAACTGTTCGGCTCTGAGATCATGGCATGACAGAAGTGAAATCTCACAACTTAATATGTCTGTTAGCAGCATGGAATATATTCCTGAGGGAGAGATCTTGGTTATTAACTGTGGATGATCTATTGCTTTTCACAGTGCAGTAAGTCTGGAGCCAGTTAAATCCTTTGAAGCTCCTGAGACCCATCAATTCTGCGTCGCTTCATCCAGAGGAGTTTCTTGTTATGAGTGGAGAAGGCTTTAAATGGTATAGGTATCTTTATAATAGTGGAGAAGAGTTAGAATCCTGCAAAGGTCACATTGGTCCCACTCATGGTGTGAGATTCAATCCTGATGTTGAACTCTATGCCAGTGGTTCTGAAGATGGGACATTGAGATTGTGGCAAACTGTGATAGGAAAGACCCATGGCCTGTGGAAATATGTGCTTCCTGAGGAAGACAGCGAGGAACTGGCAAAGTCAAAGACCAGAAACAGCAGAAGAAGAGCTGGAAGAAATTGCTTCAGAAAATTCAGATTCCATCTATTTGTCAACTCCTGAAGTTATGGCCTGAGCATCAAATGTGTGCCGCAGATACCATATAGTTCATGGACTAAACAAACAGAGGCAAGCATCAGTCTTCAGCGTTACTCTGCCTGTGGCCAAGAGGACAGAAGATATTGGGCCATAGGAATTAGCTCCAGTGCATGAACAACCACTCAGTGCTGCCTGTGAGTGAAAGTAGCTGAGTATATGAGGTGCAGGCAGGAGGATTATGCTCAAGTAGTGCCATAGCCTGCTGATTTGAATGAAAAGCCAACTTACAATTTCCATTTTATACCTAAATTTCTTGTAGCTGTTCATGTTATGGAGTGGAAAAATATATTGGATTATTTTTCTGACTTTTCCCTTAAAGAAGAACACCTTTTTTTCTCTTTGCTCAGTTAGGAAGAAGAGGAGATACATGATAAAGTAACTGATTTGACCTCTTTCACTGTATATTGACTGCTTCTGAACATCTAATAATTTTTTAGTTATATAAATAAAATGTCTCTAAAATAAAAAAGAACAGAATCATAAAGGTCAGGGTAATATGGCACCATCAGAACTATCCTAGTTCAGCAAGCCCTGGATGTCCTAACATACATCAATCACAAGGAAATGACTTTAAATCTAATCTTATGAAGATGATAGAAGCATTTAAAGAGGAAACAAATAAATCCTGTGAAGATATACAGGAAAATACAAACAGAGAGATACCCTCAAAATGGAAATAAATACATATAAAGAAAATCAGAAAATACAAGCAAACTAGTGAAGGAAATGACCTAAACTGTTCCATGCTTGAAAATGGAAATAGAGTAATAAACAAAACAAAACCTGAGGGAATCCTGGAGATGGAAAACCTGGGAAAGAGAACAGGAAATACAGATGAAAGCATCAGCAGCAGAATACAATAGATGAGAGAGAGAACTTCATTTGTAAATGATGTGATAGAAGAAATTGATGTATCTGTCAAAGAAAATTTCAAGTTTAAGCTTTTCTAAAAGAAAGTACCCAGGAAATTTGGGGCAGTATGAAAATACCAAGCCTAAAAACAATAGGAATAGAAGAAGGAGAAGATTCACAACTCCAAGGCCCACAAAACAAAATCATAGGAGATTTACCTAACCTAAGAAAGAAATGGGCTTAAATGTACAAGAAAGTTACAGAACAACAAATAAAGTGGATCAGAAAAGAAATCCTCTCATGCTATAATAATCAGAACACTAAATATGCAAATACATAGAAATAATATTAAAAGCCGCAAGAGGAAAAGGCCAAGGAACATGTGAAGGCAGTCTATCAGAATTACACTCGATTTCTCAGCAGAGACTCTAGAGGCCAGAAGGTTCTAGGTAGATGTCTTGCAGACCCTAAGAGACCACAGATATCGGCCCAGACTACTATAGCCAACAAAACTTTCAATCACCATAGATTGAGAAATAAGATATCTGATAACAAAACTAAATTCAAATAATATATTTCCACTAATCCAGCCCTACAGAGGATACTAGAAGGAAAACTACCACAAAAGGAGGGTAACGCCACCCAAGTGACGCAAGAAATGAATAATTTCACAATAGTAAAACAAAAGATGAGAACCTCTCTCTGTTTCTCTGTCTGTCTCCCTGTCTCTCTGTCTCTATCTGTCTGTCTCTGTCTCTCTGTCTCTCTGTCTCTGTGTTTCTATCTCTCCATGTCTCTCTCTGTCTCTGTCTGTCTCTGTCTCTCCCTGTCTCTCTGTCTGTCTCTGTCTGTCTCTGTGTCTCTGTCTCTGTCTCTCTCCCTCCCTCCCTCCCTCC
>NW_022196911.1:53837876-53838815 GCF_008632895.1 Mastomys coucha
CTCTCTCTCTCTCTCTCCCTGAAACACACACACACAAACACATACCTGCCCACACTCTCTCCCACCTGACCACAGCTGCATCAGTGGTGACCCCGAGGAAGCATCTCCTAGGTAGTTGCTCTCAAGGAGCAAGGACTCAGTTCAGGCTTTCTCGTCTCATGTGAACTCGCATCTCTACACGTTGGAGCCTTTGATGGGTAGGGATTTGCCATCAAGATACTTTATCATTGCCACTGTGCCAAGCACCAAGTTTCATGGCACTAACCTCTTCAACAACTACAGCTGAGTCCCTGTGTATGCTCTGTTTAAATTTTATGCTTGCTCCCACACCTACCCTCTGACAAGCCAATTAGTCCATTATCCTTACATCTGACATCAATCAAGTCCTCAAGACGGGCATAATGAAGCCAGATTCTTGGTCAAAACATCATGTTGAATGGCTGTGGTGCACCTACTTCCTGGTAGAGTCTTTTTTCTCCTCTGAAACGTCATAAGCCAGGTGTCCACTGTCCACATATCTCTCAATGTTCTGCTCTCTGAGCAATGCTGCACTAAGTTCTGCTTCCAGCACACTGAGGCTTTTGTATCCCAAAAGAACTAAATTCTCCATTCCAGGCGGAAGACACTATCAGAGTCCCCAAAACTGCATGGTCAGGTTTTCCATCAGTGGTTCTGCCACTTGGTACCAATTTCTGTATTGATTTCTTTTCCTGGTGCTGTGACAAAATATCCAGATGAAAGCACCTCGAGGGAGAAAGTTTCTTGGTTTGTAGTCCCAGAGGAATATGACCATGAGGACTGGGAAGCCCTGGAAGCCAGGAGGAACTGCATGGTGGAAAGCCCTGGAAGCCACGAGGAACCGCATGGTGGAAAGCCCTGGAAGCCACGAGGAACCGCATGGTGGGAAGCCCTGGAAGCCACGAGGAACCGCATGGTGGG
>NW_022196911.1:53839326-53865566 GCF_008632895.1 Mastomys coucha
CGAGGAACCGCATGGTGGGAAGCCCTGGAAGCCACGAGGAACCGCATGGTGGGAAGCCCTGGAAGCCAGGAGGAACTGCATGGTGGGAAGCCCTGGAAGCCACGAGGAACCGCATGGTGGTTCGGACAGGAGACTGGCTTGACAAATTGTAGCTGTACTCAGGAAGCAGAACACAGGACAGGAAGTGGGGCCAGGGTCCACAACCTCAAGACCCACCCTAGTGACACACTTCATTGTGGCTCCATATCACAAAGGTTCCAAATCTTCCCAAACACCATTGCCATTAGGGACTGAGGATTCAAATCCAGGATCTGTAGGGACAGATCATCCTTGGATTACAGCAATGGGGACACAGGAGGTGAGAGTATTGAAGATACTTAGTAACCTCAGACGTTGAGTTTAGAGTGAGTTTATGGCTTACATTAACTACAAGAAAATAAAACAGCAAATGTGAGCCATTCACAGAGAATGAAATTCCTTTTTTTTTTTTTTAATTTTATCTGAATTTATGTGAGTGTGTCAAATACCCTGAAAATAAAGTTTCAGGCAGTTGTGAGTTGTGATTTGGTACTAGAAATTGAACCCAGATCCTTTGGAAGAACAGAAAGTGCTCTTAACTATTGAGCCATCTCTCCAGTGACAGTCATGGTGTTTTGTCACAGAAATAGAACACTAGCTAAGACAGTTTGAGGGAGGTATCCTGTGCCTCACACTTAGATTTCTATTAATGACCCATGTCTTTTGCAAACACTATTTTTTTTCTCTGTAGGATATCTCTGGCTAAGTTCCCTTTCAGTTTAAAATTTCACTATATTTTTTAATTTTATTTTTATTAGATATTTTATTTATTCACATTTCAAATGTTATCCCCTTTCCCGGTTTCCCCTCAAAAACCACCTATTCCCCTCCCCCTATCCCTGTTCACCCACCCACCCACTCCTGCTTCCTGGGTCTGGCATTCTCCTACACTGGGGCATAGACCCTTCACAGGACCAAGGGCTTCTCCGCCCATTGATAATCCTGTAGGCCATCCTCTGCCACATATGCAGCTGAAGCCATGAGTCCCACCATGTGTACTCTTTGGTTGGTGGTTTAGTCCCTGGGAGCTCAAGGGGTACTGGTTAGTTCATATTGTTGTTTCTCCTATGGGGCTGCAAACCCCTTCAGCTCCTTGGGTCCTTTCTCTAGCTCCTCCATTGGAGACCCAATGCTCAGTCCAACAACTGGCTGCAAGCCTCTACCTCTGTATTTGTCAGGCACTGGTAGAGTCTCTCAGGAGACAGCTATAATAGGCGTCTGTAGGCAAGCACTTGTTGGCATCCACAATAGTGTCTGGGCTTGGTGACTGTATATGCAAAGGATCCCCAGGTGGGGCAGTCTCTGGATAGTCATTCCTTCAGTCTCTGCTCCATACTTTGTCTCTGTAACTCCTTCCATGGGTATTTTGTTCTTTCTTCTAAGAAGGACTGAAGTATCCACACTTTGGTCTTTCTTGTTCTTGAGATTCATGTAGTTTGTGAATTGTATCTTGGGTATTCCGAGCTTCTGGGCTACTATCCACTTGTTAGTGAGTGCATACCATGTGTGTGTGGGTTTTTTGTTTGTTTATTTGTTTTTGGTTTTTTTTTTTTTTTGTGATTGGGTTACCTCACTCAGGATGATTTTCTAGTTCCATCCATTTGCCTAAAATTTTCATGAATTCATTGTTTTTAAAAGCTGAGAAGTACTCCATTGTGTACATGTACCACATTTTCTGTATCATTTCCTCAGTTGAGGGACAGCTGAGTTCTTTCCAGCTTCTGGCTATTATAAATAAAGCTGCTATGAATATGGTGGAGCATGTGTCCTTATTACATGTTGGAGCATCTTCTGGGTATATCCCCAGGAGTGGTATAGCTGGGTCCTCTGGTAGTACTATGTACAATTTTCTGAGGAGCCACCAAACTGATTTCCAGAGTGGTTGTACCAGCTTGCAATCTCACCAGCAATGAAGGAGTGTTCCTCTTTCTCCACAACCTCTCCAGCATCTGCTGTCACCTGAGTTTTTTATCCTAGCCATTCTAACTGGTGTGAGGTAGAAGCTCAGGGTTGTTTTGATTTGCATTTCTCTGATGACTAGGGATGTTGAACATTTCTTGAGGTGCTTCTCAGTCATTCAGTATTCCTCAGTTGAGAATTCTTTGTTTAACTCTGTACCCCATTTTTAATAGGGCTATTTGGTTCTTTGGAGTTTAACTTCTTGAATTATATATATATATATATATATATATATATATATATATATATATATATATATATATATATGTATATATATATATATATATATATATAATTGAATATTAGCCCTCTATCAGATATAAGATTGGTAAAGATCTTTTCCCAATCTGTTGGTTGCCATTTTGTCCTATTGACAGTGTCCTTTGCTTTACAGAAGCTTTGCAGTTTTATGTGGTCCCATTTGTCAATTCTTGATCTTAGAGCAGAAGCTATTGGTGTCCTGTTCAGGAAATTTCCCCCTGTGCCCATGTGCTTGAGGCTCTTCCCCACTTTTTTCTATTAGTTTCAGTGTATCTGGTTTTATGTGAAGGTCCTTGATCACTTGGACTTGAACTTTGTACAAGGAGATAAGAATGGATCAATTTGCATTCTTCTACGTGCTAACCATCAGTTGAGCCAGCACCATTTGTTGAAAATGTTGACTTTTTTTTTCCAATGGATGGTTTTAGCTCCTTTGTCAAAGATCAAGTGACCATAGGTGTGCGGGTTCATTTCCGGGTCTTCAATTCTATTCCATTGATCTTCGTGCCTATCACTGTACCAATACCATGCAGTTTTTAATCATGATTGCTCTGTAGTACAGCTTGAGGTCAGGGATGGTGATTCCACCAGAAGTTCTTTTATTGTTGAGAACAGTTTTTGCTATCCTGGGTTTTTTGTTATTCCAGATGAATTTGCAAATTGTTCTTTCTAAGTCTGTGAAGAATTGAGTCGGAATTTTGTGGGGATTGCATTGAATCTGTAGATTGCTTTGGACAAGATGGCGATTTTTACTATATTAATCCTGCCAACCCATGAGCATGGGAGATCTTTCCATTTTCTGAGATCTTCTTTGATTTCTTTCTTCAGAGACTTGAAGTTCTTGTCATACAAATCTTTCACTTGCTTAGTTAGAGTCACATCAAGGTATTTTACATTATTTGTGACTACTGTGAAGGGTGTTGTTTTCTTAATTTCTTTCTCTGCCTGTTTATCCTTTGTTTAGAGGAACACCACTGATTTGAGTTAATTTTATATCTACTACTTTGCTTAAATTTTTTTATCAGCTTTAGGAGTTCTCAGGTGGAATTTTGGGGGTCACTTAAGTATACTATCATATCATCTGCAAATAGTGATATTTTGACTTCTTCCTTTCCAATTTGTGTCCCTTTGATCTCCTTTTGTTGTCTAATTGCTCTGGCTAGGACATTGAGTACTATATTGAATAAGTAGGGAGAGAATGGACAGCTTGGCTAGTCCCTGATTTTATTGGGATTGCTTCAAGTTTCTCTCTATTTATTTTGATGTTGGCTACTGGTTTGCTGTATATTGATTTTACTATATTTAGGTATAGGACTTGAATTTCTGGTCTTTCCAAAACTTTTATCATGAAGGGGTGTTGGATTTCGTCAAATGCTTTCTCACCATCTAATGAAATGATCACAATTTTTTTTTCCTTTGAGTTTGTTTATATAGTGGATTACATTGGTGGATTTCCGTATATTGAACCATGCCTGCATCCCTGGGATGAAGCCTACTTGATCATGATGTATGATTATTTTGATGTGTTCTTGGATTCAGTTTGTGAGAATTTTATTGAACATGTTTGCATTGATGTTCATAAGGGAAATTGGTCTGAAGTTCTCTTTCTTTCTTGAGTCTTTGTGTGTTTTAGGTCTCAGAGTAATTGTGGCTTCATAGAACGAATTGGGTAGAATACCCAATTCTATTCTATTTTGTGGAGTAGTTTGAGGAGTATTCATATTAGGTCTTCTTTGAAGAGCTGATAGAACTCTGCACTAAATCCATCCGGTCCTGGGCTTTTTTTTTTTTTTTTTTTTTTTTTTTTTGGTTGAGAGACTATTAATGACTGCTTCTATTTCTTTAGGGTATATGGGACTCTTTAGATCATTTATCTGATCCTGATTTAACTTTGGTACCTGGTATTTGTCTAGAAAATTGTCCATTTCATTAAGATTTTCCAGTTTTGTTGAGTATAGACTTTTGTAGTAGGTCTGATGATTTTTTTGGATTACCTCAGTTTCTGTTATGTCTCCATTTTTCCTTTCTGATTTTGTTGATTTGGATACTGTCTCTGTGCCCTCTGGTTACTCTGGCTAAAGGTTTATCTATTTTGTTGATTTTCTCAAAGAATCAGCTCCTGGTTTGGTTGATTCTTTGTATAGTTCTTTTTCTTTCCACTTGGTTGATTTCAGCCCTGAGTTTGGTTATTTTCTACCATCTACTCCTCTTGAGTGTATTTGTTTCTTTTTCTTCTAGAGCTTTTAGATGTGCTGTCAGTTTGCTGGTGTATACTCTCTCCAGTTTCTTTTTAGTGGCAATCAGAGCTTTAAGTTTTTCTCTTAGGACTGCTTTCATTATGTCCCATAAGTTTGGGTATGTTGTGGCTTAATTTTCATTAAACTCTAAAAAGTCTTTAATTTCTTCATTTATTTCTTCGTTGACCAAGTTATCATTGAGTAGAATGTTCTCCAGCTTCTATGTGTATGTGGGCTTTCTATTATTTTTGTTGTTATTGAAGACCAGCCTTAGTCCATGATGACCTGCTAGGATGCTTGGGATTATTTCAATCTTCTTGTATCTGTTGAGGCCTGTTTTGGGACCAATTATATGGTCAATTTTGGAGGAGGTACCATGAGGTGTTGAGAAGAAGGTATATTCTTTTATTTTAGGATAAAATGTTCTATAGATATTTGTTAAATCCATCTGTTTCATAACTTCTGTTAGTCTCACTGTGTCTCTGTTTAGTTTCTGTTTCCATGATCTGTCCATTGCTGAGAGTGGAGTATTGAAGTCTCCCATTATTATTGTGTGTGGTTCAATGTGTGCTTTGAGCTTTAGTAAAGTTTCTTTTATGAATGTAGGTGCCTTTGCATTTGGAGCATAGATGTTCAGAATTGAGAGTTCTTCTTGGTAGATTTTTCCTTTGATGAGTAGGAAGTGTCCTTCTTTATCTTTTTTTGATAACTTTAGGCTGAAAGTCAATTTTGTTCATTATTAGAATGGCTATTCCAGCTTGTTTCTTGGTACCATTTTCTTGGAGAATTGTTTCTAGCCTTTTAGTCTGAGGTAGTGTTTGCCTTTGTCACTGAGGTGGGTTTCCTATATGCAGCAAAATGTTGGGTCCTGTTTATGTATCCAGTCTGTTAGTCTATATCTTTTTATTGGGGAATTGAGTCCATTGATATTAAGAGATATTAAGGAAAATGATTGTTACTTCCTGTTATTTTTGTTGTTAGAGGTGGAATGACGTTTATGTGGCTTTCATCTCTTTGTTTTGTTAAAAGAAAACTATTTCCCTGCTTTTTCTAGGGTATAGTTTCACTCCTTGTGTTGGAATTTTCCATTTAGTATCCTTTGAAAGTTGGATTTGTGGAAAGATATTGTGTAATTTTTTTGTTATGGAATATCTTGTTTTTGCCATCTATGGTTATTGAGAATTTTGCTGGGTATAGTAGCCTGGGCTGACATTTTTGTTCTCTTTGGGTCTGTATGACATCTGCCCAGGATCTTCTAGCTTTCATAGTCTCTGGTGAGAAGTCTAGTATAATTCTAACAGGTCTGCCTTTATATGCTATTTGATCTTTTTCCCTTACTGCTTTCAAAATTATTTCTTTGTTTAGTGCATTTGGTGTTTTGATTATTATGTGACAGGAATAATTTCTTTACTGATCCAATCTATTTGGTGTTCTGAAGGCTTCTTGTATATTCATGAGCATCTCTGCCTTTAGGGTAGGGAAGTTTTCTTCTATAATTTTGAAGATATTTACTGGCCCTTTAAGTTGGAGATCTTTGCTGTCTTCTATACCTATTATCCTTAGATTTGGTCTTCTTATTGTGTCTGGAATTCCTGGATGTTTTGGGGTAGGAGTTTTTCCTTTTTGTATTTTCTTTGACTGTTGTATCAATGTTTTCTATGGTATCTTCTGCCTTGAGATTCTCTCTTCTATCTCTTCTATTCTGTTGATGATGCTTGCATCTATGGCTCCTGATTTCTTTCCTAGGCTTTTTACTTCCAGAGTTGTCTCCCTTTGTGAGTTCTTTATTGTTTCTACTTCCATTTTTAGATCCTGGATGATTTTGTTCAATTTCTTCACCTGTTTGGTTGTGTTTTCCTGTAATTCTTTAAGGGATTTTTATGTTTCCTCTTTAAGAGCTTCTAGCTGTTTACCTGTGTTCTCCTGTATTTCTTTAACGGAGTTATTTATGTCTTTCTTAAAATCCTCTATCAACATCATTAGATGTGATTTTAAATCCACATCTTGTTTTTCTGGTATGTTGGGGTATCCAGGACTTGCTGTGGTAGGAAAACTAGTTTCTGATGATGACAAGTATTCTTGGTTTCTGTTGGTAAGATTCTTTCACCATCTGGTTATCTGGTTATCTGTGGTATTAGATGTTCTAGCTGTCTCTGGATGGAGCTTGTACCTATTGTGGGTCCTTAGGCCTGTGTCAGCACTCCTGGGTGACCAGCTCTCTCCTGGTGGAACTTGTGAACAGAAGACTCTGGATCAGCCCAAGCTCTGGGTGTAGACGGAGGACCAGAAGGAACCTGTCCCAGCTGCTCCTCTGTTCTTGAGCTCTGAGTGCTCCTCTCCATCCCACTTCAGACAGTTATTGGAGAGAAAGTGGCTATCTAGCAGCTGAGCCAGGGAGCAAAAGCACTCCTGGGAGACCAGCTGTCTCCTGGCAGAAGTTGTGCACAGCAGAGTGTGGAACAATCTTAGCTCGTGGGTGCAGGTGGTGGACTGGAAGCTCACTATATTTTTAAGTGAAGTATAGTAATATTACTTTTTCTCTTCTCTTTTTTTCCCTTAAACTCTATCCACATTCACCAGTTTCAATTTGATAGCTTCCTTTTATTTATAATTATTGTTATACACATTTATGCATCCATATGTTATAGTATAATATATAGATATAAAAAAAATTATGTACGTATGTGTATGCAATACAACTTGTGGAGTATATACTTTATTTCCATTAATTAATGTATTTATTCAATTTACATCTGATTGCTGCCCTCCTCCCGTTTCCCGCTCACACAGTCCCTCTACTATCCCCCTCCCCCTTCTCCTCTGAGCAGGTGGGGACCCCCTGGGTCCCCCCTCACCGTGGCACATCAAGTCTTCACAGGGTGGGTGCATCCTCTCCCCACTGAGGCAGGAAAAGTCAGCCTACTAAGTGTAAAGGAATCCCACACAGAGACAACAAATGCATCATTTTTATTAGTGCCCAGAAGAGGTGTTTCAATGTGTCACTAAAATTATCATTCAAATTATTGGCACCAATTACAAAGAAGCAACAAGGAATCTCTAAAATATTTCATATCTTAGATGATAATGATGATGATGATGATGATGATGATGATGATGATGATGATGATGTATAAATGTGGGTGTGGACTTGGATCTGTGCACATAAGTGCTCCTGGAAGCCAGAGGCCTCAGATACCCTTGAGTTGGAGCTACAGACAGTTGTGAGCTATATTACAAGGGCGCTGGGATTTGAACTCAAGGCCTCTGGAAGAGCAGCCAGTGCTACTAACAGCTACACAAACACTCTAGCCCCTCAACATACATATTTTAACACTGAGAATTACTTGTCATATTACTTACACAAGTACTTAGGTGCATAGAAATTTTCCTTTCAGAGATCTTGGACTAGATGGCAGTGATTTGACTATTTTGAGAATTCAGGGGACCTAGAGAGAAGGTTCAACAATAAGAGCACTGACTGTTCCTCCAGAGGACCTGTGTTTGATTCCCAGCATCCACATGGTGGCTCACAGTCATCTGTAAGTTCAAACTAAAACAAAAACAAAAGCCAGTGATTGTCTTTTTTAAAATCTGTGGTTTCTGGCATACAACTTTATTCCCCAAACTAGTTTGGTCCACGTAGGGATAGCCAGCACTACATACAAAGAAAATATTTTTTCCAGAAAATTTTCTTGAAATAACATTATTGCTGCCAGCACTTATTGTATTTTAGCCATGGACAAGAGACAGAAGTTGTCTATGGATTTTAAAAGTGGACCCATTCTGAGACTTCTTGTCTAAATGTCCTTATCATAAGCTAGCGTGGCTGCTGAGAGATCTACATAAAGGTGTTCATGGAAAGTGACAGAGTGCATACTGTCAGACAGATCCATTGATGATGTTGATTACAAAGCCACTAGTTAATTTTGAGGAACAGTATTGATAGAGAGTCAGCAAGGCATCATTAAACATCTTGGGAGAGATTAGAAATCTTATTCAGGTGGAAATAGCCACAAAAGCATGAAAACCAGCATTAACTTATCTCCTTCCATATTTCTTTCAGAATTGTCCTTAAAACATGTCACAATATAAAAACACACACTCTTATATAATAGTTGTACCTGTAAAAGAAACCAGTAAAACATTTCAGATTTATGTAAAATATTTGCAAACGTACACCTGTACTCATGAACTGCAGAAAGAGCATCCAGAGAAAGAGATAACCAGCAACTGCACTGACTCCCACAGTCTGAGATCCTTGCATCAGGGCAGAAGGGTCTGTGGGAAGCCAACCCAGGCTGATGGGCAGCCAGAGATGCCAGAGCCAGGGACAAAGCATGTCCATCTTCTTCAGAGCCTACATTCAGATCAAACCATCAACCCAGTGTGAAACTATGTGGGCAAAGATTTGTGCTCTTGTTCAATCAGTGAGACAAGCCGGTGAGCTTTCACCAGACTATTGAACACTGAAGGTAGTGTTCAAGACCAGCCTTTTAGATCAGACTTTAGAGCAACCCAAAGTCCTGTGTCAGTATCCATCACCCCATTTGTCTCCTCAGGGCCCCCATGACCTCCTTGTTCCTCAGGCTGTAGATGAACGGGTTCAGAACAGGGGTTACAATTGAATAGAGCACAGCCACCACTTTGTCCCTTCCAGGAGAATGCAAGGAGTGTGGCTGGGTGTAGGTGGAGAGAGTAGTGATATAGAACAGGCTGGCCACAGTCAGGTGTGAGGAGCAGGTGGACACAGCTCTACTCTGTCCCTTCCCTGAACCCATCTGGAATACAACAACCAACACCCGAGCATAGGAAGCTAAGATGGCCAGGAAGGGGAGCAGCAGAATGACAAGGCCACTCATGAGGACTGTATGCTCATATTGGGACGTGTCTTCACACACCACTGGCAGGAGAGATGGAACCTCACAGAAAAAGTGGTTAACCATCTTAGATCCACAGAAGGGAAGCTGAAACACATACACTGTGTGTGCTAAGGCATTGATGGAGCTGCTGCTCCAGGCACTGGCAACCAGGGAGAAGCAGATCTTCCTGCTCATGAGCACAGGGTAGTGCAAGGGCCGGCAGATGGCTATATACCTGTCATAGGACATGAAGCCCAGCAGGAGAGCTTCAGACCCACCCAGGGTCAGAAACAAAAAAGTTTGGATGGCACATCCCAGAAAGGAAATGGCCTTGGTGTCTGACAGGAAGTTAGCCGCCATCTTGGGCACAGTGGTGGAGATGTACATCATGTCAATGATGGAGAGCTGGCTGAGGAGGAAGTACATGGGGGTGTGGAGTCTTTGGTCCAGCCTGATGAGGAGGACCAGTGTGATGTTGCCTATGAGAGCCACTGCAAAGAGGACAGCGATGACTGTGAAGAGGAAGGTGTCCATGTGTCCATACTGGAAAAGACCAACCAAGGTGAAGTCTGTCCCGCAGCTGTGGTTTCCTGTCTCCATGGCTTAGGCTGAACCATCAGAGCAGATGCGGTCTGGAAAGGGCATGGCCTGATGAGGACTGTCCTTGAGGAGGAAATGACAAGTATTACATAGGATAGTTTCCCTGAATAACTTTAGGGCACTCTCTCTTTAGGGCACACACACACTTGTGTGTGTGTGTGTGTGTGTGTGTGTGTGTGTGTGTATTAAAAGTAGTCCTTTTCAATTATTTTGAATGCTTTTAGTTTTTCTTAGGCTCCTTTGTCATATGCATTAATGCAAGACTTTGCTTTTTCCATGCATGCCTGACACACTCAGGTTTGAAACAGGATTTTGGACTCTCTGTCCTTACCATTTCTACATGGATGGAGTCTTCAGACTTGCTTTTGACTCAAGGTTGTCTATAAGTTATAACTGAGAATATAAAAATAAACATTTTTGAGATCACAGAATGAAATTTAAATAATCACAAAATTAGCAGTTATGTAATTCTGAGCAAAACTTCTATACCTGCCGCAGATCCTTTCTGGTGAGAGACAGGAATCAGGTCTCCTTCTGTGACAGACAGCATTCACTCATTCAGTTCTGTTATCTGTGTGAACAAGGTATTGACAGGAGAGTCTTAGTAAATCAAAACACAGCATGTATACAGGAAATGAACGAAGTACTGAAATCATTGTGCAATGTAAAAATTAAGAAAATGTAATATGTCTACAAAAGGATTACATAATACAAGAAAACATCATGTGAAATTATACTAAGCATTTTATTACATTATAAATTTTTTATTCATGTGTTGCATAAAGCAATTAGACTACTTTCAAGTAGCAGAAGAATGGGTAACATTTTTCAAACTCTGAAAATATGATTTTTGAAAGATAATGAAGGAGAAATTAATAGTGCAACATAGGACATGGTTATTTCTTTTTATTATATAAAGACTTCAGTTAACATGCACCTCCCCACTATTCCTTAAGCCAAGAAAATGCTAGACGGTCCACGGTTTTGGTTTGCTCCTCAACTACCCTGAGTGTCAGGTGTTATCAGGACCCTGGCAGTAGTGCTGAAAGTGTGGTGTTGCATGCTGATTTCCATAGTCCATGTGCGTGCACGTGTGTGTGTGTGCATAAGTGTGTGTGCGTGTATGTGGTACTGGGATCAAATGCCTGGCCTTGGCAAGCACTGTGACCCTTAGTTACACTGTTAGTAATAGGCTTTTGAGGCTGGGTCTCACTCGTTTTGCTCAGTAGCACAGATTCGTCCTCACTTCAATCCTTTCCTGCCATTCCTGTGTTCTGGGGTAGAGGCTGGGCCAGCCCTTTCCTGGCTTCTCATCACTAGAAGCTCAGTAGTGCCTTTTAAATACTGTGATTTTTAAATACTGTGAAACTGGAAGAGGTAAATTTTCCTTTCTCTTAATTACAGTAAGAGCAGAATTTTGGCTTTTGTTCAATATGTTAGAAATCAACAATATGAACTAACTAGTACCCTCAGAGCTCCCAGGGACTAAACCACCAACTAAAGAGTACACATGGTGGGACTGATGGCTCCGGCAGCATATGTATAGCAGAGGATGGCCAAGTCAGTCATCAATGGGAGGAGAGGCCCTTGGTCCTGTGAAGGTTCTATGCCTCAGTACAGGGGAATGCCAGGGCCAGAAAGCAGGAGAGGGTGGGGTGACGAGCAGGGGGAAGGGGAAGGGAACAGGGGTTTGTTCTTGTTTTTTTGTTTGTTTGTTTTATTTTTTTGGAGGGGAAACTGGGAAAGGAGATATTGTATGACATGTAAATAAAGAAAATATCTAATAAGGAAGGAAGGGAGAAAGAAAGAAAGAAAGAAAGAAAGAAAGAAAGAAAGAAAGAAAGAAAGAAAGAAAGAAAGGAAGGAAGGAAGGAAGGAAGGAAGGAAGGAAGGAAGGAAGGAAGAAAGGAAGAAAGATAGAAAGAAATCACCCAGTCCAATTTCTCATCCTCTAAAGACAACACTTAGTCTGTGGCAGCAGCAGCAGCAGCAGCAGCATTCCTGGTTCTGAAAGCCTCCCCAGGCTATTCTACTTCCCTTTAGAGGGACAGAGGGTGCTGGGGCAGCCCAGAGCAATGGACACACTTGAGCTCCTCACTCCTGTGAATCCCTGTCACAACCTCATTGTTTAACAATGAGGGTCTGTATAGGGGTCATTTGGAATAAGTGTAAAAGCTGTCCACTATCCTGATATTTACCATTGTACACCATAGGCACTGTACACGTGTCAAATTATCACATTCCACCTCTGTAATTAACAAATTCAACCATAATTAATTTTGAAATCAGAAAATAGTCTAAATATGTTGAGAAATGGCATATTTTACGGCAATCTTGTCCCCTGGAACTGTGAGAGGCCCAGTCCCTTTCCCCTTGTGAGAAGGACTACATGCTCAAGAATACCACTGGACAGAGTTCATATATGGTGATCTTGCAGATATTTTTGAAAGCAATAGCTGGAATGTGCATCTAGCTAGGCATTCAATCCAAGAGTATGGGTTACAGGCAGAACAATGCACTTTACCCAGTAATCCCAATACATACCTTTAATCCAGCAAGAGCACCATTGCTAAAGGGCTTCCTCATCAAAATCAATAGCAAATTCATCAGAGAATTCGGTGTTACTTCAGTAATTCCTTGACTGCAAGGCTCCTTTGTCAGCTAAGGGTGTGCTGTGACCAAGCCAGAATTCTGTCTTCCATCAAGCTGAGCTTTTTAATAAGAGGATCATGGTGACCTTTTCCGACAGATGACTCAATGTGTGGACTGCCTGACTTTTTATAAAATTAACTCTAACGTAATTTTAACTGCATCATAAGCTACTGTGTGTTAAAGATACACATCTCACTTTCTTAGGGTTTCTCTTCAAAAATGGAATATTAAGTAAGAATGGAAAATGAACCTGCCCAAAATTTTATAGGAAGATAAGACACCTAGAGATAACAGGTAGAAAGTCACATAACTATGCCTCCATAAGTAACTTTTAAATACATTGTTAATGTCCAGTGAATCAAGCTATTTAATCTGTGTTTCAAAAAATAAACCCTGGCTTCTAAAACCACAGATTCCCAGCACATTTTGGAAACTGTTAGCTCACTATGATTTTGTAAGATAGATGTTTTTTGCCTCAAAAGATAAATCCCACTTAACATTGAAGACTTAGGTGGAAAAGAAATATCATTTTGGCATCTGTGGAAGACTTAAGGTCTTAAATGCTCTGACTGCCTGTGGAAGATTGGACCTCACAGGCATTCTTTCAGAATCCTTCTGGGAAAACCTGGTCTCCTGTCCACAATTAAATAAACACACCATATAGAAGAGAGACACCATCTTATTAGAATTCATGTTTGCACTGCACAGTAAAATTTAAAGGAGGTCAGAATGAATGTTCAAAACATACTTTCATCATAAACTCATTCATTCCCCTACACACTCTTAACATGTACATCTGCACAGAAACAAAAGGAGTAAGATGCAAAATGTAGGTACCAGGAATATCATAAATATGGTATTTCAAAGAATTTTATAATCTAGGATTTTGGGATTCCCAAAGACAATCTTCCAATGTTCAGCATGACCACGGATGTGGGAGAGGCATGTTTGTGAAAAGCCACAGCTCCATTTGATGTTGGAATAAAAAAATAGTTCACTGTGTGCCAGCTTGGACAAGAAGCCAGATCAATGGCAAAGTGAAATCTTTTCCTGCTGCAAAAAAGAAGTTATGGTTTTTAAATTAGAAGAGAAAAATTAATGAGTCTGTTTAATATTGACTGTGCACTGAAGTCTGAAATATTTCTCAACAAGCAGCAACATTGTATCAGCACTGTGAAAACTGGATCTTTGAAATGATTTATCCCAAACATGTTCCTAGTTTGCTCGGTAACATGTTTAATTTTAAATTTTTTTATTAATAAAAATGTCTCTTTTGTCTTTAGCCCTTTTACCTGATGACAATATTAAGCTTCTAAGATGTTTCACTCCAAATTTAGCCTTTGATAATATTTACTGGGTTAATTGTAAAACTTTGACCCAATAAATTCTAGTTAAGGCTTTACATGTTACACTGAGCCATTTTTAGTACTGATACTTTTTTCTATGAGACATTTTTCTTAATAACATAGTAGATTCAAGAAAAATGATTATTATATTTTATTCTTCCTTACATTCCTTACTGTTATTTACCCGTACACTAATAGATGAAAAGTGGGCTTCATCATTCTTGAAATTAATATTTTCTACAATTTAACAAAAAAGCATTTTTCTTGTATCTTTCTCTTACTGACACATTTTTTCCTGGTTTTCACCACTTCTTCATTGCAGTGTTAAAATTATTTTTTTCTTTTTTTATTAGACATGTTATTCATGCTGTATCTTCTCATTTGTCCTGGATAATATGGTTTCTTCCACATTCAATGAGTTTTTAGCCTTATTAACTATAATTACCCATTAATTTACTACTGTCACCACCACACATTTGATGCTTGTATTTATGCAAATTTCACACTGTAAATGTAGCCTTAGAAAATCTTTCCCTTTCCTTTTCTTACTTTATATTTTCTCTTAATTGTACTACTAGTCCATTTCCTTCTATGTTTAAATTAAAATTCCAAGGCCAGCCAATAACCAAAGTGTAATATTTACGTATATAAATATTCCTCTGTGACATCATTTCTATGCTAAACAATGAACAGTCTTATCCAAGAAAACCATTAGTTACAGACAAAGTTTCCAAGGGTAGCTGGCTTACAGGGGCAATAAAACTAATTGCAATACCCAGTTTGTCACGAATACCGACTTCATCCATTTTTGTAGATATATGATATGTTCTAATAGGTTGTATCACTTTTCCTGGTTATGTTTTGTTTACTTATTCTTTTATTATGCATGTATGGGTGGATGGTTTTCCATGTGTAACCACGTACCATGTACATGCTTGGTGCCTGAAGAGGCCAGAAGAGGGCGTCAGATCCCCTGGAGTCAACAGATGGTTGTGATCTTCCATGTGGCTGCTTGGAATTAATTGAACCTGGATCCTCTGTAGGAGTGACCAGTGCCTTTAACTGCTGAACCCCTCTATTTATTCTTTAAATACTCTTGATAGCTTGATAATTTCACAATAATTATTATATGGACAATCAATGTTATTCACAAGAATAAAATTTTCCTGAGTAGGCAAGAAACAGCACAGAACCACGTTCTTAAGTATCATAGCTTCCTTAAGAACCAAGCCTTCTCTTTCCTTCTTAAGAGTCCACAACCATTATCTGAAATACTCAGAGTCTGTATTTTTAGCCAGGCATGATGACATATACCTGCACTTGGGAGGTAAAAGTGGAAAGTTCAGAAGTCCAGGGCTATCCTCCTCAATATAGTGTGATTGGGTCTATCCTGGGCTACATGAGACCCTGACTCAAAACAAATGAACTTATAGATAAACAAACACCAAACTAAACAAAACAACATATTTATGAGTTTAATTTTTAAAGCTAAATATAACTGTAACTTGCTGTCTTGCAGCACAGACTGGCATCAGCTGCTGCACCTCGGCTCTATTTCTCCATTCTGGTGTCAGAAGCTGCCATACATATGTGTATGGTTCAATATTTTTTAAGTGTAAATGTATGGCTGTTTTGCCTGCATGTATGTCTGTGTATCACTTTTGTGACTTATACCTGCAGAGGCCAGAAGAGGGCATCAAATCCCCTGCGACTGGAGTTATACTCCATCGTGGCCCATTACATGGGTGCTGGGAGTGGAGCCCAGGTCTTCTGCAAGAGCAATAAGTGCTCTCAACTCTTGAGATAGCTCTTTACTCTCCCTCCCTCTTTTCTGCAGGGAGGGTCTCATTGGGCTGTGCTGGTTTGGAACTCATTATGGAGCCAATTTTGACCCCCTCCCTCCACCATTCCGGTGATAGGAAGACGGACATTTATTACCACATGAGGTCTGCACATCCTAACTAAGCTACGTATCCAGTCTCTAGCTGTGCCTTTGTCACAAACATCAGCTCGTCCTAGGACTTTTGAGTCCCCTGCTATGGCTAAGTCATTTGCAAACCACACTAACACAGTCTCCCTTTTCTAAGTCATACATATATGACTTCAGCTGGTAACCAGTTCCTGCGATGTAGAGGGGAAAATGAAGTGGCTGAGAAAGCAAGGCACAGCCTCCACAAATGCAAACACTCTCGCATCTCTTACGTCATTCTCCTTATGCCTTGAGCGTTTGTGTAAATCCCGCACACTGAGCACATTCCCCTCATAGGCCCCCCTTACTCTCCCTTCTCTCTCCCCTTCCTGAGTAACCTCTGTGTTTGTAACCATTGACCTGTAGCATCCATTGAATCCACTCACAAGCATCAGGGAGAGCACTGGAAAACTGTGACGCGCATTATGGAACTCATTTTTCTCTCCAATGTCCTGCATTTGTACTCAGAGATCCACTCTCCAGCCTTGTGCACAAGACTCTCCTGTCTGGCAGCTGCTCCCCTCTCTTAGAGTATTCCTATTTTCTCCATCTTTTAAAGTGCACAAGATCACTCTGGCATGAAGAAACATAAACGTCGCTGGTATAAGAGAGATGTCTGAGGTCTTTTGTTTTATCACTCCAATGAAAAGTTACCTTAAAGTTGTCTCCTGGATATCCTTGTCAAGCCTTCCCTATCCAATGGTTACCCCCTTATATGCCTCTTCATTTGCCATGTATTGTTGTGTGGCAGCTTTATCCTTGACAGTCATAGTCCCCAGCACACACAGCAGTAGATACATTTCACAGATTCAGTGATCTGTAATCTGACCAGACATTTGATTCTGCATTGTAAACACGTCCTGAAACAGAGAAGTCTCTCCGTGGCTGATAAGATGACTCTGTCAATATATTGTTTTATGGCCATTTGTGATGATCTGAGTTCAATCCCGAGATTCCCACATGACTGAAGGAAAGCGCAAACTCCCACCTGAGTTGTCTTCTGACCGCCACACATGAGGCACGGCATGTGTACCCCAATAAATGAACAACTGTAAATAAAAAGAATTAAAGTTTCATTGTATGAGGAAGTGGGTGGGAAGGTCTAGTAGGCCCATCATGCTAAGGAAAGATCTTGTGGTAGAGTATAGCGAAGGCTGAGTGAAAGCAAGCTCTTGTTCATGTTGACAGCCTCATGCCTGGAGTATACATCCTACAACTACATATGGTGCTGCTGTGAAGGGTAAATTCTCAGAGAGTCTCTGACAAGGAAATCCCATGTCTCTCAGTCAGTTACTCCATCTCCTTCCCATACTGACTTACAAACACAGCACAGTGTCTCCCAAGAGACTCTTCCAGTGCCTGACTAATACATAAGTAGAGGCTCACAGCCATCTGTTAGACTGAGCACAAAGTCCCCAATGAAGGAGCTAGAGAGAGGACCCAAAGAGCTGAAGGGTTTCCAGCCCCTTAGGAGGAACAACAATATGAACTAACTAGTACCCTCAGAGCTTCCAGGGACTAAACTACCAACCAAAGAGTACACATGGTCGGTCTCATGACTCCAGCTGCATATGTAGCAGAGGATGGCCTAGTCGATCATCAATGAGAGGACAGGCTCTTGGACCTGTGAAGGTTCTATGCCCCAGTGTAGGGGAATGCCAGGGCCAGGAAGCAGGAGAGGGTGAGTTTGTGAGCAGGGAGAGAGGGGAGGGAACAGGGTTTTGTTTTGTTTTGTTTTGTTTTGTTTTGTTTTTGGGGGGGGGACCGGGAAAGGGGATATCATTTGAAATGTAAATAAAGAAAATATATAATTAAAAAAAAAAAGAAAAAAGAACACAGCACAGTCCTCATTCCTAGCCTTCCTCAGCAGTATGTGTTGGCATTTAAGCATCAGGAATGGTCAGCAGACCTGACGTGGATACAGACAGCTTTAGCATCCTAGAACTCACACACTCTGTCACAATTCTCACATAAGACAACAAAGTGGGCCAAAAGTCTGTCAGGAATTCTGTTTCAAACAGGTGATAGTGGTATTGAACATGGTTAACCATCCCAAATTTTCTAAGGTTTTAACCTTTTGGGAGGTCCCAGCTTTGCCTTTGATTATAATTTCTCTGTTAAAATTACATTTCCCCATGTCAGCCTCCTGAGTGCCACCTTCACTTCCTTGTTCCTGAGCGTGTAGATCAGAGGGTTGAGAAGAGGCATCACAATGTTGTAGAAGAGGATGAGGAACTTGCCCTGGTCCTGGGAGGAGCCGTTCCCCGGCTGCATGTACATGTAGATGATATTGCCATAGAAAAGTGAAACCACAGTGAGGTGCAAGCCACAGGTGTTGAATGCCTTCTGCCGCCCTGCAGCTGAGCGGATTCGCAACACTGCTCTCACTATGTAACCATAGGAGACCAAGATGAACACCAGGGGCGACAGCATGATGCCTATTGCCAGGATGAAGGCAATACCTTCAGCGACATCTGTGTTGGTACAGGCCATCCTGATGAGGGCTGGCATTTCACAGAGAAAGTGGTCCACACTGCAATACCCACAGCAAGGGAACAATGATTATGTCATTGTGGACATAATCAAAGAGACACTCAAATCAGACAGAGCCTTGATGATGTAGTGCAGGGGCTTGCAGACTGCCACGAAGCGGTCATAGGCCATGACAGCCAGCAGCAGGCACTCCACACCCCCCAGGACCAGGAACAGGACCAGCTGCAGAGCACAGCCCACATAGCTGATGGTCTTGTCCGGCCCGCTGAGGTTGTAGAGCAGCTGTGGGATGGAGCTACTGGTGAAGCTGAGGTCCAGGAAGGACAGGTGTGTGAGGAAGAAGTACATGGGGGTGTGCAGGTGCGGGTCCAGCCTGGACACCAGGATGATGGTGCTGTTGCCCAGCAGGGTCAGGAGGTAGGCGGGCAGGATGATGGCGAAGAGGACCCTCTCCAGCTGGGGCCAGTCAGAAAAGCCTATAAGGATGAAATGGCTGAAGGTGCTGTCGTTGGCTGCACCCATCTCTACTGCACCTGAGGAAGATGGGAAAAATAAATAAAAATACAAATAAATAAATAAATTCAGTATTACTAATGATACTTACATTTCTTGTAAATGCATTTGGGCAAAGTTTACAGGGTGATTTTAAAAGTGGATACAATGCTTCTCACTAAGCAATCAGAAATTCTGGCAAAACATAACAGAAAACCAGAAAATACGTTTTCAATAAAGAAAAATGTTGGCCAAAATTAAAAATAAAAACATTCTACGGAGAAAAAGAACAAACTAAGCCTTCAAACAATATACTTGGATGGTCTTCTGAAATAAGGGTTCTGCATATGTTTTTTGGACAAGGTCTCGGGTTGTCTCGGGTTGTTCAGGAATATACTATGTGTTCAAGGTTGGCTTCAGATTCATGGAAAACTATCTGCTCCTGCCATAGCTTTTGAATATGAAAATACATTTCCAAATTAAAGGAAATAAGTATACTTTTTGCTATTGTGATCGCTAAGGATACTCCATTTCATACCAGGCACCCATTTTGGTACCCACTAGCTATTTGTTTCTGACCCATCTCTGGGAGATAAGCTCCCAGGATCCGTGACTCAGAGACCCCCCACCCATAAATGGATAGCTATGACTACTTAACTTGCTATCATATGACTAACTACTTTTTTTGGCTTCTGTACTTTCTTATTAGGATACCCAAAGATTGTTTGGGGTTCGCTTCACTTGGTAGAGCAAGACAGTTTTGCTTGCTTGCACGGATAGTGAAAATTTTGTGGTTTCCCCTTTAAAAATCCTTCCCTCTCCTCATTTCTCAGGACAATCTCAAATCTAGTTCAGAGACTGTTCATCATGCTAGCAACAAATCACTAGATCTTTTTAATAATTAATTAATTAACATCCCAAACACTAACCCCCTCACAGAGTCCCTCTTCTGTTCCCTTATTTTCTGAGAGGATGGGGTCACTGTGGGCAACCCCAGACCCCCGGCACATCAAGTTTCTGCCAGTTTAGGCATGTCCTCTCCCAATGAGGCCAGACAAGGCCAACTGAGCTGTGTGTCTGCTACATATGTGCCAGGTCTTCATTCCAGCCCATGTATGTTCTTTGATTGGTGGCTTAGACTCTGAGAGCTCCCAGGTTTGTTGACTCTGTGGTTGTCCTGTGGGGTTCCCATCTACTTCAGGGCCTTCAGTCCTTCTCCCAACCTATCCATAAGTGTCCCCAACCTCTATCTAAAGTATGCTTGAGGGTATCTGAATCTGTTTCAGTATGCTACTGTGTAGAACCTCTCAGAGCACAGTTTTGCTAGGCTCCAGTCTGCAAGCATAACCGAGTATCATTAATAATGTCAGGGATTGGTGTTTGCCCATGGGATAGATTTCGAGTTGGGCCTGTTATTGGTTGGTCATTCCTTTGCTCTCTGCTCTAATCCTGCATTTCTTTAGACAGGATAAATTTTGAGTTGAGAGTTTTGTAGGTGGGTTGGTGTCCTTATTCCTCCACTGGGGGTTCTGCCTGGCTATAGCAGGTGGCCTCTTCAGATTCCATGTCTCCAGAGTTAGGCTAAGGTCACCAGCACTGGCTCCTGGAAGTCTACTCTATCCCAGGTCTCTGGGACTTCATAGGAATTCCTACTCATACACCACAGTTTCAGATTTCCACTCATTCTTCAGGCCCTCTGGGTCTATCTCCTGTCTCTCCCTGCACCCAATCCTGCCTTCCCATTCCCCTTCCCCTACCTCTCCCACCCAGTTCCCTTCTTCCCTCGGCCTCCTGTGAATATTTTCTTTCCCTTTCTATGTGTGATTCAACTATCCTTGCTTGTGCCTTCTTTCTTGTCTAACTTCTTTGGGTCTGAGGGGTGTATCATGGGTATCCTTTATGGCTAATATCTCCTTATCAGTGAGTATGTAGCATGCATGTCATTTTGGGGTCTAAGTTACCTCACTCAGTATATTTTCTAGTTCCATCCGTCTGCCTGCAAATTTCCTGATATCCTTGTTTTTAATATCTGAATAATATTTCATTATGTAAATTAACCACATTTTTTTGTAACCAATCATTGATAAAGGGATATCTGGGTTGTTTCCCGTTTCTGGCTATTACAAATAAAGTCATTATGAACATAGTTTAGCACATGTCCTTGGGGCATGGTGGAGCATCTTTTGGGTATATGCTCAGGAGCAATATAACTCAGTCTTCAGAAAGAACTATTTCCAATTTTCTGAGAAACTGCCAGCTTGATTTCCAGAGTGGTTGTACAAGTTTGCAATCCCACTAACGATGGAGTAGCGTTCCCCTTTCTTCACATTCTAACCAGCATGTGCTATCTCTTGAGTTTTTTATCTTAGGCCTTCTGGTTGGTGTGAGGTGGAATCTCAGGGACATTTTGATTTGCATTTCCCTGATGACTAAGGTCTTTGAACGTTTCAAGTGCTTCTTGGCCATTTGAGATTTTTCTGTTGAGAATTCTCTGTTTAGCTCTGTACCCCGTTTTTAAATTGCATTATTTGGGTTTTGGAAGTCTAATTTCTTGAGTTCTTTATATATTTTGTCTATTAGTGCTCAATCAGATGAAAGGGTAGTGAAGCTATTTTTGCAATCTGTAAGTTGTCATTTTTGTCCTATTGGCCTTTGCCTTAGAGAAGCTTTTCAGTTTCAAGAGGTCCCATTTATCTTAAAACACGAGCCATTAGTATTCTGTTCAGGAAGTTTTTCTCCTGTGCCAATTCATTCAAGGCTATTTCCCACTTTATCTTCCATTAGATTCAGTGTGTCTGATTCTATGTTGAGGCTCTTGATCCATTTGGACTTGAGCTTTGTGCAGAGTGATAAATGCAAATCAAATTGCATTCTTCTACGTTCAGACATCCAGTTAGACCAGCATCATTTACTAAAAATGGTTTCTTTTTTTTTTTCACTATATGGTTTGGCTTCTTTGTCAAAAATCAAGTATCCATAGGTATGTGGGTTTATTTCTGGGTCTTTGATTCTATTCCATTGATCAACCTGCCAGTCACTGTATCAATACCATGCAGTTTTTAATCACTATTGCTCTGTAGTACAGCTTGAGGTCAGGGATGGTGATTCATCCAGAAGGTCTTTTATTGTTGAGAATTGTTTTGGCTGTCCTGGGCTTTTGTTTTCCATATGAAGTTGAGAATTGCTCTTTCAAGGTCTGTGAAAATATTGTGTTGGAATTTTGATGAGGATTTTATTAAATCTGTAGATTGCTTTTGGCAATGTGGCCATTTTCACTATGATTTAAACTTTAGTACTGTTTCTTTTACAAATGTGGGTGTCTTCCATTTGGGGCATAGATGTTCAGAATTAAGATATCTTCTTGGTGGACTTTTTTCCTTTGATGAGTATGAAGTGTCCTTCCCTGTCTCTTTTGATTACTTTTGGTTGAAAATTTATTTTATTAGATATTAGAATGGCTATTCCAGCTTGTTTCTTGGGTCCATTTGCTTGGAAAATCTTTTCCCAGAACTTTATACTGAGATAATGACTATCTTTGTTGCTAAGATGTGTTTCTTGTATACAGCAGAGTTACGGATTCTGATTATGCATCCATTCTGTTAGCCTGTGTCTTTTTACTGGGGAATTGAGTCCGTTGATGTTGAGAGATAATAATGACCAATGCTTGTTAGTTCCTGTTATTTTGATGTTGGTGGTGGTTGTGTGTGTGTGTGCGCGCGTGTGCATGTGCACGCGTATTTTTCTTCTATTGGATTTAATGGTATGACATTATTTCTTGTGTTTTCTTGAGTGTAGTTAGTCTCATTAGGTTGGAGTTTTCCTTCTAATATCCTCTGTAGGGCTGGGTTAGTAGAAAGTTATTGAATTTGGTTTTGTCATGGGATATCTTGCTTTCTCCATCTATGGTAATTGAAAGTTTTACTGGGTATAGTAGCCTGGTTTGGCATTTATGTTCTCATAGGGTCTCTACAAGACCTAGACCCAGGCTCTTCTAGGTTTTAGAGTCTCAGATGAGAAATTGGGTGTAATTCTGATAGGTCTGCCTTTATATGTTACATGGCCTTTTATCCTATGCAGTTTTAAAAATTCATTCTTTCTTCTATATATTTAATTTTTTTATTATTATGTGGTGGGAGGATTTTCTTTTCTGGTCCAATCTGTTTGCTGTTCTGTAAGATTCTTGTACCTTTATTGCCATCTATTTCTTTATTTTAGGAAAATTTTCTTCTAATATTTTGTTGAAGATGGGTTGGGTGCCTTTGAGCTGGGTTGCTGCTTCCTTCTCATCCTCCTGTTCCTCCTTCTCCTCTTCTTCTCTCCCTCTTCTTCTTCCTTTTCCTCTTCCTCTTCCGCTTCCACTTTCTCTACCTCCTCCTCCTCCTTTGCTTCTTCTCATTTTTTCTATTCCTATTATCATTATGTTTGGCCCTTTCATAGTTTCTCAGATTTCCTGGGTCTTTTGTTGTTGGAAGCTGACTCCTAACAGAAAGTGGCTATCATCTCTGCAGCCATCTCGGGCTATTTACTTACAGGTTGGTACTTTTCCACCCTGATGAGAGACTTGTTTTTCTAGCATGATGTTTTTGCAAGCAGCCCACCACAGCTGAGCATACTCTGATGACAACCTTTTTTTCTGGACTTGTGGTTAAGTGACTCCAGCTGCACTCCCCAGCTTGTGCCTATATACCCATAATTGCCTTTCAATAAATGAGACTTAATCAGACATACTGTCTTGTCTCCATTCTTTGTGTCTCTTGCTCCTCCATCCCCACTCTCTCCCTTGCAGACCCCATTGACTGACCCATGGACTGGGTCATTTTATGTCATAAACTTTTTAGATTTTGCTTATTTTCTGACTGATCTATTGATTTTGTCTATCATTTCTTCTAACCCTGAGATTCTCTCCTCCTTCTCCTGTATTCTGTTGGTGTTGCTTGTGTTTGTAGTTCTTCTCTTCCCTAGGTTTTCCATCTCCAGAATTGCCTCTGTTTGTGTTTTATTTATTGCTCAGACAGTTTTTATTCATATCTTTCACCTGTTTGATTTTTTTCCTATATTTCTTTATATTTATTTGTTTCCTCTTTATGCCTCTACCTCTTCGAATGCATTTTCCTGTACTTCCTTAAGGGATTCATTCATGCCCTGTGTGGACCCTATTTTTCAAGCTGTGTCCCAGTGACACCCTGCTGGCATGGTGGGCAGATCTGATTAGGATGGGTAGTCAGGCAGGGTCCCCTGCTGTAGGGAGTTGCAGGGTGCTCTGAGTCAGGAGAGAGAAAAAGAATGAAGTTGCCTACATTTTAGGGCAGAGGAAATGTACTATGAATTTAAAATTGGGATTATTTGTCTTTAGGATAGATTTATATTCGGATTCTGTCCAAATCACGTGGGGAATTTCACCTGCAGTTCAGAACTTGGACAGAGAAAATTAGTCACTGATTGCAGAGAAGAGAGGCAATGATAATATTGTCTGCTAGGTACAGGTAATAAATAATATTGTCTGTGGCTCCAGGTAGAAAGATCAACAGATAGATATTATACAGGTATTGTTAAACTATGTCTGTGTCTCCAGGCAGAGGGCCAAACAGATCTTGATATAACAAGATGGCTGCTCTTGGCAGAGAGCCAAACAGAAATATGATGTAAGATGGCTTTATATGTCTCACAGGATACTCAAATTCTGTCTAACCTGGGCTCCAAGGGAATCTTTTTTTTTTTTTTTATCCTGCTTGGCAAAATAGACAAGGCCTAAGAATAGGCAAATACAGTATTTTAGTTTGCTTCATTTGGTTTGGATTGTTTTAATTCTCAGAATGGGTGTGATTTTGAGTTTTGTGGTTATATCTTGATGATACTAAAATTTTGTTTTGAGATTTGTATATTACAGAATATACAGCCTTGGTGAATCTCCTCATCAGACATGCTGAACTGACCTGCTTGAACTTTTAATATCCTTGACTTTCAGCTGGATCCAGTCAAGACACAGGCATTAGAGACTAATCAACCCTATTTTCCCTACCTCCCCCTATTCAAAATATCTCAATGCCCATATTCAGCTTGAAAATGTTATGAAGAGTCATGGCTCAAGTTCCCTGGGCTTTGGGGCTGGAGGGGGTTATTATAGGTTGTCTTTCTAGGGAATATAGAAATGCTCATGCTGGAACAGGGAGGAATAGCTAGAATTGATTGAATGGCCATGATCTTATTTAGTATAAATCTTTTTAATTGTTACTAAGCGGTTACTAATACTGTCCAGAAATAGGACACAATTTACAGGTTAGGACAGCTAGTCCTTAATTTCTTATTTTGGTGCCGAATTTATTTTGAGGCAAAAACAAGTTTTCATTGGTATAAATTTCTTCTATTGATACTAAAAATTTTAAAGTACAGGGCTTAGACACAGTCCTTCTATTACTGTTTTTATAAACTGATCTGAGATGATTAAGCCTGTAAGTTAAGGGTCAAATAGAAAATTCATGGCTCTGAGTTTATTGTTATGATGTTTTCAGATATTCCAATTAGAAATAGCTGAGGGTAGTTAAGGGAGAACAGTCCATATTACTTTATTAATAAAGATATTCATAGATAGTTGGTTTTCAAAAACGTCAGAAATCCACAGAATGTGACTTTTAATGTTATTTATTCACATGTTGTTGAGACTGGTCTGCTCCTGGCAACATTCTATGTCTTGGATTCAAAGAAGAAATTGAGCATCTATGGAGTTGCTCTAGTTGTGGCAAGACAGCCACTAGACAAGAATTGCCTCATTTTATCTACATACATAATACTGTCCAGAAATAGGACACAATTTACAGGCTAGGACAGCTAGTCCTTAATTTCCTGTTTCTCTAAGGTCTGTCAGATGATCCTGGCCAGAAGGCCGAAGACCAATGCTCCAATGTTTTGAAGTATAAGGAGAATCCAGGTGATCAGCAGCTTCTATAAATTGGCTACGTTTTAGAAGCTATATTTTGTGCTTCTCATATTTTCAGGTAATATTAGTCAGTCTTGGATTTCTGACAGGGTTGAAAAACTACATAGTTTCATAGCCAATCCAGGCTATTTTCTTTGAGAAAACAAATTTGAGAGGATGATTTTCAGATGGCATACAATCTAAATCCAGGACATAAGTCAGGTGTAAAATTATAAGACTTTTAAGTTAGGACAGATGACATTGTTCTATCTTAATGACACAATTGATGGACTGCGTGTTACGTCTATCTTATACATTATAAATTACAAAATGGTAATAGATGTGCTCGATTTACATTTTGAATGGAAAGTTGTTTTTTTT
>NW_022196911.1:53865576-53866189 GCF_008632895.1 Mastomys coucha
TTTTATTTAAACAGGAAGGGTGATGTGTGACAGGATTTTCCCTGTCCAGCCACACTAAAATATTAGGGCAGCAGGAAGCCTGTGATTGGACAGGGAAAAGGGAGATGGAGCTAAGAGTTGGAGAGACAGAGAGCATCTCAGGGACAGGAGAGGAAGGCCAAGATGGAGGAGGACAGACAGGAGAAAGAATGTGAACCAGCATGGCTTTAGAGAGCCACAGGTAGTTATGTTATCATAAGGTTAGAATAATTGGGATAAAGCTTTTATCATTATCAATTGGTTCTGAAATTACTGTATTGGCATCTTATAAATTGAGAATTTATTGATACACAAATCTGATTGGTTAATTATAAGCTTCTAGAGTTTTGTTTCTACCGGGTTGATGGGTGCTGTCTGGAGGGTGGACAGTCACTGTGTGGAGCTGGCATGGCAATGATCCACCAAGGGACTCAGGAGCTCCGGCCCAGAGAGACCATGGAGTTGAGATCACCCAGCTAGAGCCATGTGGTCTTCACACAATCTGTGAGGACAGTGTGCCCACACGCCACAGGGGCTCACAGTGAGGAGCCTGGCAGAGTAGACATCACAAGGGATACTTCCCCAACTGTTCTCA
>NW_022196911.1:53866491-53867871 GCF_008632895.1 Mastomys coucha
TTTATCCAGAATCTTATGGCAGACATGGGGTGAGGTGGGTCAAGTCAAAGGTTGGGGTTTAAGGACAAGGAGCCAATATGATTCCACAAAACGCTTTGTTGGGAATATTGGAAAAGTGAAACACCAGACTATGCAGAAGTCGATGCTAAATGGTGATCATAAAGAGACACTTTGTTCATATGAATAAAACGCCTAGAATGTGATTAAGAAATTAAAAAAACAGGGTTGGTAAGATAGCTCAGTGGGTAAAGGTGCTTGCTGCCAAGCCTCTTGACTTGACTTGGATCCCAAGACCAGTAAGGTCAAAAGAGAGAACCGACTCCTACAAGTTGTCCTTTGACATCCACACATGCACTGGGAAACATGCCAGCCTATGCACCTACACACACACACACACACACACACTAAGTAAAAGTAATCAAAAAGAAATTTAAAAAATGAAATACATTTCTAAGGAAAGTTGTACTTGGCACCAGGTTACAAGCTGGTGGGAACTTACGTTGCTGTTACATTAGTTATATTAGTTACCACTTCATTACCATGACTACATCACTTAGCATTGGTGAAGAAGTAATGCCCAGAGGCTCAGGGGTTCGGATGGTTTTGTCCATCTTGTCAAGAAGGTGTGGCAGGCTGAGCTGCTCCTCACCTCATGGCAGCCTGGAAACAACAGAGAAATGTGGCTTCCTGCTTGTTTCTTTTTTCGTAGAATTGTTAACTGGCTAGGGCCCAGAGCCACATTCAGGGTAGGTCTTCCCCCTCAGTTGATGCTCTACAAACACTCTCTGGCCCACTCTGAGGTATCCTTGGTCTCCTGGATTCTAAACCTAGTCACGCAGACAAGAGAGATGAGTGAGAATACTCTTTATTGATTCATGGCTCATCGTGGGGTAGAATGGTTGGGAAACATGTGACATTCAGTTCATTCACAAAGCAGATGGTTTGGAACCTTACACAGGATTATAGAAAGCCCAGAGGATGCAAACCAGTGTGGAGCCGTCCACTAGTGTGGTCAGATCTGGTACTGCCAATGCTACGCAAAGCCTTATGTGGACTGACATCCAGGCCAGGGGGGCCTGCCCTCCATACTCCTGATATCAGAATAGGGACATATATGGTGATGTGGGGACAGAGAGCATAGATGCTTATGCCCTAACTGTAAGGCCAGCTACCCACAGTCACTCTCCCCTAATGTCCCTAGTGTAAAAAGTGCACAGAAGGCACCTGTTGTCCCTTCCCTTACCATGAGAACACATCTCACCATGTACAGGATAACACTACACCAGTCTAGGGACAGACCGTCAGATCGGCATCTTTCATAGGAAAGTCTGCTTTAACCACAGGGAAGAAATTTAAAACACACCATCCTCATGACTACCA
>NW_022196911.1:53868709-53880770 GCF_008632895.1 Mastomys coucha
ACCATGTAGTGCAGGGGCTTGCAGACCGCCACGAAGCGGTCATAGGCCATGACAGCCAGCAGCAGGCACTCCACACCTCCCAGGGCCAGGAACAGGACCAGCTGCAGAGCACAGCCCACATAGCTGATGGTCTTGTCCGGCCCACTGAGGTTGTAGAGCAGCTGTGGGATGGAGCTACTGGTGAAGCTGAGGTCCAGGAAGGACAGGTGTGTGAGGAAGAAGTACATGGGGGTGTGCAGGTGCGGGTCCAGCCTGGACACCAGGATGATGGTGCTGTTGCCCAGCAGAGTCAGGAGGTAGGCGGGCAGGATGATGGCGAAGAGGACCCTCTCCAGCTGGGGCCGGTCAGAAAAGCCTATAAGGATGAAATGGCTGAAGGTGCTGTCGTTGGCTGCGCCCATCTCTACTGCACCTGAGGAAGACATCAATACTGACAGTGATTGGAGGCAGATAGAGCTTATTTCTTGTTTACGTACAAGGTGTAGATAACAAGCAAACTGTGGCAAGCCAGTTGTTATGGGTAGAAATGGGTCAGGGTTGGTTTTGAACCCAGGGATTGCTGCTTAGCGTGCCTGCCTCACTCTCTCTACTCTTGCCTCTAATTCCATGAAGTGAGAGCTGAATTGGACTGTGACCCAGATTTTAAATCTCTCCAGACCCACAATCCCAAGTTCCTGTCCAAAGGCAAAGGGCACAAGATACAGCCCGGCATAATCAACCAAGAGCACTTGAAGATGCCCAGAACAGCTGACGGGAACTGTGGACATCACCCATGTGAACCATGTGGGTTGACACACACACAGATGTATTTAAAAATAAATTTCCTGGGATTTTTTTTTTTAGAGATTTTTGAAAATTTGGCAATTCAAGGACAGACTAGTGTTCCCTAGAAATATCTTTAAATATTTTTTACAAATGTATAAACTGTATATATACATTGTGCATTTTATAACCTATGGCAAAATATAAAGGAATCTACTATAAATCATTAAAGTTCATCAAAATGGATAGGTACAGAAACTATCTAGAGCATTGTTCCCAGAAGAGAGGACTTAAATGTGGAGGTGAAGCACTATACCACATCTGGATCAACCTCACTGTGGTTTGCTTGGCATGCGTGGGACATACTCTGTTCTTTTCATTGTTATTTTTAGTGAATTTTGGATTTCTGGAGAGAGGAACGGTGTAGGAGACAATAGGTTATCAGTGAAACCAGGTGCTCATAGGACCTTTGTCTGGGCCTGCTGCCTAAGTGGCATCATGCTCGTTTATCTCCCAAACTACCTAGGAAATATTGTTTAAAGAAAAATGAAGTCCCAATTAAAGCTTTGTTTTAATTACATTTATGCGTGTACATATGTGTGTATGTGTGCATATGTGTGTGTGTGCATGTGCGTGTGTGTGTGTGTGTGTGTGTGTGTGTGTGTGTGTGTTAGCTCACCTTTGCAGGTACAAGGACAACTTTCAGGAATCAGTTTTCCCCTTCCATCATGTGAGCTTGGGGAATCAGATTCAGGTCATCAGGCTTGGCAGCAAGTCTCTTTACTCACAGAGTCTTCTTGCCAGCTAGAACAAGATATGGAGAAGGCCCAGGGTCCAGGTTTGAATCCTGCTGGGAAAAGATTGGCTGACTGACCTCACAGCTAAATAGCACACGCATAGTCCCTTGCTTCTGTAGTATATTACAGGAAAGGCAGAGAGAAAGAAAGGCTCTTTCTCTCAGGTTTGGTCAAAGTGTAAATAAACCCAATTTCTCTACCGATTTCCATCCCCTAATCTCTTTGGCATACAGGAAAGCTGAGGTGGCCTGCATGCCCTGCACCAATGCTGCATGGATTACTGAAAGGCGTGAGAAATTAATTACTTTTTGCATGCTTGATGAGAGTTTAAGTTGACATCATAGTTCTTAAGAGATCACTACTTCTCTCTCCACACACATGTTGTTTTAATAAAAGAAACATGTTTCATTTACAGGATTGAGAATTGAGTATTTTCGCTTTGCTCATTAATGTCATGTCTAGGAATCTGTCCTGTATTTTGACCACAAGTCAGAGGATACATACCCACCAGACCATCTTCACCCCATCAAAAGACAGATGGTTCATAGAAAGAGTGTGTGTCTATAGTTAATAGCCTCTAGTTAATAATACTTGTTATTTAACAGACAATGGTATTATAAATGGGAAACAAGCAATTTGCTTAATTCAAATGAGCATAGGCATGTGACATCACTTGGAAATTTGACCACTCAGATATTGCAAGTTCAAATACATGGAAAACAAAATATGTGACTGGGGTTCACTTTTGCCTAGCATGCATGAAGTCCACGTTTCATCTTCAGCACCATCCAGCACCATGTAAACGCAATGTGGTAACACATCATGGTAATCCCAGTAGTCAAGAAACAGAGGTAGAAAGATTAGGAGTTCAGGGCCATCTTTGGCTACACATCAAGCTCAGAGCTGTCCTGAGCTACTCAACAAAGCCAAATGTATTGTGAGAACACACACATAACTAAATAAGTAAATAATAAGAAATATCTCACTGTCTTTGTCTGTCTCTCTATCACTCTTTCTCTCTCTCTTCTCCCTCCCTTTTGCTCTCTCTCTCTCTCTAAGACAAGAGTCTTACTTTGTAGCCCTATTTGGCCTATAATTCACTATAGGAACTAGGCTGGCCTCAAACTTAGAGAGCTCCTCCTGCCTCTATCTCCCAAGCACTGGAATTAAAGGTATGTACCACCATGCCTGACAGTAAATCATTTTTTTTCCAAAATCATTCATTGGCATATTTCTAAGTAATATATACCATTTGCACATTTCTCTTAAATATATAGCTCATGGTTATTGATGATAATAGGTCAGTATATTCATGTTTTAAATTGCTGGCCCTCAGTCATCAACAAGAACATTTCTCAAGTTTAAAAGTTGCTTGTTAGCCAGGCAGTAGTGGCACACGCCTTTAATCCCAGCACTTGGGAGGCAGAGGCAGATGGATTTCTGAGTTCGAGGCCAGCCTGGTCTACAAAGTGAGTTCCAGGACAGCCAGGGCTACACAGAGAAACCCTGTCTCGAAAAACCAAAAAAAAAAAAAAAAAAAAAAAAGTTGCTTGTTTGTAAACCTTTTGTTTATCTACAAGTCATTTTCTCATTTCTTATTCTGCTATAGGTTTTTTTTTTGAGTTTTTTTGAAAAAATGTAAAAATGGGTCTTTCTTATTTCATACTTCAGTCGACAAGTATGCTCTTTCAGATATTTGTTCTAGTTTAAGAAAAGTACATATATAAGCATCTGTCTGTGTCTCTCTGTGTGTGTGTGTGTGTCTGTCTGTCTCTGCCTCTGTGTTTCTCTGACTGTCTCTGTGCAGGTTCCTTAAGAAGCCAGAAAGGAACATGGGATCAGCTGGACCTGGAGGTGGTTGTGAGCCTCCTGATGTGGGTGCTGGGAACCCAACACAGGTCATTTGCAGGTGCAGTAAGTGCTCTTAACCATTGAGCTAGTCCCAGGATAAAATGCTAGTCTGTCCTTTTATCTTTGTCATTAGCTTCTCAGAGATCAGAACCCCAAGTCTCCTCTGCATTCTCCTAAAAAACAGGATGAAAGTGGAGATGAGAGAGGAAGACAAAAGAGGTTGAACATATTGATATGGCTCTCCAGTCACTATAGCGACAAGCTGATGCTTCCAAAGGGGTGCTGGGAACTGAGAAACTCATGTTGTGCTAGGGTTTCTCAGTTGAAACCCTAGCACAACAAAGGGCTTGGGTCTCATTTTCAGAACAGCCTGAGTTCATATTTCCTTCCTAATATTCATTTTTCTGACTGACACTGTCAAGAACGACCTTCCCCTGGGAAGATTTGGCAACTTTTTATGTGCATGTTTAAGAGGAATGTTTACACTAGTGGCCTCCATGTCATCACATCTTAAGAGGCTGCTTTACTGATGCTCTTTTAAAAAAATCAGCTGCCTCTCATGTCCCCTCGGGATTTGTGTCTCTGTGAGAACTAAAGTCATTACTAGAGTGTCTAGATTTTGCATAACACACTATTTCAAATTTGATTCTACTAAGCTATTGATTTCTCTAACATGAGATTTTTTCTCTCCCTAAAACAAAAATAATATTAAGGAACAAATGAACATAAGACCTGAAATCTAGATGGAGTGCCATCCCCACCAGCAACTTCACAAGGCCTTCCCACTAGCACTAGACTTTCTTCCAACCTGGTACTGGGCACCTTTACTCTCTGAAAGGCTCCAGGAATGGCACAGCCCTTAATCTTTCTGAAGTAGTCTCTGGAGGGATAGCTTTTCCACGGCGGTGCTTAGCCTTAGGTCCAGGATTTCAGCTCTCTGCACAAGTACTTAAGTCCAGAGCACCATGACTATTGTCCTAGTGATAGAACTTCCCAGAGAAAAAAAAGAATTAAAAAGGCCATTCATGCCTGGCCATGGTGGTGCATGCCCTTAATCTCAGCACTTGGGAGGCAGAGACAGATGGATTTCTGAGTTCAAGGCCAGCTCTTCTCAGACCAATTGGAAGCATATGCCTGTCTGTGCCAGCTTTGTGGTAAAAATATTTTGAGCCATGACTGACAAGATCCTTTCTGATGCAGACATGTGTGCCTCCGACATCTGGACACCTCCCTGAGACATGAGCACTAGCACAGTGACCTCCTCTGAGACAAATATGATCAGTCAGTAAGCCACTTTACTTAGTGAGGCTTAGTGAGCTGTTGATGAGACCCTTTTGTGTAGGCTGTCCAGGGGCTTTGTTTGTCAGGACAAAGCTGTGACCTCCTAAGACAAGGAGAAAAATCTTATTTCATCCTCAGGGAGACACAAGCCAGAGGTTGAAAGGAAACAACACTCCCCAGAGGACATGATAAGAGGGTGCAGGCAGTTGTCCCCTCAGTGAGAAATGCACTCCCAGACCCGAAAACACTCTCCCAGGACAACTGCTTACAGGACAACTGCTTACAGACCCTCCCTGCTGGGCATGCCTGCTCTGAGAGAGATTTTTTTCTCTATGTCCTCTTTCCAGGTTCTTGCCAAAATCCGTTCTTGCTCTTTAACCAAGCCCCTAACCCCACCTCAATCATTCCTGAGACTCATTGCTGAGCCTGCTGTTTTGATAACCTCTAATGCAAAAATCATGTCTGCCTTTCTCCCCCTCCCTCCCTCCCTCCCTCTTTCCCTCCCTTCCTCTTCCTTCCATTCCTATCTCTTTCCAGCAGCTTCTGAGATCTCCAGCATTCCTGCTCTTTGGTTTCTTAAACTCTAATAAACTAAAGCTGTCCTTCAGTTTTCCTCTGGGTCCATTTTTAAATTCCTTTATCTATAAAATGGATAATATGTGTCTCAATGACATTAAATACCTCTCCATGCACTAAGTAGAGTTTCCTATGCTGGGGTAGCCTGAGCCAGGCACATCCTTGCATGCTTCACACCTGGACAGAGAGCAGGCAGTTACTCATGGGTTAACTCAGCCTCACAGCCGGATGGGTTTTCTTGTCCTGGAGAAATATTCCTCTTCCTCTTCCTTGCTCCAGAGGGAAACGTGGATAGGACCAGACACTAGATTGGAGCCGAGTTCTCCCTACATGGGTTGAAGTGACAGGTAGAAAGGCCAAGAGGAGACAGACAGTCATTCACAGACGGTGTTGGAAACAGCGAAACTGTTCACCTGCACAGAGGGGTCCTTGAGCTGTGTAGCATCTCTACAGCTTGTGTGTTTGGAAGCATGAGCAGAAAGTGTGTCACACTAATGTCACCTGTGGGTACTAATGGGTCAGACCGGGAGGATCTCCTGTCTTCACGTGTACTGCTTCATCTCAGAAATGTCTGCATTTGATTGGAGTCAAAGCTGTGAGCTTTTGCCAGGCCCTAGGGGGCTGGCAGTACTCAGAAGGAACTATTTCAGCTCTCTTGAACATTAACCTTTTTTAAAACAAAACTATTTTATCATTTAAAAGACTAAATAAAGATCTTACCCCAAGCCCCAGGTTTGACTATAATAACAGTGTGTAGGGTACTGAATTACCCTCTCAGAGCAGGGGACCTGGGTCATTCAACAAGGAGCCAATATACATTTCATTTCTGTTGTAAGATTGGGAAACCCAAATAAAACTCACACCTCATAGATCATCTCTTTCTTTCTTCCTTCCTTCCTTCCTTCCTTCCTTCCTTCCTTCCTTCCTTCCTTCCTTTTTCTTTCTTTCTTTCTTTCTTTCTTTCACAAACTCTAGTTTCAATATTAACACACAAGGAAGCTCATGTTTTCTGTGTCTGCTCAGCACTGTCACACCCAATCCTGTAAACATCACACATCACTGACAGTTAAGCAACACAATGTCTGTCCTATGTTGCTGCTGTCCTGTCTCAGTATCCTGGAATTACCTCCCCACTCACCAGGAGCTGGGACAAGATAGGTGGGCACTCTACTGCTGAGCTAAGCCCACAGCTTGTCTTTTTTGAACAAACAGGCTGAGAAGTGCAGATGTCTGGGATCAGCTCCCTCCTTCAGGACCTACTCACCATTGTACCTGAGTATGGCTAGTGCACTAAGCACCTCAGTGTAGAAGGTGTGGCCCCACAAAAGTCAGGATATTCAGTGCCTTCCTCATTAGATGCACATAGATGTTGCAGTTGGAGTCGCTGTGGAGAAAATCAAGGTACCTATGCCTGCCTCAGCATCACCCTCTGTCTGAAGGTGCCAATGTTTTTTTTTTTTTTTTGATATTTTCTTTATTTACATGTAAATTTCTCCATTCCCGGTTTCCCCTCCAAAAAACAAACAAACAAACAAAAACAAATCCCTGTTGCCTCCCACCTCCCCATGCCTGTCACCCCGCCCTCTCCTACTTTCTGGCCCTGGCATTCCCCTACACTGGGGCACAGAACCTTCACAAGGCCGAGGCCCTCTCCTCCTATTGCTGATCGAACCTGCAATCCTCTACTATACACATGCTGCCAGAACAATCAGACCCCTCCATGTGCAGTCCTTGGTAGGTGCCAATGTTTGCAGAGCAGAAAGCTGCAGTTGCGAAGATGTTGTTCTCCAGGGGAGCCTGAAAAGAGTCCCAAGGGGCTCTGAGTTCATCAGCATCCACAAGGGAGGCAGAGCCAGCATCCCCTTGGTATTCCCAGGTTCTAGGCAAACTTCTGAACCCACCAAGGTCATTAGCACGTTCATTCTGTTGTTGTCCTGTGCCACCTCAGTGTTCCAGTCCCCACAGATCCAACGAGGAAATGAGGGCCATGAGAATTTGTCTCTTGATAGAAAAATAATCTAATATAGCATGCAAGCAAAATGTGGGCACTAAATCTGTTGTTCAAAAGACAGGAATAAATAGGGACTGTTTTGTTTCTTTCTCCTATTCACAAGAATTACTATGTGGCTTTAAAATAATAATAAAAAAAATCATCTGAAGAACAACTAGATTGATTCGACTCAGAACAGGATCACACACCTTTTAAAACCCAAGATCCACTGAAAATCAGTCTGTTTTTTAATCTTTAATCAATAATTTTATGTCAAGAAAGAGCCTGTCTTTCTAGACATTAGAAGGATGTTGTAAGTAAATGGTTTAATTGAAAGATTCAGTTAATGATTTGGAAGGTGTTCTTCTATCTCTTTATTTTACTAATGAATTTGGGAAAATGTTGGCATATACAGATTTATACTTTAGTTTTAGACACTGAACATTGTCCTGAGCTCCACGATTTCCTTGTAAATATTCACATATTCAATGTTTCTCTGTGGAATTGTGAATAGACTCTAGTACCTCATATAACCAGGCAAGTATTGACCACTGAATGACTCCACAGACCTGTGTCCTTCTTTTAATATTACTGTGAAGGGAAAAATAAATAGAAAAATGTCTAGCAACTGTATACTTGGTGAGTCCTCAGGTGAATATTTGCACACATGTGGGTTGTCTACACCCTTTCCTTCTTCACATGCAGCAGACTAGATTGACAGAGACCAGTCACAAACCAAGGGGCTGATATGGAATAAAGGGCAAGTTAATCAAATTCTACTGACTAAGGTTCTCTGTCCCATGGGATGCTGTGAGTACGAGCTGCCACTCCAAGTGAGGCTAGTGGGTAGAGCCAGTGACACATGCCATCTTCCCCTAGAGTTCTTGATCCTGGGCTTTTCCAGTGTGCTGAGAAAACTGGTCTATTTAGGTAATTTATGTATTAAACTTGTGAGTTGATTTAGGAGAGTCAGGAGAGAAAACTATTTATGAAATTGGTTCTGTAAAGAACTCATCTAGTCTTCTGGACTTACAGGCACTGATAGTTATAGACTCAACTTAAAATATATTTATTTATTTTAAAGGCAAGTGTTTTATTTATTATTTATTATGTGTAAGTACACTGTAGCTGTCTTCAGATACTTCAGAAGAGGGCGCCAGATCAAATTCTGGATGGTTGTGAGCCACCATCCGGTTGCTGGGGTTTGAACTCAAGACCTTTTGAAGACCAGTCAGTGCTCTTAACCACTGAGCAATCTCACCAACCCAACAACTTGAGATTTAAAAGACAAAGGAATCTAATGTTTGGGGTGTAGTGAGAATTTTGGTTTCTTAAAAACACAGAATATTATGAGGATATTTTTTTTTTTAATCAGTTGTGGGGATATGGGGCTATTTCACAGCAGGTGACTATGATTTGCCTCATGCTCTAGAAGGGGCATGGTTTTGCCAGCTGCAAATAGTTTCTACAACTGTGGAACATTTGGGATTCTGGGACTTTTTGAGAGGGTATATAAATACTAGGGCCCCAATAGAAGGGACTGGTTGGCCAGTTGGTGGTTGGTTGCAGTCTGTTGCAGTTTGTCAAGTAGTAGTTATGTGCAAAGGGATGGAAAGAAATTAGATACTCTGATAGTGAAGCTCAAACTTACCCCAAGGAATTCATCCTCCCTAATCAGCAGGAAGTTGTCTAAGGATATTGTCAACTCCTCCCCCTCTATCCTTTTTCCCTCCTTCCTATTGTTACATGGTTGAAAGTTAGGAAGGAGGGGGTGGAGAAGGGTGAAAGAAAAAAAGAACCCACAAAGTAGCCAAAGTCTGGCTACATACAGGTTGTCTTTATGATTATTCTTCATAGAGAAAAGAGTGCACTAATTCTCAGAGCAGTGTAATGGAAGTGCTATACCAGGAAGAATTCATAAACCCCAAAAGAGACAGAGAGAGACAGAGACAGAGACAGAGATACAGAGAGATATGAATGGGTGTTCACAAGAGTGTGGCTCCACATATGTGGAGGCCGGAGGGTGATGTAGGAAATCATACTCAATTACTCTTCCACCTTATCGAGACAAGGTATCTAAATCAAACCCAGAACTAACTGATGTGGACAGTCTTGCTAGCCACCTTACTCTGGGAAATTCTGTCTGATGTTACAGGAGGGCTCTAGACCCACTTGAAATTTGCATGGGTTTAAGGGAACCTCACACTTTCAAGACAAGCAATTAAGCACAGAGACATCCCCCTGCTCCAGGTATCATGTTCCTACCTATGTGGTTCCCCACATTCCAAGTCAGTAAAACATCTGACACATGGCCTACATATCCCGATGGAATCCACAATTTAATGGTGTCATTGTGTCATTGCAAAGACCCCAAACTCCAGCAAGCTTAGTGAAACGATGTCTGAGAATACAGTACTACCCCATCACTGGAATCCTGTATGTCTCCAAAGTTGGCTTTCTAGTTAAAATTTTCCTGTGTCTAAAATAGACTGGGCATGTTTAGCACTTAGCATTAACCTTTATAGGATGGTGGCTGTCTAGTTACAAACTGTATCTCTATATTGCATTTTGCAACACATTTCTAGTTACATCATTTAATTCTCTTTCCAGGTACTTAATCATTTAGTCATGCAACAAATAAGCATGCAGCCATAACCACAGCCAGCCACTGTTTGAGATTCTGGAATGTGCTTAGGAATATCTGTTAATAAATATCCTGTTCCTCTTCATGGTGTTAACACCACACCATGAACAGACAAATAAATAAGAGTTCAGCACAGTGTACTGGGAACTGACACCTACTGATGTATACCATGTGGGGTAAGCGAGCCTCCATAAGCCTGGTGAAGGAGACTGGGAAGGTGTGCTCTGGGGGTGTGGAGAGAAGATGTGTCCAGTGAGAAGCCTTTAGTGGATTTATCAGAGAGAAGGGAAAAAAGAATTGCATGCAGAAATCACAGCTGGGGCGTAGCCCCATGATGGAAAGAAATTGGTTTGATGTAGCTCTACCATGCAGGCAAGGTAGCTGGAACAGAATGGAAATGGGAGGTGAGGGAGGAAGACAGAATTGGAGGAGGGATCAGACTCAGGTCTGTGAGGACCCGAGAGCTCAGCATGAAGGGTGAAGTTTACATTGGACTTTAAGCCTAGTGAGGGTCAGTACAGTGGCTCCACTGTCTGGGGCCTGAGTGGGTGTGTTGAAGATGAATGTGAGTAGAGCAGAGCCAGCTGGGATACTATAGGGAAGTGAGTGCAGTGATGCAGAAGAATTGGGGGTGGGGTGAGGTGGGGTGGGATGGGAAAGTGCAGGCTGCTACTGCAGCAGCTCCAGGTCAAGATGGCACGACTCTGCAGCCCTTTGAACACCAAGCCACTCTCACTGCTGAGGGACTAGAGGTGGACAGTGGAATCAGGAACACAGCCAAGGAGTTGCTTGGGGTGAGCAACAGAAGGAAGACATTGACATGCACTAGATACAGAGACTCTTTCTCCCTGTTTTTAATTAGAGGGAGATTTACTGTGGTAGGGTCCAGGGCTGAGTTTCAGGCTGGGTTTTAAATGCCTATTAGAGTTCAAGCCAACAGTTACATCTAAAAAGGTATTGTATGGGAGAAAGGGTAGGGAAGGTGGGGAAATAGGTATCTATTTAGAGGGCTTTGCAGGCAATGAGCTAGAATTCCAGAGTGAGAACATATTGAGGATTGGAAAAGCAAGGAGAAAGATTAAACGAAAGACGTGAGATTATAAATCTTAGAATACAGAGAATGATGTCTTTAATGACTCACATTGGGTTGGTGACTGATGTCTTGCTAGGAGACATGGAGAGATGGCAAGACTCAGGCATGCACTGGAGATGGGGAATGATGGTCTCCATGACAGGAAAGGTGGTCCTAGGACTGGGGTGTATCTGTTGTTTCCCTCCCAGAAAAATGGCTTCCCTGTCCCTGTGAGAGGTTGGAGATTCCACAAGAGATATCACCTCAGGCCAGTCATTGGTCCGTTGGGGAGGAAGCTCTAGGATGGATTAAAGACCCTTTGCTCTACAAGATCATGAACAAAGATGACTTGTGTAGTCTGTGAACTACCTATGAGGTCATGTAAAGACTTGTCATTTCCTATCTGTGAATGAGAGACAGAGCAGAGAAGTATCTTCGTATAAACAATTAAAAATATCTAGAAATATCAAGCCAGTTACTTAGCCACTAAATCCTGGGGGGGGAGGGGTAAGTTTAAAATAATGAGAAATTTTTGCCTGTTTCGATGTTGTAGATTAAATTCATGATGTTTAATAAGATAACCAAATGATTTTACAGCTAAGCTACATTCTCTGATTCCTTCCTTCCTTTCTTCCTTTCTTCCTTTCTTCCTTTCTTCCTTCCTTTCTTCCTTCCTTCCTTCCTTCCTTCCTTTCTTTCTTTCTTTCTTTCTCTCTTTCTTTCTTTCTTTCTTCCTTTTTGCCTTTGTTTTGCTTTTGAATTCTTTATTTTGTTTTGTTTTTCTTTTTGAGGTAGGATTTTGCAATGGAGCCCACATCAGCCTCAAAGTCCTGCCTCTGTCTCCCTGATGCTAGGATGACTGGCATGCACCCCTAATGCCAGAGCACAGGCTTGCTTTAAAAATCAACCCAGGGCTAGAAGATTGCTCAGGAGTGAGGAGCACTTGCTGCTCCTATGCAGAACCGGGGTTTGATTCCCAGGACGCACATGGTGGCTTGCCATTCACTGTTCATAACTCCAGTGTGAGGGGAGCTGATACCCTCGTCTGACCTCCTCGGACACTGCACACCCATGGTGCACAAACATAC
>NW_022196911.1:53881834-53882900 GCF_008632895.1 Mastomys coucha
TGTGAACCACCCCGACCCACTCATTAGTCCCAATGGGAGAATCTCTACTGCGCAGGCCTGCAGAGTGGAAGTTGATGTGGTTTGCAGAAGCAGGGCACAGTTGTGTCCCCCGCCCCCATCCATCCAGATCTCTCTGAAGCACAGCATTTCTGGATGGGTTTAGTATTCTTGGCTTCTGGCAGCAGCAGCAAGATCAAAGATACCCCTGGGAGTCCAGTTTCCAGGCCCTGCTTCTGTCATGGGCTGCAAGATAAGATGAAGTAGGGCCTGAGAATGCCAGAGAAGAGACCATAGTTCTGTTGGTTCATTTCTGGGTCTGCAGTTCTATTCCATTGATCTACCTGCTTGTCACTATACCAATACCATGCAGTTTTTTTTATCACAATAAAACAACAATTGTATTGGTACAGTGACAGGCAGGTAGATCAATGGAACAGAATTGAAGACCCAGAAATGAACTCACACACCTATGGTCACTTGATCTTTGACAAAGGAGCTAAAACCATAAAGTAGAAAAAAGACAGCATTTTCAACAAATGATGCTGGCTCAACTGATGGTTAGCATGTAGAAGAATGCAAATCGATCCATTCCTATCTCCTTGTACAAAGCTCAAGTCCAAGTGGATCAAGGACCTCCACATCAAACCAGATACACTGAAACTAACAGAAAAGAAAGTGGGGAAGAACCTCAAGCACATAGGCACAGGGAAAATTTTCCCGAACAGAACACCTATAGCTTATGCTCTAAGATCAAGAATTGACAAATGGGACCTCATAAAGTTGCAAAGCTTCTGTTAGGCAAAAGACACTGTCAATAGGACAAAAAGGCAACCAACAAATTGGGAAAAGATCTTTACCAATCCTATATCTGATAGAGGGCTAATATCCAATGTATACAAAGAACTCAAGAAGTTAGACTCCAGAGAACCAAATAACCCTATTAAAAAATGGGGTACAGAGCTAAACAAAGAATTCTCAAATGACGGATACCGAATGGTTGAGAAGCACCTAAAGAAATGTTCAACATACTTAGTCATCAGGGAAATGCAAATCAAAACAACCCTGA
>NW_022196911.1:53884055-53887975 GCF_008632895.1 Mastomys coucha
GGGGGGGGGGGGGGGGGTGAGGGAACAAGTGTTTTTGTTGTTGTTGTTGTTGTTGTTGTTGTTGTTGTTGGAGGGGAAACTGGGAAAGGAGAAATCATATGACATGTAAATAAAGAAAATATCTAGTAAAAATAAGAAAGAAAAAAGAAAAAGAGAGAGAGAGAAAGAAAGAAAGAAAGAAAGAAAGAAAGAAAGAAAGAAAGAAAGAAAGAAAGAAGGAAAGCAATCTTAGGCACCACTAAGAACCCTCATGGTTTTTATTTCTCTCATCCAGAAAATCTGAGCCTGGCAAATGTCTTGATTTTGGCCTCACAGAACTCTCCTGTATACAATGGGATTTCCATGGACTCCCAAATGTCATAATTAAAGCCATTGTTTTCTGTTAAACAAAAAATAATTAAAAGGGGAAATATCAAAATGTGCGGCTGAGGCAGATGGTGTGGGCAGGTGTGTGTGTGTGTGTGTGTGTGTGTGTGTGTGTGTGTATTTGTGTGTTTCAGAGAGAGACAGAGAAACTCTCTTGTTTTTGCTGGTGTGAAGTTATTCTTTTCTTGTATCAGTTGCATGTGGTTACCCTCCTTGTGTAGGAGTTTTCCTTCTCCTATCCTCTGTATGGCTGGATTAGTGGAAGAATGTTTTCTCCATCTATGGGGATGGAAAGTTTTGTTGGATATAGTACTCTGGGCTGATATCTGTGGTCTCTTAGGGTCTGCAAGACATCTATCTAGCCAAGACCTTCTGGCCTCTAGAGTCTCTGCTGAGAAATAGAGTGTAAATCTCTTCATATGCTCCTTGGCCTTTTCCTCTTGCAGCTTTTAATATTCTCTCTATGTATTGCACATTTAGTGCTCTTGTTATTAGAGCATGAGAAGATTTCTTTTCTGATCCACTTTATTTGTTGTTTTGTAACATTCTTGTACATTTAAGCCCATCTCTTTCTTTAGGTTAGGGAGATCTACGATTTTGCTCTAGCTATTTTGTGGGCCTTTGAGCTGTGAATCTTCTCCTTCTTCTATTCCTATTGTTCTTAGGTTTGGTCTTTTCATAGTGTCCCAAATTTCCTGGATACTTTGTGCTAGAAAAGTTTAGATTTGGTATTTTCTTTGAGAGATGTATCAATATCTTCTCTCATATCATTTACAACTGAAATTCTCTCATCTCTTGTATTCTGTTGGTGATGCTTTAATCTGTATTTCCTGTTCTCGTTTTCAGGTTTTCCATCTCCAGGATTCCCTCAGGTTTTGTTTTGTTTATTACTTCTATTTGCACTTTCAAGTATGGAACATTTAGGTCATTTCCTTCACCAGTTTGCTTGTATTTTCTGATTTTCTTTATATATATTTATTTCCACTTTGAGGGTATCTATCTGTTTGTATTTTCCTGTATATCTTCACAGGATTTATTCATTTCCTCTTTAAAGGCTTCTATCATCTTCATAAGATTAGATTTAAAGCCATTTTCTTGTGATTGATGTGTGTTAGGATATCCAGGGCTTGCTGAACTAGGATAGCTGGGTTCTGGTGGTGCCATATTACCCTGGCTTTTTTGATTGTGTTCTTACATTGGCCTTTAGCCACTTGGTTGTCCCTGGTGTTGGTAGGCCTTGTAGTACCTGTTGACAGCAGGCCTCTGGGAATGCAGTTAAATCTGGTATTCCCTGATGGAAACAGGCCTCTGGGATTTTAGGTAGAGCTGATTGTCCTGTGTAGCAGCAGACTTCCAGGGATGTAGGCAGAGCTGTTGGTCCCTGATGGCTGCAGGCCTTTGGGATTACGAGAAGAGGTATAGACTGATAATTGGATTGTAGAGGGGACAGTACAGACCTCACAGATTCTGGGATTTATGGTGGACATAGTAAAAAAGGAGACTGGGGTACAGGGATTCACTTGGTTGTCTTGGTTAACAGCAGGCATCCTGGGATGCAGACAAAGCTGTGGCCCAGGGAATGAAGTATAGACTTGCAATTGCAGGTGAGGTATGGAGTACAAGATGAAGCACAGATGGGTAGGGCAGTCCTGGATGTATTGGAGACATTAAATTGACTTTTTAGTTTTTAAATAAGAAATCATGATTAAGAAATTGCCTTGGATTTCATGGGAGTCATAACTTTGGGCTTTTCAACAGTTTGGGGACTGTTAAAGAGTATGGGGACTTTGTTGCTAAACAAAATACACTTTGGATCAAGAAGTTGCCTATGAAAACCAGACATGGAATGTAGAAGTTTGAATTAGGAATGTCCCCCAAAGGCTCACATGTTTAAGCACCTGTTCCCCATATGAAGGTGCTGTTTCAAAATATTGTGGAATCTCCATGAAAAAGAGCCTTACTGGAACAAGTGGGTCACTGGGAATCTGCTGGGGGATGGTTTTGTGCAATATGTATGCAGATGCTGATTTCTATGCCCAGACATCTGGCTACAGTCAAGACAATGGCATAGTTAGCCATCCCCAGTGTCTATGTTATATAAAAATTGTTTTGACTATCACTGATTGACTAACCAATTAGCTGGGCAAAAGAGAATATGTCAGGACTTCGAATCCCAGGTTGGAAAATATCAAGGACAGAGGCAGACTACAAAAGGACCAGGAGGGGAAGAGGTGTGGAGAGAACAAGAGGCTTTGCCATGAGGTAATGATGAGAGAGCAGCCATGAGGACAGACATGGACTAGAGGGAGCCAGGGCATGGCCAGATGCAGGTAAAGGGCATTTGTCTGGATATTAGCAACCTAGTCAGGTTAAAATGGCTCAGAACGTGCCCAGCTTAGACTTGCAGCTTTTTATTAAAAATACAAGGAGCTGTAACTGGCTAGAGCAGGGCATAGAGACACCAACAATTACTTGGGAGCGAAAAGGGTGTAGACAGCCCCAAAGAATTAATACTATAGAAATGAGCTTTGGAGTTGTGTAGCTTGGGCACATTGCTGTTCTCGGCTTTGCTTCCTGACTACAGCATTCTGCACATACCACCATGCTTTCTCTTTCTGCTTCCATGTCTTTCCCACCCTGATGCTCTATATCCTTCTGGGGCTGTGAGCCAAAATATACCCTCCTTCCCTTGGGTTGGCTGTGTCAGGATATGTTCTTACAGCATCAGAAGAAGAAATAACATACATACAATTCTCAAGTCAAAGTCATTTATTAGTATATTAATTAGTATATTTATGTTATCAGCAAATACATTGTGATAAACAATTAGAAAATTTATTTTGGAGTCTTTGCAAGAAAGAGACAAGTTACTTATGCTGTCCACCATTCCTTTGGGAACAGTATTTTTTCCAAGTGATTTCATTTTACTGTAGTGATGGTGTTTATTGTCACAAGAGGTTATTGTTTGTGAAAGGTATACTTTACTTATTTGTGAGTGTGTGAGAGTATGTGTGTGTATGTGTATGTGTCTGTGTGTGTATAAGCGAATGTAGACATATGGGGGGAGGGGTGTGGAACCATGAACACACACACACAGACACAAAGGCACAGAAACAAACACACATGCACACACATGGAAGACAGAAGATGGTCATGTCACCTCTTCTATCACTCTCCACTTCTTCCTTTGAGACAGACACTCTCCCTGAACCTGGGGAACATGTTTTCTCAGAAAAACTGTAGACCAATAAACACCAGTCATCCTCCTGTCTCTGCCCAGCTATGAGCTGGGGTACAGATGTGAGCAGGATTCCAGGCGTGGTACATGGGTGCTGAGATGTCAGTGCTGGTCCTCATGATTGTCCTAACTCTACTGAGCCACCTCACCTGTCCATGATTATGTTACTATTTTCTTCGGTAGCATTACCAAACTCCTTCTGCAGTCCCTAGGGCTTTCTACATGGTGGCTTGAGAAAGTCCTCAGAATATACCTGACTTTGTTTTCTGCTTCTTAAGATAAGATCCAAAACAATCCATTGTTTTTTTTTTTTTTT
>NW_022196911.1:53887985-53893035 GCF_008632895.1 Mastomys coucha
AGACATATCTTCAGCATAGATTTCCTACTCAAACCCTTGGTTAGCATTCACTGAATATGAAGATTCCTGCCATGGGCACTGTTGTAAAGTGTTGTATAGTCCATGGACTAGGAACCTAGGAATCAGCTGCCTATGGGGCAGGCTGAACCCACATCGGCTTCCTCTGGATCCCAACTCCAGTTCTCACTGTGCCTAGGCCCCTTCTTTCTCATTTTCTGCTTGAGCAAGGGTCACTGATGTCATTTCAGTGTGCAAGGACATTCATTTCATTTAGTATTACTGCAACTCCCTTTAATTAAATAGCTTTGTTGCAGCATGGAGAGGTTAAGTGTGCACTTAGAAACAGCCCAATTCATTCTTCATGGGATGCGATGAAGCATCAGCACATTTGAGTATACTTGGGCCTGAGAAGTTTGAGTCTACATCAGTTATCAAGATGATTATCAGGGATAGATGCTGTGAAATCTGGAATGTACCAAAGCCTGGGTTGTTCAACTCCTAAAATATCATAAGCTAGCTTTAAGTTATCTATCCCTTTCAGATCATTACTTATGAGTAGCTGTGTGTATCTCAATGAACATTAGAACCAGAGTTATCAAATTTCCAATTGTAACTGTTACTAATCCAAACAAAATTTTGAGCATTAATTCTGAACTCTATTTAAAATGCTTTTCTGAAATGGAATGTAGACAGTGGTTCTAATGAAACACATATTCTGTAACTGTGTTTAATTGTGGATGAGAGACTAGTTTTCCCAGAAGGACTGAGACAGAATCCCTGAGAGTCCTAACCTTCATCAGGTAGCCAGATCCTTGGAGACATTCAAAGCATTTGCAGGATGAGAAAAATGACAGCATTTTTATTTCAATTCTACTTTCCACTCAGGTTTTTAGTGCTGACTGAAGGTCTATTTACATAAGGTAAAAGGAGTAACTTCCAAGTCCATAGAATAGGCATACTTCCTAAAATATGGTTGAGATTGGAGGCCACGAGAGTGTAGCTTTTCTACTTCAGAGGACTTGGCTCAGGTGGTTACATCCCTCAGAGCACATCTCTCTTCCTGCGTCTGTTTGGTAAAAAATCATCACAAGTATCATAACTTCATTTTAAAGGTCACCAAGGAAGGCATAGGTGTACCACCTAGTGACTGTGTCTCAGTGGGGCTGAACTGTCAGGAAGTTAGCCTTTGCAGGTTTGTTTCCCTGTAAACATCCTAGAGAGAAGATTTATCTGCAACAAAGAGGCTGCATTGTATATTCAACAGCATTATTGAATGGGTTATCTTAAGATATAACACACAACCTGTATCCCTAGAAATCTGAAGGAAAAGATGCATCGCTCTGCCATGTTCAAGACTCAGGTAAGTGGAGACCAGAAGGTTGGTTCTCAGCTCATTCCTTCAGCTGTCAAGGAGCCCTGCAACCAGTGACATATGGAGGTGAAGCAGAACTGAGTGAGAATTATTGAAAAGACACAGGTAGTCTCTCTCGGCTTGTTCAGGTATGTCTTATGGTCATCACCCTGCACAACACACTGCATCCATTTCCTCTTAGCTCATGTTCTGCTTTAGATTTGTTACAAGCTAGAAGCATTTTTAGGTATTGCTTTAAAAAGACGTGCATTGTGAAAGTGTGTGTAGTCAGGTTACCCAGGCTCTGTGTAACCATCTCACAGTTTTAGGGACGACAGCTGAAGCTCAGTGTTCCTGCATGGGAGCACAGGAATGTCTAGCAAATTCTTCCCTGAAGGAGCAAGACCTGGCAGAGTCACAGGGTTCCTTCTTGGGGGTTATGGAAACACATCTCCTTCCGGTTGAGACCTCAGTTTTTAAAACTAAAGCTATCCTAGTATTATATCCTACCATATTCCTGATATGCAACAGATTCTATTGTATTTCTAAAATACTTTTAAAATAGCAAGATTGTAATCCACTGCATAAAGTAAATATTTGTATAATACATGATACATTTAATTCTACTGTTGACTTGATTTTTTTTCCTATGAGAAAATTGCTACTTCCATGTCTCTAGTTCCACCATTTATCTAGATCCTGGGTGCCTTGATGTGTTACTGTTCATGGTTAAATCATTCCATAGTAGAAGCCTGACACATCTGTGTTCAAATTCATATTAAACATGCAGGCCAGGGGCACAGACCTGTGTGCCTGGTGTGGCTGTGAGAAAAGGCAGCACTGTAGTGGAGACATCTCCAAGCTGCTGCTCATCATTTTGTTGACAGTGGACTCCTTATTGAGTCTGGGATGGTCAGGAAACATTCCAAATCACATCATCCCTCTCTGTAAGATCTGGGATTGACTAGCAGTGAAGTTCAAATGGACAGCGCTATGTGTGACTGAACTCATGCTGCTGGCCTTAGCTGTGACCTCACAGACAAATAGATCTGGATCACCACCCTAGAAATGTGATGCAGAACATTGCAATGTGCTTAGCAGGATGAGGATGTTTATTGTGGGGTGAAAAGCTGCTTATCAGTGGGGTTTTTTTAAATTCATTTTTATTGTAATTTACTCATCATTGAGGTAGAGTGTGTTGACTTAGTGCTTAGTAAACTTCAAGTTGTTAATGTATTCTATGTTGAGTTCAAGTAATGCATGTAGGACTAGGGATTAAGTTCAGCTAGAAGAGTGTTCACCTACCCTGCAGCAAGCCTTTGTATGATCCATTATTTTATAATGTGGGTGTGATAGTGCACACTTGTAATCCTAACACATGGGAGACAGAGGCAGGAGGATAACAAAATTGTGATTTTATGCTTGGCTACATGGTGATCCAGCATAAGCTACAGAAACCATGTCAAAAAATTAAGTAAGCCTTTTAAAAGCCCTTCTCTGGTAAAAAGAGGTGCTTGTGACATGAATCCCTTAGAAAGAGCTCCGGGTGTTTGTATTCATGAAGACCTTGAGTCGGGAGAGTTTGCAGACTTCAAACATAAGAAGTGACCAGGAAGGATGAAGGGGATAGAGAAGGGATCCCATGACTTAATGTATGCACGCTACAGGCACGCTCTGAAACACAAAAGTCTTACTTTAGAATGTGCAACTAGTATCTATTTTGAAAAATTAGAATAAATAAAAGTGACTAAAAGAACTGTTTCTCGATAGATAAAAATCTAAAACAAGGATAGAAGAGAGTGCCCTTCCTACAGCTGGTCCAGAAATGTGTCCTCAAGGACAGTCCTCACCAGGCCGTGCCCTTTCCAGACTGCGTCTGCTCTGATGGTTCAGTCTAAGCCATGGAAACAGGAAACCACAGCTGTGGTAAAGACTTTACCTTGGTTGGTCTTTTCCAGTATGGACACATGGACACCTTCCTCTTCACAGTCATCGCCGTCCTCTTTGCAGTGGCTCTCATAGGCAACATCACACTGGTCCTCCTCATCAGGCTGGACCAAAGACTCCACACCCCCATGTACTTCCTCCTCAGCCAGCTCTCCATCATCGACATGATGTACATCTCCACCACTGTGCCCAAGATGGCGGCTAACTTCCTGTCAGACACCAAGGCCATTTCCTTTCTGGGATGTGCCATCCAAGCCTTTGTTTTTCTGACCCTGGGTGGGTCTGAAGCTCTCCTGCTGGGCCTCATGTCCTATGACAGGTATATAGCCATCTGCCGGCCCTTGCACTACCCTGTGCTCATGAGCAGGAAGATCTGCTGCTCCATGGTCGCCAGTGCCTGGAGCAGCAGCTCTATCACTGCATTAATGCACATACTGTATGTATTTCAACTTCCATTCTGTGGATCTAGGATTGTTAACCACTTTTTCTGTGAGGTTCCATCTCTCCTGCCACTGGTGTGTGAAGACACGTCCCAATATGAGCATACAGTCCTCATGAGTGGCCTTGTCATTCTACTGCTCCCCTTCCTGGCCATCCTAGCTTCCTATGCTCGGGTGTTGGTTGTTGTACTCCAGATGGGTTCAGGGCAGGGACAGAGTAGAGCTGTGTCCACCTGCTCCTCACACCTGACTGTGGCCAGCCTGTTCTATGTCACTGGTCTCTCCACCTACACCCAGCCACACTCCTTGCATTCTCCTGGAAGGGACAAAGTGGTGGCTGTGCTCTATTCTATTGTCACTCCTGTTCTGAACCCATTCATCTACAGCCTGAGGAACAAGGAGGTCATGGTGGCCCTGAAGAGACAAATGGGATGATGGAGATTTACACAGGACTTTGGGTCACCCTATGGACTGATATGGAGGTTGGTCTTGGCCATTCTCTAGGATGATTTCAGGATTGATATTCTGGTGGAAGGTCACCAGCTCATCTCACTGAGTGAACAAGAGCACATAACTATCGAGTTGATGATTTGAATCTGAATATTGGTTCTGAGAGACATGGAAGGGCTTTGTCCCTGGCCCTAACATCTCTGACTGCCTGTCAGCCTGGGTTGGCTTTCCACAGAACTTTCTTACCTTCTGCCCTGATGCAAGGCACATGGCTTCTCAGACTGTGGGGGTCAGTACAGTAGCCTGCTATGCACTGTCTTGCTCTGGAAACTCTTTCTGCAGTTTAGGAATACAGCTGTATCTGTGCTGAATTTTTCAGAAATCTGTAATATTTTGTTGGTTTTCTTTTGCAGATACAACTATTATGTAACAATGTGTGTGTGTTTTATAATGTGACATATTTTAAGACAATTCTGAAATAAATAGAGATAGAGCCAAGATAGTGCTTGCCTTGATGCCTATGTGACCATCACCACATGAATAAGATTTCCAAGCTCCCTAAGCTCTTTAATGATGTGTTTGTTTCTGAATCCCTTTATTAATACCATTCCCCAAACTCACTATGACTTTGTAGTATACACTATCAATAGATCTGCCTGACAGAATACACTCTGTCTCTTTCCATGAACACCTTTATGTTGGTCTCCCATGCTTAAATTTATGTTGATCACCTGTGCCAACTTATGATAAGGACATTTAGAGAAACAGACCCAGAATGGTTCTACTTTAGAAATCTGCAACATGTAAGAAGGACACATGCACCACCATGTTCATAGCAGCCTTATTTATAATAGCCAGAACC
>NW_022196911.1:53894046-53902509 GCF_008632895.1 Mastomys coucha
AAAAAAAAAAAGAAATCTGCAGACAATGTTTGTATTTTGTCCATGGCTAATATACAATAAATGTTAAAAGCAATAATGTTACTTCAAGAAACTTTCTGAATATCTTTTTAAGAGCAAGATTATATGTGTGTGCACATGTATGTGTATGTATGTATGTGTGTGTGCCTCAAACTAGTTGTGGGAAGAAAGTTGTGTGTCAGCATGCACAGATTTTTAAAGACAATCACTGGCTTTTGGTTTTGTTTTAAGTTGAAGTCACAGATGCTTGTGAGCCACCATGTGTATGCTGGGAATCAAACCTGGGGCCTCTGGACGAGCAGTCGGTGCTCTTATTGTTGAGCCAGCTTTCTAGGTTCCCAGCATTCTCAAAATAGTCAAGTCACTGTCATGTATTCCAAGATCCAATAAAAGAAAACTTCTATGCACCTAAGTACTTGTATAAGTAACATGACAAGTAATTCTCAGTGTTAAAAATATGTATTTTGTGGCAGAGCCATTAGTAACACTGGCTGCTGCTCTTCTAAAAGACTTGAGTCCAGTCGCCAGCACCCATGTGAGGCAGCTTACAACTCCATGTAACTCCAATTCCAGGGTGTCTTGGGCCTCCAGCCTCCAGGAGAACTTATGTGCACATATCCATATCCCCACCCACACTTTAGTAATAATAATAATAATAATAATAATAATAATAATAATAACAACAATAATAAGTGTTGCAAAATATATTACAGAGTCATTGTTGCTTCTTTGTAATTGTTATCAATAATTAGAATAATAAATTTAATGACAATAGAAACACCTGTTCTGTCTGTTGCCTGTCTGTGGGAACACATTCCCATTCCCCTACCTGGCTGCCTTCTCAGGCCACAGTGAGAGAGGATACGCTTAACCCTGCACAGAGTTTATACACCATGGTAGGCAGATACTCAGGGTGCCCCACACTCTCAGAGGAAAAGGGGATGGTGATAAGGGATGAATTGTGTGAGGGGGAACAACAAAAGGGAAACAATCAAGATGTAAAATGAATAAATAAATGGTAAAACATGAATGTATTCCACACGCTGTGTATGCATATGTGTGTACATGATTTATATACATATTTTATATACTACATGTGAATACATACATGTCTATAACAGTAATAATCAATCAAAGGGGGTTATCAAATTGAAAATTGGAAATGTGATTGAGGTTTGAGGAAAGAAAGAGAAGACAAATAATATTACTCTATTTCACTTAGAAATATAGTGAAATTTTAAAGTGAAAGGGACTTAGCCAGAGATACCCTACAGAGGATGAAAACAGTGCTCCCAAAAGACATGGGTTATTTAATAGAAATCTAAGTGCCAGGCCCAGGATACCTCCCTCAAACTGTCTTAGTTAGTTTTCTATTTCTGTGACAACACACCATGACTGTCACTGGAATGATGGCTCAGTGGTTAAGGGAACTTCCTGTTCTTCCAAAGGATCTGGGTTGAATATTAGCTCACAACTGTCTGCAATGTTATTTGTAGGGTTTTTGATAACCTCATACCAATGCAGATAAAATAAAAGTTAGAAAAATGAATTGCATGAATTCCATGAATGACTCGCTTTTGCTGTTTTATTTCCTTGTAGTTAATGTGATCCATAAACTCACTCTCAACTGTAGGACTGAGGTTGCTAAGCGTCCTCAATACCCTCACCTCCTGTGTCCCCATTGCTGTGATTCAAGGGTGATCTGTTCCTACAGATCCTGCATTTAAATCCTCGGTCCCCAGGGGCAAAGGTGTTTGGGGAGATTTGGAACCTTTATGATATGGAGCCTCAGTGAAGTGTGTTACTAGAGTGGGTTTTGAGGTTATGGACCCTGGCCCCACTTCCTGCCCTGTGTTCTGCTTCCTGAGTGCAGCTGCAATGTGACCAGACAGTCTCCTGTCCAAAGCACCATGCAGTCCCTGCCTGCTGCCATGTTTGCCATCTTTTTGGCCATATTCCTCTGGGACTGCAAACCAGTGAAACTTTCTCAAGGTGCTTTCTTCAAGGTAGTTTATCACAGCACTAAGAAAAGGACCTAGCACAGAAATTAGTACCAACCAACTGGCAGAGCCATTGCTAGGAAAAACCTGACCTTGTAGTTATTAGGACTCTGGAAGTGTCTTCTGACTGGAGTAAAGAATTTAGGTCCTTAGGACAGAAAAGCCCCAGGGTACTAAAGCAGAGCTTACTACAACATTAAGTGGAAGCTCAGAGACAAGCACATTGAGAGAAATGTGGGCAGTGGACACCTGGCTTATGACACTTCAGAGGAGAACAAAAACTCTACCAGGAAGTAGGTAGACACCAGCCATTTACGTGATATTGTGGCCAAGATCTGGCTTCATTATACCCGTGTCCTGAGAACTTGAGTGATGTCAAATGTACAGATGATTAACTGGCTTGGCAGAGGATAGGTGTGAGAGCAAGCTTAAAATTTACTTAGAGAACACACAGGGAAGCAGCTGTAAATTATTTTAAGATTTATTTATTATTTATTTATTATAAGTACACTGTAGCTGTCTTCAGATGCACCAGAAGAGGGCGTCAGATCTCATTACGGGTGGTTGTGAGCCACCATGTGGTTGCTGGGATTTGAACTCATGACCTTCGGAAGAGCAATCAGTGCTCTTTCCTGCTGAGCCATCTCACCAGCCCACTACCCTGGCTTTTGCTGATTGTGTTCTTACATTGGCCTTTAGGCATCTGGTTGTCCCTGGTATTGGCAGGCCTGGTAGTCTCTGTTGGCAGCAGGCCTCTGAGACTCCAGGTAGATCTGGTAGTCCCTGATGGCAGCAGACTTCTGTAGTTGCAGGTAGAACTGGTTATCCTGGGTAGCACTAAACTTCCAGGGAGTAGGCAGAGCTGGTAGTCCCTGATGGTTGTAGGCCTCTGGGATGGCAAACAGAGGCGTGGATCAGAAATTGGAGTGCAGAGGGAACAGGGCATACCTCAAGGTTTCTGGGATTGCTGATGGAACCAAGGAGTAGGAGATTGGGGTGTAGGGATATCATCTGATTGTCACAGATAGCAAAAGGCCTCCTGGGGTACAGACAGAGCTATGGCCCAGGGAATGATGTGCAGATCCAGGATTGTAAGTAGAAGTGTGGACCAGAAGATGTGGCACAGAGAGGATAGGGAAGTCCTTGATATTTTAGAGATATTACTTGCCTTTTTATTTTATTTTAATAATAAACTGTCTTAGTTAAGGTTTTATTGTTATGAACAGAACAACCATGAACATGGCAATTCTTATAAGGACAATACTTCATTGTGGCTGGCTTACAGATTCAGAGGTTCAGTCTATTCTCATCAAGGCAGGAACATGGTAACATCCAGGAGACATGGGGCCAGAGGAGCTGAGAGTTCTCCATTTTCTTTTTTTTTGGGGGGGGGGGTGTTTGGTTTTTCAAGATAGGGTTTCTCTGTGTAGCCCTGGCTGTCCTGGAACTCACTCTGTAGAGCAGGATGGCCTTGAACTCAGAAATCCACCTGTCTCTGCCTCCCAAGTGCTAGGATTAAAGGCATGCTCCATCACTGCCTGGCCTCTATTTTCATCAGATGCTCACTCATAGAAGACTGGCTTCCAGGCAGCTAGGATGAAGACCTTAAAGCCCATGCACACAATAGCACACTTTCTCAAACAAGGACACCCCCTAATAGTGTCACTCCATAGGCCAAGCATATTCAAACCACCACATTCTACTCCCTGGCCCCTATAGGCTTGTTCAAACACATGAATTTATGGGGGCCAAACCTAAACATAGCATAATGCAAAACACATTTAGTCCAACTCCAAAAGTCCCCATCATCTATAGCAGTCTCAACAACGTTAAAAGCCCAAAATTCAAAGTCTCTCCTGAGATTCATGCTGTCTCTTACCTGTAATCCTGTATCAAGTCAAAAATACTCAACCAAAGCAAGACAGAAAACCAGCTGGGCAAATTTCAAACCCCCTATCTCCATGTCTGATGTCCAAGTACTCCTCAGATGTCCAATTCTTTTTATCCTTGTTGACTTCTGTTTGCAGGTCTGGCATTTAGCAGGAACAAACTTCATTCTCTTTGGCTGATTCCACTCCCTGTTAGCAGCTTTCCTTGGCAGGTGTCCCAAAGCGCTAACATTTCTAACATTTTAAGGTATCCATGGCAGCTTCAACTTTCCAGCTTCTTATTCTTTCTTTTTTTGGGAGGTTTAGCTGGTAATACTTTGTCTAGTAAGCCAACTGCTTCCCTCCTTGTCCTTTAAACTTTTGAACCTGATTTTTTCCTATAAAAAGTCTACTCTGAGAGCAGACTAGCACTGCAGTCAGCTCCTGAGTCCTTTTTGCTGCTGGATGTCCATTATTAAGGTGTGCATTCAATTAACTATTCTTGCTTAACTGAGACAATGTACATATGGTTTGAGTGGCGATTCCCAGACCACAACCGTGTCCAACTCTCACAAGAACAGCACAGGAAGGAAAAACTATTTAAGAGCAGTGAAGGGAGAGAGAGTTAGTCAGTTTTGGTCATCCAGTTGAGTTCAGCGGAGTTGAGTCAGTCAGCGAGGACTCAGTGCAGTGAGTGCAGTGCAGTCGAGGACTCAGTGCAGTGAGTGCAGTGCAGTCGAGGACTCAGTGCAGTGAGTGCAGTGCAGTCAAACTGAGTCTCTTTGTGTGTTCACGCAGTTCTGTCAGTTCAGGTCATGGGAGGCAACTGAAGCCAGAGAATGATAAGAAATCGAAGATTAGAACTGATTGTCAAAGTTAGTTTCAGGTCAAACAGAGCAATTCAGTGAGAATCTGAGAGAAGCTAGATTGAAGAGTCAGCTTGGAGAGTAGTGTGAGCCAGAACAGCTGAGTTTAACCAGAGAGCTAGCGTTCAGAAAGAAGTAAAAGAGGTAAGTTTATTCAGCAGTAAGCCTCCAAAACAGCAATTAGATTAAGCAAATAAAAGATACTTTTATAGCCAGCTATTCTCTTATAGGACCTTTTCTGTTTGGGTAGATAGATACTGTAAAAGTTCCCCAGGATTAAAACTGCTTGGTTACAAAAAAGAAAAAATATTCCCTTTAATAGAGACAGCCAGGTGTTTTTCTAAATATTATCTTAAAAATAAATAAAATTAAAAATTAATATTTTTTATTCCAATAAATAAGAGAACTTTTTCATGTCTAAGTGTCAATCATAAGTAAACCAGAAATTTTCTGATACTGCTAAGACATAGTGTTGAGTATAATATAATATTATATTAATTATATTATATTTATTATATAAATATTGGAGGAGCTCAAGTGATAGCAAAGAAAGAATATATTTTCTGGATCATTTTAGAAATCCATAAACAATATTTTAACACCGATTGTCAATAATAAGAGTTGAGCAGAGGTGTTGGTCTTGCAGGGAGCCTGAGTTTAGTTGGCAACATCCACATCAGGAACTCACAACTGCCTGTAACTCCAGCCAGAGAGGATCAAAGGCCATCTTCTGTCCTCTACAGACACTTCACTCATATGCACATGCCCCCACAAAGGCACACACATAATTGAAAATAAAATAAATATTAAAATAATTTTTTCTTAATTTGGAGTTAAAAATAAGATATATTTATTGGTCTATAAATGTCTTCATTAATTACATTTTAAGTGTTTTACATAATGACTACAAAATAACTGTTCTTTTTTATAGAAGGTAACATTAGTACATGTATATACTGTATGATGATCATTGGAGGGTAATTAACTTATCTGTTACCATAACATTTTTTAAATGTATGAGTGCTCTGTCTGCATGCCAGAAGAGAGTATCAGTTCCCTTTCTAGATGGTTGTGAGCCACCATGTGGTTGCTGGGACTTGAACTTGGGAACTCTGGAAGAGCAGCCAGTTCTCTTAACCGCTGACCCATTTCTCTAACCCCATCACGAGCATTCATCATTTCTTTGTGTTAAAAACATTTGGAATCCTCTGTTCTGGGTTTCTTTAACTAAATAGTATGTTTTTATTCACATTAGTCACCTTACTGTATAACAGAATCTTCCCCTGCCCATAGGTACCAATCTATTTAAATTCAAAAGGCTCTAGATACTGGCTCATGAATTCCTGTATAATTGAATAGGACACAACTCAAGCAGATTTCTCACTTCTCTGACAGTTGACACCCAAAGATGTGTGTTCATTCGGTTACAACTTAAGTAGAATAGTATATATTTAATTTTGCTTTCTTAGACAATTAAGGCATTAGACAAATACTTCCCCTTAACTATATGTACATCAGAAGGCAGGAGGTGTTTTGCATGTAAATGCGGAAGGCAAGGTGGGAGCAGCTACTTCTTGGATAAACCTGGTGTTTATCACTCACTGTTCAGTAAACTCTGTAAATCAACTGGACAGATATTTTAGCCCTTTTTGTAGATGATTAGCCTGAGTCTCAAGGCATTCAAATGACTGTACCAAATCAGCTACAACTTTGACTCTTCAGTTGAGCCATGCCCATTTTCAAAGAGTAACCTTATGGGCAAAATAAGTCTCATATTGTGTGTCCTTCTCTATGTAGTCACTAGATCTTTCTCCACACGTGGATTGTCACAAATGCACAGGCTAGCACGACTGGCATGTTTCCAGAAGTGAGAGCATGAATTCACTGTCACATGTAACTATACTAAAAAGTGGATCACTTTCAAATGGTTACATCCTGATGTTACCAATGTGGGTCAGTTACGTCAGGGATCAAATGTCCTGGGATTTAAAGTTAATTTGAAAATTAACTTTAGGGAGCTAATAAACCAAAAACATACTTTCAGCTGAATTTTACTAAAGGGGTTCTCACTGAAGATTCCACAGCCTGACTGTGGGATGGGCTGGACTGGAGCAGGTGTGTTTCGTGTCGCTGGCAGCAGTGATGCTGAGCTCTCTGTAGCGATCTGTGGGATGAGAGCTACAGACACAGACGGGCCCGCACAGCAGCTGCTCCTGATGACTGTGGGATGAGCTGGACTGGAGCAGGTGTGTTTCATGTTGCACAGCTGGCAGGAGTGGTGCTGAGCTCTCTGTAGCGATCTGTGGGATCAGAGCTACAGACACAGACTGGCCCGCACAGCAGCTGCTCCTGATGCAGGTGAGTGCATAGCTCCTGAGACTGCGTGCTTAGAATGGCAGGTGGTGGGCTCAAAGTTTTAGGACCTATGCCATCATTCATAGCATTTTTGAGAGAAAGAAATAAGTGTAGCAATGCCTCATCCCATAGCCTCATAAGTATTCTCTCTTCAACTCTCTGCCATCACCATTGGTAAAATCCACAAGGCATGATGGTAGTCTTACTGATTAACGTGATATGAAAGGTCATTGGGTTATTATGTTATGTTCCACCGTAGCACTCAGTGGGTCTACCCAGCTATTCTCATTACACATTTTAAAGAAACTTTAAAAAACTTTTGTGAATATAAGTTGTTTCCCCCTTTCCTTTTACTTCTTAGAATGAAATCTAGGGCAAATATCAATACTTCCCAGGTATGAAGTCAGCTCTATGTTTTCCACTCCCAGTTGGCTACAGGTTACAGTAGTTTTGTCTCATTTCACTCTGTCCTGAGGTTGACTTCAATACAGTCTGATTTATAATGTGAAACACAGAGAAAAGCTCAGGACTGAAATTAGTGAATAAGCATGGCAATTGTGTTCTTAGTGTCCACTGAGACTAGATATTTCAGTACTTAATCAAAAATTTATGAATTATATGTATATACATATACATGTGCAGTTTGAAATATTCAAATAGTACCAAAGAGAATTAAGAGGCAGGCTTTTTTTTTTTTTTTTTTTTTTTTTTTTTTTTTTTTTTTTTTTTTTTTTTTTTTTTTTTTTTTTTTTTTTTTTTTTTTTTTTGGTTTTTCGAGACAGGGTTTCTCTGTATAGCTGTGGCTGTCCTGGAACTCACTCTGTAGACCAGGCTGGCCTTGAACTCAGAAATCTGCCTACCTCTGCCTCCCAAGTGCTGGAATTAAAGGCATGAGCCACCACCGCCCGGCTCGAGGCAGGCATATTTTAACCAACATAGGCAGGTGTATTCTATGTTATCATTTAAATACTTCTTGCACTTCCCTCCAGGACTAGTGATGTCATTCCATTTTATTTAGTAGTAGTAGTAGTAGTAGTAGTAGTAGTAGTAGTAGTAGTAGTATTGTGTATGCACATGCACATTCAGCGGAGATCAGAAGGCAGTGTTGTGGAATCTCTTGTCTTGTTTCACTTTTACATGGGTTCTGGAAATCAAATTCAAGGCATCAGACTTTTCCAGGATGTTTTACCCATGGGGCCATCTTGTTGGACCCAGTGATTTTTTTTTGAATATTCATTGAAAACAATACCTGGGTAAGTGCTCCATTTAAACTACTGTTTTTTTTCTTAAAGCAAGTTTGTAAGACAATTAAGTCCCTATTTTAAAATACTGGCTGGGGGCTTTTTTTTTTTTTTT
>NW_022196911.1:53902519-53914057 GCF_008632895.1 Mastomys coucha
TTTTTCGTCTAAGACTGTGATTCTCAACCTTCCTAATGCTGTGACCCTTTAAAACACTTCTTCATGTTGTGGTTAACCCCCACTATAAAATTATTCCATTGCTACTTTTTAACTGTAATCTTGCTACTTTTTTATTAATCATACTGTATACATCTGATATACAGGATATCTGATATGTGACCCCTCAGAGGTGTGCAACACAAAGGTTAAGAGCCACTGATCTAAGAATGGGCTTGACTCCCAAGATCATATGAATACACTCTAGATGTGTAGTCTGCAGGTGAATGAATAAGACAGTTAATCCTCACTGACTGGATGGGATGTACCGGCTGGGTTTTCATATCATTAAACAACAAAAGTATGCTGGTTTTCCTTGGTCAACGCAGTACTACTGTAATAATCTTATATTTCATTTATTTATAAATTAAAAACATCACTGACCTAATGGCATGCATTTATCATCCCAGCACCCAGGAAGCCAAGGCAAGAGAACTGTAAGGTCCAGGACATCCTGGGCTACATAGCAAAACCTTGATTCAAAAAAATAGATATGTAAAGTCAATTATTCCTTGCGTCCATTTTACAAAACCTTATTATTGGTAGCAAAATAGCCTGATCTTGCCCTTACTCAGTATTACTACCTGACAGGTGATATAACCTATCTGAATTAAATTTATCAATTATGTGAAAGTTGATAATTTCATCTAGCCCAGGAATTCAGGAGTCTATTGTTTTATTATATTTTTCTTTTTTGATTAAGACAATAAATAAAAATGGAAATTTATTGTTTTCAGTATATAGGGCAGGTAGGGTACAGAAATGGAAATTCTTTTGACCTCCAAATTTAGCTTGCATTTTATTCTTTGAAATCACATTATTAGATTCACCTGAGTAAATATCTCTGTCATGAAATGACACATTATAAGATTTTGTTACCTGATTGCTTCTAAATTTAAAATAAACATCTTGTTGACTTTAAGAAAGCAATACTTTAGGGTAGGTGCAGGAGAAACTTAAATTTTCATAAATACTAATTATAGACTCTCAAAGAGCAGCATGACTATGTTAGCTAGTCATGGAGGATTGCACTAGAATCAGAAGAAACCCATAAGACAAAATGGCAGAGGCCAAAGAGACATTGAAAACCATTTTTATTTTATTAGAACAAAAAGAAGTTCAATTGCAAGTCAGTTCTAAAGTAGATACCTTTCTTATTTAAAATATCCGAGTATGAAGCAGCTATTCTCAGATCATGGTAATGGTTTTCTGTGGTTGTGGAAACCAAACCCAAGGTTTTACGCATGGGAGGCAGACACTCCACCACAGAGCTGCACTGCTGGCCCTGGAAAAATACTTTTATTTTAACTTATTTTGTAATAGTTTTTTCTCTCTCATATGTGTGTGTATGTCTGTGTTTGTATCTATGTCTATGTGTCTGTGAGTGTGTTTATGGGTATGTGTGTGTATGTATGTGTGTGTCTCTATGTGTGTCTGTGTGTGTCTACATGTGTATATGTCTGTGTCTATGTGTGCATGTGCATATGTATGTGTGTGTGTGTCCATGACTATGTGTGTGTGTGTGTCTGTCTCTCTCTCTGAGTGTATCTAGAAGGGGGTCTCATATGTGCCACCATATGTTTGCAAAGCTAGAACACAGAATATCAATTTTACACTGGTCATAGATTCCATTCATGTAATAATAACTACTAGCCTTCCCAGGACTGTACCAGTGAAACACAACCCAAATGAGAAACAGTAACATACAAGAATTGCAAATACATAACACATGTTTAAAATGATGCAATACAGTAACTTGAAATGTATGAAATAGATTGCAGATATACATAAATGGATAAACTACTACACATAGTCACAAAATATATACTAAACATTTTAAATAAACAACAAAAAAACTAGATTCTTTCTTTCCTTTTCCTTTCTTTCTTTCTTTCTTTCTTTCTTTCTTTCTCTCTCTCTCTCTCTCTTCCTTTTTTCATAATAGCATCTCACTGTGCATCCTTGGCTGTTCTAGAACTCACTACGTAGACCAGGCAGGCCTCAAACTCACAGAGATCCACCTGCCTCTGGCTCCCAGACTGCTGTAAGTGTGAAAGTCTGTAACACAATTAATGCTCCCTATTTCTGTGTCTTCATGAAACTGTCAATTTCCTACAGGAATCTTTGATGGAATTTAGTATCTTTTTTAAGAGTACACTAGATAAAGGTAAGTACTCAGTGTGAAAAGGAATCTACATGGATCAATGGCCCTTCTCATCCTGAAAGAAATCATGATGCTGTGAGACATTGTACTGGGATGGGGAACATCTGTGGTCATTACGTATTACATAGGACGGCAGCATCTCACATGTGGAATAGAGAAATTCAGCCACATGGGTTTCCATTATGACAGGAGTTTTTTCTTACTTTCATATGGAACTACAGCTTTGCGCAGTGGCAGTATTGTAGCCAATGAGGTTTATCTGAGGTGCAATTATTGCTAATTGAAAACTTTTCATGTGGAACTACTTTAAGTTGATATTCTAAGAAAGTGCAAAGGTCATGAGTCAGGTCATAGCATTATTCACAACTTTGCAAGAATGTAGGGCTCTTTCAACTCAGAAAACCAAACTGTAGGAAATTGAAATCACACAATAATGCTTCTTTGTGCCATGATTAAGATAAGTGTAGGGGTAAACACATTCCGAGGGCACTAGACCGTTTCTTCTATATATTTTATTTAATTCTGTTGCAAATTATACTATGGTACAACAAAGGTAGACAGTGAACTGTTAAGGCAAATAAGCTAGGCAGTAGAATTGTGTGTGTGTGTGTGTGTGTGTGTGTGTGTGTGTGTGTGTGTGGTATGGGTTCACTGACAAGCCAGAGGTAGGTATTGATGCCCTCCTCTATCAGTTTCTGCCTTATTTATTTGAGGCAGAGTCTCTTCCTGAACCAGGCTCTTCCATTTGGGGGCAGGGGTGACTGGCAGCCAGGGAGCCCTAGTAATCCCTCTGTCTCTGCCCTTCACAGAGCTAAGGCTACAGACACATGGGAACTGTACCTAACTATTTATGTGGGTTCTGAGAGCCAACTCAAACTGCACTCTCACTTGCTGATTCATAACTTCAACATTAGGTGGTAGAAAAAAATTTAACTATCCCACTAAATTGAAATATTGAAATATTCCATCATTTGGTTACAAATCACTTTAAAAAAAAAAAACAAAAAAACAAAAGACAAAAAAAACATTCTCAGACCAGGTATGGTGGCACTTGGGAGGCAGAGGTGGGTAGATCACTGTGAGTTCAAGGCCAGCCTAGTCTACAGAAGTAGTTCCAGGATAGACTATCAAAAAAAAAAAAAAAAGGGCAAGCATCCTTCTGTCTTTCAGGTTTGGTCAGAGCTATGAGAACTCCCAGTAACAGCACAGAGGTGGACTTCATTCTTCTCGGGCTCTTCAACCACACACACGTCCACTTGTTCCTGCTTTCTGTTGTGTTAGTAATCTTCACCGCCTCTCTGATGGGCAACACCCTCATGATCCTTCTCATCTGCAGGGACCCCAGGCTCCACACGCCCATGTACTTCCTTCTCAGTCAGCTCTCCCTCATGGACATGATGCTAGTCTCCACTATCGTCCCCAAGATGGCAGCCAACTACTTGATGAGCACGAGATCCATCTCCCCTGCAGGCTGTGGCTCCCAGATCTTCCTCTTCCTCACTTTGGCAGGGGGCGAGTGCTTCCTCTTGGCAGCCATGTCCTATGACCGCTACGTAGCCATATGTTATCCCCTGCGCTACCATGTCCTCATGAGCCCCAAGCTGTGTACATACCTGACAGTGGGGTCCTGGCTCCTGGGAGCTGCGGATGGGCTGATGCAGGCGGGCACCATTCTGAGTTTCCCCTTCTGCCACTCTCGGACAATCAACCACTTCTTCTGTGAGGCGCCTTCTCTGGTGCGCCTTGCCTGCGCCGACACCAAAGTCTTTGAGTTCTTCATGTACATCTGCTGCATCCTGATGCTCCTGATCCCGCTGTCCCTTGTCCTGGCTTCTTACTCGCTCATCCTGGCAGCGGTGCTCCGTATGCGATCCTCTGCAGCCCGGAAGAAAGCCTTCGCCACCTGCTCTTCGCACCTGGCTGTGGTGGGGTTGTTCTACGGGGCCATCATCTTCATCTACATGAGACCCAAGTCCCACCAGCCAGGCAAGAGTGACAAAGTGGTGTCTGCCTTCTATACCATCTTCACGCCGGTGCTGAATCCTCTCATATACAGTGTGAGAAACAAGGAGGTCAAGGGGGCCTTAAGGAAGTTGCTGCAGAAGACAGTGTGATAAATGAGCAGAGAGAAGTTCCACAAACCAGCCCCACACGTTAGGCGCGCCTCACTCACAGACTCAGCTTCTCTCTTCCATTGAACATTCTTTTGTGTTGTATTAACTTCTTTGATGCTCCTTTGTCATTTGCTATTCTAATTTTTACAAAGCCTTTGGAAAATCAATTCGCCCATCTGGTGTCCCCTGTGTTAGTCACTATGTTACTTTTTAAATAGGCTCTTAGAGATGGGAGCCACTGACACAGGCCTGGTTATCTAGATTTTAATCATATAACTCAGTTTTTGTTATAGGATGGACAACGTCAAGAGAAAGAGAAATAAATGGATAATAATTTTCTAAACATAGGACTGAATTTGTTATTATGAAGTCTTGTAAATGAAGTGTGTAATCAGTAAGACTTGTTAAACATAAAGCATAATTGCATAAAGCATATGTCAAAATGTTTCAAGGGGAATAATCTGAGACTATTTAGAATTTAGAAAATTCTTTCAAAGGAGATGAGCAGAAAGAAAATATTGCTTAAAAATAGCTATATTTCCTGCTGGAGGTGGGCTCTATAAGTTCCCTCTCCCTACTGTCTGGCATTTCATCTAAGGTCCCTCCCTTTGAGTCCTGAGAGTTTCTCACTTCCCGGATCTCTAATGCATTCTGGAGGGTCCCCTCCAACCTCCTATCTCCCAGGGTTGCCTGTTCTGCTGGCCCTCAGGGCTTCAGTCCTTTTCCCTCACCCAATACCAGATCAGGTTCCCCTCTCCCTCCCACTCCCCCCTACCCAGTCCACCATCCCTCTCAGGTCCCGCCCTGCCTCCCCACTTATGATTGTTTTCCTCTCTCTCCCAAGTGTGACTGAGGCATCCTCACTTGGGCACTTCAGCTTGTTGACATTTTTGAGTTCTGTGGACTATATCTTGGGTATTCTGTACTTTATTTTTGGCTAATATCCACTTACTAATGAGTACATACCATGCGTGTCCTTTTGGGTCTGAGTTACCTCACTCAGGATGATATTTTCTAGTTCCATCCATTTGTCTGCAAAACTCAGGATGTTCTCATTATTAATAGCTCAGTAGTATTCCGTTGTGTAAATGAACCACATTTTCTGTATCCATTCTTCTGTCATAAGACATCTAGGTTGTTTCCAGCTTCTGGCTATCACAAATAAGGCTGCTATGAACATATTGGAACACGTACCCCTGTGGCATGGTGGGGCATCTTTTGGGTATATTCCCAAGAGTGGTATAGCTAGGTCTTCAGGAAGATCTATTTCCAATTCTCTGCCGAACATCCAGATTGATTTCCAGAGTGGTTGTACCAGCTTGCAATCCCACCAGCAATGGAGAAGTGTTCCTCTTTCTCCACATCCTCTCCAACATGAGTTGTAAACAGGACATCAAGTGAGGGAGGAGTTGCCATCCCACAATCATAACTCTGACCCATAATTGTTCCCATCTGAAAGAATTACAGGGATGGAAATGGAGAGGATCCTGAGGAAAAGAAGGTCCAGTGACAAGCTCAAAGTGGGATCCAGCTTGAGGGGAGGTCCCAAGGCCTCACACTATTACTGAGGCTATGGAGTGCTCACAAAAAGGGACCTAGCATGATTGCCCTCCAAAAGACCCAACAAGCAGCTGAAAGAGTCAGATGCAGATATTTGCACCCAACCAATGGACAGAAGCAACTGACCCCTGTTGTTGAATTAGGAAAGGCTGAAAGAAGTTGAGCAGGGTGATCCTGTGGGAGGACCAACAGTCTCAATTAATCTGGACCCCTGAGATCTCTCAAACAATGGACCACCAAACAAGCAGCATACACCATCTGATATGAGGCCCCCAACATACATACAGCAGAGGACTGCCAGGTATGTGTTCATTCAGAGATGATGCACCTAACCCTCAAGAGACTGGAGGCCCCAGGGAGTTTAGAGGTCAGGTGAGGTGGGGAGTGGGGACATCCAAGTGGAGAGAGGGGAATGAGGAGGAGGTATGTCAGGGGGTGGATGGGAGGAGTAAAATATGGAGTATTAAAAAATAAATTAAAATAAAAAATAAAAAATGTTTTCCTAATTTACATATATTATATATACACACATATACATGTGTGTGTGAAAAAAAGCTATATTTAATATTTTAATCAACAAAACAAATACCAATACCTAAAAGATAAGTCAAGTTTAATAACATTTCCAAATTTCCACTTAAGAGTGTTTAACGATGCTCTCTTTATGAAGTGATCAGGCCTAAGCACTCCACTCTCATGACAGGAGAGCATTCATGCCATTATAAAAGTGTGAATTTTAGCTCCATGTGGTGACAAACACCTGTTATCTCAGCACTTGGTAAGCTGATGCAGGAGAAATGTAGGTTTGAGGGCAGCCTGGACTATGTAAGACCCTGTCTCAAACAATAAAATGAAATAATAGTGAGACTGACTCTTTCCAGGCAAAACAAACAAAAAACCAAATAAACAAACAAAAGCAATCATCCAAAACCAACTCACCTCAAGAGGAATAACAGATAATTTATTCCAGAGCCAAACATGAGTGACCATGGCCCGTTCAGGTTTAGGGAACCCAGATCCCATGTCCCAACATGGTGCCAGCCTCAGGAGAATTTTTATAAGAATCGAATAAAGAAAACACAGAGACCAAGACACTCTTCAAACACGTTTGGAGGAAGCGCCAAGGAGGCAGCCTAGGGTGAGGCAGGTACGCCTCAGGAACAGGCTCCCATGCTCTCTCTGAATTCTTGGCCCTTCGGCTGTTGGAAGCTAGTGACCTGCATGTCCCAAAGGATTTGCTTAGCAGTCACTAACGCATTGGGTCACATTCAGATAAAGATTAAAGATTGCCGAAGGTAATTTGGTCTTAGGATTTGCAACATTTCAATCTCTCAAAGTGTCAACTGAAGCACTAAGCCAACAGTCTTGAAAGCTCAGTGCATTCCAAGAACGTTCGTCGCCAGCCCCCTCTTGCCTTGCCTTATCCTTCCACCTTCTGTCATATGATAGAGAAGCAGATCCCTGACAGGTTAGGACCCTTGAGTTTGACTTCCCCATTACAGACCACTGAACAATACCGTTCCTTATTCGGTGCACTGGAAATGGTATTCTGCTATGGCCTCACAGAATGGAGGGAGACACCAAGCACAGGTGGGTTCATGGACACAACAGTCTAAGAAAAGAAGGAAAACAGGAAACTCAGGCCCCTCCCAGAGGCAAACGTCACAGCCCATCACCTCGTTGACTGCTCTGAGTCAATTTTCAGTCTCAGAACTTGCCATACAACAGACAGACAAGTGTCCTTGAGAGTGGGTTCATAAGGAAGGCTCCACAATTCGTATATATGTTTGCTCTGTCCCAGTTTTTCTAACAAAGGACTTATGGCATTCATCAAAACCAGTGCAGATTGGGCAAGTCACATCCTTGGATCTCATGAGAACTATTGGCAGCAGAGTGTGAGCTGACCTGGGGCTACTCTGTCTAAGGGCAGACCTAACCATTTTTAGCTCCCCTTCCTGTCCCCGAACTGGAAAACCTTTCTCACCTGCACTTTTAACATGTGAATACTGAAGTTAGGGCTTGCCAGGAGTAAGACCATGTACTTAGTGTGTGAATACCAATGGGATTCCAATCTTTCTCTGGTGCTGATGCTCTCGGGAGCCCCTCTGTTTGGGTGGACTAGGCTTTTGTTATCTGCCTTCTGTGTGCACTAACAAAGCACCCACCTCCATGTCCTATGGAAGTGGTTTGTGGGTGGTGTCTGGGTTTCTGGGTGGGTGCTGCATATTAACCCCTGCACCCCAACTTTAGTACTTGAAGCTTCTGCTCTGGAGCTGCCCAGCATGTTGGAATCTGGCAGTTCTTAATTGAGTCCCTCTCAAGGTATTTTTTCTTGTTGGGAAAACCTGCTAAGATCAAGGTCACTGTTCATCCCTGGGAGCAAACCACAGCCAGTGTCCCCAGAGTGACCCTGAAGCAGAAGAGTATGGCCGCCGCATGACTCTCAGAGCCTATGCCACAACTCTCAGGAGCTCGGAGGCTTTAGCCTGGGGCATCACTCTTCATTTTTCATCCTTTGCTCAGTTCTACATAATTCTGCTTTAGGCGGTGATCCTAAGAGGACTTCCAGTCAACTTCTCAGTTGTCCATCCCTGCCTGTGTATTCTCCAGCGATCCCACGAGAGCCTTCTGAGTAAGGTATGCAGCAGCAGAGTACATATCCCTCCTGTGTTCAAGATAGGTGGCCTGGGCCTCTTGGCTGTGCTTTTTGAAAGATACAGTCCATCTTCAGGGTGGGTGGTCTTGCTACTCTCTCTTCGTGGGTTTTAAGGATGTAAATCCACTGTATGTAAGTACCTACAGTCCCAACAATTGGGAGGTGGAGGTAGAAGGATCAGGAGTTCATGTCTAACCTGTGCTACTAAGCTAGTTTGAGGTCAGCCTGAGCTACATAACACTCGGTTAAATATAACTAACTAAATAGATAATAATGCTAAAAACCTGTACTTTCCTTTAAATAAAATTAAGTGTGAATTGCAGTTTACCAAATAATCTTACATTCTTTAATCAGGTCCATTTCCCTCACACATGATCCATTGTTAAACTTCAAGTTTAGTTTTGTTTCAAATTGTCTGTTTCCAGTTGTAGAATTTGGTGCTTCTATATGGTAGTAGGTAATTAAGAAATTGCAAGGCATGGATCCAAGTTCACAGGATTCCCAGTATCAAAAACGTTAAAAGCAAATGGCCAAACATCATGACATACATTCACGATACATTCAACCTACAAAGTGTCATCGATGTGAATACAGCCTGGAGATGCTGTCACTCCTATCGTCACCATCATCATCATCATCATCATCACCACCAGCATCACCACCATCACCACCATTATCATCATCATCATCATCATCATCATCATACTCTGAAGACAAACATATAAATACAAAGCCAAAGTAAAACAATTTCTTGAAGATGCACACAAACACATGCATATAACCATCTAACCTTAATTGTCTTAAATTGAGCCCAAGAACAAAACCCAAAACCCCACAAAAAATAAAACAAAACAAACTTTACAGCTAACTACCTCCACAGGCTCCGTTTTATTTCAGTTGTTGTTTGACAATTATGCTGAACTCAATGGTAGACACCTTAACCTTCCTATCTGCTGATGTTTGTGCAGGAAATACCAGAATCACATGACACCAGAATCATGTGACTTCATGGTTCATACATTTGAAATCACAATCCCTTTCCAAGGACATTTATTTACATTTTTTTTCTCTTGAGTAATTCTCTGTCATTCCCATGATTCACAGCATTTTGAGATGTGTAGAAAGTTCACAGTCTCCTGGGAATTTTAAAATCTTCTCAGCACAGTAAACACTTCTGGCAACCGAACCGTCACCCTGGCAGCTCTTGGGTATTGATGGGAGAGTGTCCGCAGCCCAGGCTGGCAGTGGGCCCATCCTCATGACATTGCAGCCCAGGCACTGATATAAGGTGGGTGGAGAAACAGAACAGAGCAGAACTTCTCTCTAGGTGGGGATTTCCAGATGCCTCACTGAGGGTACAGATACGGCCTACTGGGCAGCAGTTTTGACTCTTGTAGGTAGGTTGTGCCAACCTCTTCATATCTGATACTTTGTGTGTGAAATTTAACTATAGAAAATACAAGTCCAAATCCCAGAATTCAGGAAGAGGAGGAGGCCAGAGGAACAAGGAGCCCCTGGCTATGTAGAATCTAACGCCATCACTCCTTACATTTTACAAAGGAAGACTCTCCTTTTACACATTTTGGTACCTCATGAATTAAAATGTGTGCAAGTGTGTGCTAGCCTTTGGTGAATTCTTTTTAAAAGGACCCATAAATTTATCAATATAAAATTTTCTCTGAACTGGGCAGTGGTGGCACATGCCTTTAATCCCAGCACTTGAGAGGCAGAGGCAGGCAGATTTCTGAGTTCAAGGCCACCCTGGTCTAGAGTGAGTTCCAGGACAGCCAGGACTACACAGAGAAATGCTGTCATGAAAAAAAAAAAAAGTTTTCTCTGTTACTACCTAATTTTTCTCATACAGATCAATTTTTATTTCAGTATCCAGAAGTTTGGAATTTAAAATTTACATATTAATAATTAATTTGGGAAGGTGTGGAAAGAAAATTATATATCCTGACTTGTCTGTAATTTCTCAAGAGGCTTTTGTCAGAAGAAAAGGCAGGCATCTATCTCTGCCCATGACTCCAAGTGCAAAAGAGTGGAGTGCAGTTGTAAGCAAAGATGCCTCAGTGCTCACAGCATTCTAAGAGAGACTGTGGAAACGCAGGAAGGAGAGATCTAACTCCATGAACAGAGAGAAGGAAGCCCTTGCTTCTCAGGTGAGACATTTCCCCACTCCACGCACGAGTCAGGCTAGAAGTCTAAGCAATGCATTTATTTAGCACCTTTCCCAAACAAGCTGATGCTTCAGAACTAATTTCAACCACCATTCATTTCCATGATCATATTTTTTTAGGAACTTATCCCAATGGTCTACTCTGTGGAGTTCATAAACTTAAACTAGTAGTAACCTGTCTCATTTTATATAAAGATATAGGTAGTAACTTTAATAATAAGTTGACCATACAATTAGAGTCATAATTACTGGTCACTTTTAATAGTTTATTTCACATTTAAAATGTACACACAATCACCTGTCTGCACTAAAAAGCTGAACAGATTTTAAAATTAAATGTAAGTAGAAATATCACAATATGTATTTTCTAAGACTGGGTATATAAATCAGTGGTAGAGTGTGTGCCAAGCATGTATGAGGCTCTGTATTCAGTCCCCAGGATGGTATAAACAGAACAAAACAGAAAAAATGTGTTGGGTTTTTTAACAGAGAAGTGGAGCAGTGGTGGAACCAACTCTCTGAGAACACATACACCTCTCTTGCATGTTCTAGACAAGTATTCATCACTGCTGTTTTGTGTGGTATCTTATTTCTTTGTCAAAACACAAACTCCAACACCTCTTGTCAAGCATCTCATTAAATTGGTGCACAGCTTTCAACAAAGGGAGGGAAACCCCTGCTGCCCTGGCCACCAACGGGTGACAGGTCAAGTCACAGACATTGGTCCTGAGTGATTCCAGAGTCCGAGCTTCTCAGTGTCACATATGACTGAAGACGGAGAATGGTGGCTGTCAGCAGCTGTGGGGGG
>NW_022196911.1:53914067-53953612 GCF_008632895.1 Mastomys coucha
GGCTGAGTGAGGCTGACATCTCATTTGGAGGCATTAAGAGAGTTTAGATGACGGGTGGAGACAGTATCTGCTGACACCATAGTGACTATGTACACAAAATAGTTATCTGAATGCAGAAAGTAGGTTAAGAAAGTTGCTACGTGCTCTCCCGTGGCTAAACAACACAACCTTAATGTTTCTCTTATCTTCAATAATGAGAGGTTGGAACAATGGAAAAAAAAAAAAAAAGATGAGTCGGGGAGGGGAGATTCTAAGTCTTCAGCATGGGATGTGCTGTGAGCACCGTAGCCCTGGTTCCATATCCTTTCTGGAGTAAAAAGTATATGATAAAGCATGAAAAGTGAACAGCCATGCGCCAAACAGAGAGAAGTTTCAAAGTAACTTTCTAAATATTTACCTTTCAAACAAACAACTAAAATGCTCAGGGGCTCAGCCTGGGACTGAATATGTCATGATGACATCATTTCAACCAGAGGAGAGATTTGACCTAAGGAGAGACACAGGAAGTACCCCAGAGGCCACAGACTGCCTCTAGACCTTGGAACTAGACAACGTCCTTGAGACTGAATTAGGATCCACATCTTTGTAGCTGGGGATATTTTGATTCAATAAACTCAAACAGCCAGGGTGCCAGCAAGTCAAAGACGAAATAAGTAAAGACTTAAAGGCTCGGAAGCAGGAATCATTTTTTCTCTGCAGTTAGGCAAAAACTAGGGTCTCTGAGTTATCCACGAAACGGTGAGATTGTGCGATCGTGAAGAGGGAGGGGCTGTCTGACATGGAAAAATATTTTGGAACAGCTCGTTAAAGTGTGCGTTTAGCATTCCAGCTTCACACTGTAGAAACACCCAGGAAGGGTATTGTTTCTTGAAGTGTCAGCTTCTGTAAACAGACCTTAGGGAGCTTCCACCTGGGGAGAGTTTAGCTTCTGTCCACAGATCCTGCCTTTTCTGTTTCTAGATCTAAGAGCATCCTTCTATTTGTTATTCAGTGTTAGAGAGAATTATGTGAACTTAGTGTTTTCAAGAAACTTTGACAGGACCAAGAGCAGCGTGGTTTAGGTAGTTTTAGCACATCACCCACAAAGCCCTGTGCCCATCCCCAGCATTGCATAAACAAGACACGGTACACATGCGTGCGATCTCAGCACTCAGGAGGAAGAGCCAGTAAAATCAAACGTTCCTAGGTCATTTTCTACTAAACAGGAAATTTGAAGCCTGCCTGGGATACCGGAGATCTTGTCTCAATAAACCAAAAATTTGATATATTATAAATGTGTCGCCTACATTAACAAATCCCTAAATTGTATTAACAAATACCTACTTAATTTAATCAAGCACCTAAGATTTGATTATGCAAAGTATAATGTACAAGAAAATATAAATGACAAAGTGTTCTCAACCATTTATATAGATATCAGGTAATGGAAAGTCACGAGTCACTTGCTACTTACAGAGAACTTTGATTTGTTATATCAATTCAATTTGTTATTCTGGGCAGATGTTTGTCAGGGAAACCTTGGAAATGAGAAAAAAAAAATCAATGTTAGTTTTGGGACCATGAAATATTTTGCAAACATGGGTGAAGGATTTGAAGTGGGTTTCACTGTTTCTCATAGGCGACCTCCTGGGCATGCGTACTTCATACAGCATCACAGGTAACGAGATTCCTCTGTTCTTTCTTTCACAGTGTCGCTCCTGCTGTACACCATGGACAGGGGGAACACTACAGTGGGCTTCATCCTCCTAGGACTCTTTAACCACACCAGAGCCCACCTGTTCCTCTTTGTGCTGGTTCTGACTGTGGCCTTCAACTCTGTGATAGGCAACGCCCTCCTGCTTCTCCTGATTCACCAGGACCAGCGGCTCCACACACCCATGTACTTTCTCCTGAGCCAACTCTCCCTCATGGACATGATGCTGGTCTCTACCATAGTGCCCCAAATGGCAGCTGGCTATTTAATGGGCAAGAAGTCCATCTCTGCCGTTGGCTGTGGCTTCCAGATCTTCTTCTTCCTCACGCTGGGAGGTGGAGAATGCTTCCTCTTAGCAACCATGTCTTATGACCGCTATGTGGCTATATGCCACCCATTGCGCTATCCGGTTCTCATGAGCTGGCAGTTATGTTGGAGACTAACCTTGGGGTCTTGGCTCCTGGGAGCAGCTGATGGAGCCATGCAGGCTGCTGCCACCCTGAGCTTCCAGTTTTGCAGCCGGAATGAAATAGATCACTTCTTCTGTGAGGCCCCTGTGTTACTGCGCTTGGCTTGCGGAAACACATCAGCATTTGAGTTCGTCATGTACATTTGCTGTGTGTTGATGCTTCTGATCCCCTTCTCCCTCATCCTGACGTCCTATGGTCTTATCCTGGCCACTGTCCTCCGAATGCGGTCCACAGAAGCCCGCAAGAAAGCCTTCGCCACCTGCTCCTCGCACTTGGCAGTAGTGGGCCTCTTTTATGGAGCGGCTACTTTTAGCTACATGAGGCCGGCGTCCTCCAGGTCAGCGAACCACGATAAGGTTGTGTCAGCATTCTATACTATTGTTACCCCCATGCTCAACCCCCTCATCTACAGTCTTCGGAACAGCGAGGTCAAGGGCAGCCTGAGGAAGTGCGTGGCCCGCTGTGCTGCCCTAACTAGTAAGGATGCCTTGGTTGGCCTGGACCTTGGTGGTGGGACAAAGGGGAAAGGTACTCAGTAGCGCCTTCAACACAGAGGTTGTCTCAGGATGCCCAGTGAATAGCTAAAGCCTCTGAGAATTCCAAACTCTGGTTGTTTCTTTTCCACCTTAACTCAATACCTCTAACCTGTGGCTAGAATTCGGGGAGCCCGAGGAGCCCGAGGAGCCTCAGCAAAAGTAGCATTATGTTTCTCTGTCCTTCTCGATTTCGTAGACCCATTTGTTCTTACTGTGGGAATTAGCAAAACCCAGCAGACTACTTCCCCCTTAGTAATAGTGGAAAGCTTCTGTATTTAACTTAGTAAGTACTTTACAGCTTGTCTTTAACATAGAAATTTCAGTATCAGGACTTGTGCACTTTGGGGCATTATTGAATGAGATTAAGATCATTAGAACTGAGGGAGCTCCTATGTGAGTGATGGGTGGGTAGCATATACCAGGTTGATACGCTGGCCAGGACTGTTAAGAAATCTCAACCTGCACTCAGAAGGTAGCCCTGTAAGGGGATGAGTTGACTACTTCTGGAATTTTTTTTTTTCAGTTGGCAGTTGTCTGCAGGTAGCTGTGAGTGTGGAAAGCAAAGCCACACCTAAGGAGTATATGTGCACCTCTGCCGGTGTCTCCGTTATTTTCTGCGTTACTGTGAGGTTTTGGTTAAATTTCATGCTGGGAGTTGATTGTGGAGCCACGTTCTCGTTTCAAACTGAAGTCTCAAAAAACTGAAAAATATCACAACTTCCCGCTGAAAAATTTCACACCTTCCCACTCGAGAATGTTTATACCACCACCAAGGAACAGAGCAACCTGGAGCTCAAACTGCTACTTTGTTTCAAGTTGGAGTGACTGAAGCACAGCTTTCAAGTTGGAGGGTACTCACAGCAAGCCTTACATTCCAGTCAATTCTACCGACCTCTCACCTTGTACCTGTTACCAAAAGACGCAAAATTCAAAACTGCACGGAGCTCCTTTGAGCCCATTTCTAATGAAAATCTGCCCATAGATTCAAGCACCAGAATATTCCCATTCCCACCCTACCCTGTCCCATTGCTGGATGCCAATGGCATTCATTTTTATGACTGTGTGTGTGTGTGTGTGTGTGTGTGTGTGTGAGAGAGAGAGAGAGAGAGAGAGAGAGAGAGAGAGAGAGAAACCTTTGTGAAGATTCTCTGTATTTTTACACACTCCAGTAGCTATTCTTTTTAATTAATACTATGCTAGTATTTCAAAAACCATCATTTGTTTCTTACCTTGTGATGGACATGTGGATGACCTTCAACCTTTTTTGAGTTACATGCTTTCACTTCACTTGCTGGATGATGAACCACCTTTTATCAGATTGATTTCCAATTCCCACACACAGTTCACACAGGGTGCAGCTGCCCCGGGCTTCACCAAGCTTTTCTGCTCATGAAGTCTCCTGAGTGTGGCAGTACCTTGTTCTGTTTCCTGTGTGTAGTTTCCTGGTGGCTGTTGATGCTCAATGTTTCTATACTAATTTACTGCTAGGTGAGATATCTTCTTTTGTAAACTTTGTATTTTAGTCTTGGAAAATAGAAAATAAAAATAGAAGGTATTGCTGTTCCCATAGCAAACAACTTGTGGCTCACTCACATATTCAAAGGAGCATTTGGAGTTTGAAAACTCTGTTAGTGTTTGTATTTAATGTCTGCAGACTTTTTTTCTTTACTTAGTTTGTACTTGGGGGTTCCATTTTAAACTCTTCCACTTTATTGAAGCGACGAACCTTGGCGATTGGTTGAACTGCATTACAACATCTGTTTTAATTCTACTGAAGTATTCAGACCCTGAAAAACCTGACACCTTTCCTATAAAGAATAGTGTTCTGAGGTATAACATTTCAGGTGAAGGATGATAGCAGTGTTTAAAAAATAAAGCTTTGGCTGGCAGAGCACACACATTCCTTCATGTCATGACTAGATATAAGCCTACAGCAAGCTCAGATCATAAAGTTGGTACATTTTCAAAGTATCTATTTTACAAGCAATTAATATAGTAATACATTCTAAATATTTATAAAAATGCATTTTGTTTTCCAAAGACAGGACAAACACAAAAGCAACTCTAAGAAAATGCTTCATAAAAATATAAGAATTGCCGGGCGGTGGTGGCGCACGCCTTTAACCCCAGCACTTGGGAGGCAGAGGCAGGCGGATTTCTGAGTTCGAGGCCAGCCTGGTCTACAGAGTGAGTTCCAGGACAGCCAAGGCTACACAGAGAAACCCTGTCTCAAAAAAACCAAAAAAAAAAAAAAAAAAAAAAAAAAAAAAAAAAAAAAAAAAAAAATATAAGAATTAATCCTTTTATCCCTTTGCTTTGGGTAACTTTGTTAATTCTGTTTCCATCTAGAGCCCTTCTCCCACACACTCCCTTTTCTCAAACATCATTACTGAAGTCCTGCACATCTCACAGAGCATCCCAAGCAGGGTCTACACAGCATGAACCGGAAAGCATGGTGTGATCCAGCTCTGCAGGTCCTGCCATGCTTTTGGAAAGGCCTCAGACATGGACAGGAATCTGATGCAGCTCAGCCCACCTGTGATATAAATTCGGTGCTTCCTGCGACACGGGTACACTTGCAGAGATGGTGACCACAGCGCTTGGTCTCTACATTATCTGCAGGATGCATTCAGTAGGTCAGTGTACCCTTAACCAGGGTGGAATAGGAACTTTTTAACTTACCATAAAATAAATGATAAACTTATAATCATAGCAGTCTCTCACTTCTCGCTTCTACATTGTGTTTGTTTGGTTTGGGCTCTTATTCCCCCTCTTACTGATAACTAACATCTTTAGCCAGGTTTGATGTTAATTGTCACTATTAGGGCAAAGCACATTTCTCCTTCTCCTCCTCTTCCTCCTTCTCCTCCTCCTCCTCCTCCTTCTCTTCCTTTCTCTTCCTCCTCCTCCTTCTCTTCCTTTCTCCTCCTCCTCCTCCTCCTCTTCTTCCTCCTCTTCTTCCTCTTCCTCCTCCTCCTCTTCTTCCTCCTTCTCCTCCTCTTCCTCCTTCTCTTCTTCTTCTTCTTCCTCCTCCTCCTCTTCTTCCTCTTCCTCCTCCTCTTCTTCCTCCTTCTCCTCCTCTTCCTCCTTTTCTTCTTCTTCCTCTTCCTCCTCTTCTTCCTTCTCCTCCTCTTCCTCCTCCTCTTTCTCCACCTTCTCCTCTTCTTCTTCCTTTGTTTTTGTTATTTTCTGTTTCTTTTTTGGGGTTGTGTTGTTTTGAACTTGAACTCCTGATTTGCCTGCCTCTTACTGCTGAATGTTAAAGGCCAAGTCCTAGAGAAAGATATCAAGTGTTCTGGGATGCCCTGCAGACCCAGTCTTAACCAAAGCAGGAAGCACACATGGATAAACGTCTCTTCTGTGTAGTGATACACAGAAGTTGAGCCATCCAGACAACCCCTTTTCTTCCTCACCTCTCTTTCTTATTGTACTGCAGAGGTCTTCAGGTGGAGCCTCTTTCATTTATTTCTGGTTCCTGTTAATTCATCAGTATCACTTCTTCTTATACTCTGTCTTCAGGAGATGAGACAGTTAGACCTCTGTAAGTTTATGGCCTGCCTGATCTATATAATAGGTTCCAGGCCAGCCATAGATACACAATAGGACTCAATCTCAATAATAATAATAAGAAGAAGAAAGCGTCACTGTATATACTCATTACACATGGTATTGTGTTACACAAGGACATTTTCATTCAACTATATGCTGCACTTTGAGCAAATCCCCCTCCATATTCCCTACCCTGCCCTTTCTCTCCTCTCCTCCCATCAGTGAGTCCTTCATATTTCCCTGAGCAAATTCACTTGTATGTACATAAGTTTATGTCTCACTTTAAAATCTGGAAACTTCATATGACAAAAATATACAGTATTTGTCTTTCTGAGTCTGATTTAATTCACTAACAGGATATTTCCAGCTTTCTTCATTTCCTTGGAAACTCCATAGGTTTGTGTTTTTTTCTTTATGACTGTAAAAGACTCTTGTGTATGTAAACTACATTTCTACTGTGCATTGCTCTGATATAGGCACTGAGGTTGGTTCCAGTTAATCAAGTGTGAAAGGTGCTGCAGTAAGCTTTGAGATGCTGACTAGGAATGAATCCACTGGGCGCTAGCTCTGTTCTCAGTTTTCTTTAGTCGCCGCCATCTTGGCTTTCACAGTGGTCAAGACTCGTGTACATCCTCACCAGCATTAGCTTCTGTCTCTTGAATGTGACCGTTCCAACTGAGGTAGTCTGGAATCCCTGTGTTATTCAGGTTTCCTCTTCTCTGGTGACTAGTGACACTGAACAATTTTCATGCATTACTGGCCATTTTGTTTCCATCTTTTTGAGAACTGTCCATTTCTACTGGGCTATTTGTCAATTGGATTATTTATAATATATTGCCTAATTTTCTGAATTACTGATATGTTCTAGATACTGATCGCCTGCCAGATGTACAGATGGCAGTGATTCTCTGTCATTATGTGGGCAAGCTTTTCAGCTAACTGGTTCATTTGCTTTGCAAAATTTCATTTGTCAGTTGTTGACAGTTCACTATATACATAGTGTGCTGGCAAGTTTAACTATCAACCTGACACAATCTAGAATCTCCTGAGATTAATCTCCTTAATGATAGATTATTTGGATCAGGTCAGTCTGTTTACACGTCTGTGGTGATTGTATTGCTAATGTGGAGTGACCCACCCTGAATTTGGGGGATAGCACCATTTCATTGCCAAACTGAGCAGCAAGCAGAAGCAGAGGTGCATGTGTAAGATAAATCACTAAGGAAAAATACTCTGACTCTGACTTGACCCTGATACCAGGGCCAAGAAAGAGAACCCTGGCCTTAATGTTCTTGCGCTTCAAGATCAGGCCACAGAATCCCTCCAATCCCAGGCCATCCTGGAAAGCTCCACCACAATCCTCAAGAAACCCTCTATATACAACCTGCCTTCTGCTGAGTCAGCTGCTGCATCTTGATGGAGCAGAGGCAGTCACCCTTTTGGGTTTTTCCCTCCTAATAAATCTATTGTGTGAGGTTTGTTTGCAGTGTAACTTTATGGTATACCTTGGATCCTGAATGCCAGGATACCTCTCTGAGCAGAGCTGTTACACTTGCATTGAGGAAAGCTTCCCTGGGAGCAGAGCTGTAATACTTCTAACAGGTTTCTTTTTGCTCTTGACTGAGGATCAGATGTGACCGACTAGCTGCTTGAGTCCCTGGACTGATGGGACTGTAGTCCAAGTAAACCCACCCTCCACTATGCAGATTTTTGCCAGGTATTTATCATGACAACAAAAATGAAATTGGAAGACAGTAATGAATTTCAACTTAACTTGGTATGCAACATACTCTGTCTCTGTCTCTCTCTATATATCATCTGCTTGTCTGTCTGTCTCTCTGCCTCTGTCTCTCCATCTTTGTCTCTGTCTCTCCATCTTTGTCTGTCTCTGACTGTTTCTCTCTGTCTGTCTCTCTGTCTGTCTCTCTGTCTGTCTCTGTCTCTCTGTCTGTCTCTGTCTGTCTCTCTCTGTCTCTCTCTCTCTCTCTCTCTCTCTCTCTCTCTCTCTCTCTCTCTCTCTCTGGTTTTTTGAAACAGAATTTTAATTCTGTGTAGTCCTGGTTATCCTAGAACTCACTCTGTACACCAGGCTGGCCTTGAACTCACAGAGATTTGTCTACCTCTGCCTCCTGAGTTCTGGGATTAAAAGTGTTTGTCACCACCACCCAATATTTTGTTTGTTTGTTCAATTTGCTTGGTTTTGTTTGAGACCTTCTCTCACAACAAGTACCTGAGCTTCAGCTAATCATCAGTGGTCAGCTATTCAAACCATCATAAATCGGACAGACACAGGTCATAACCAATCAGATCGTCTCTTTACCTCACTGCTCTGTGGGGCCTCCTTTTCCCTCTGCCTAGGTGATGCTGCAGGGCCTCCTGAATCATTTTTACTCAGACACTGCCTGACCCTAAATCTAATGTTACAACCTGTGAATCTTCTGTAGGTTTTTGACAGAAGCAGCCTTTATTCCTCTAGGCAACACATGCACTGGGAAGTCAGTGTGCAGGTTCACTCCACCTAGAGAATGTTACTTCTGAGTCTTCTGTAGGTTTTGACAGAAGCAGCCTTTATTCCTCTAGGCAACACATGCACTGGGAATTCAGTGTGCAGGTTCACTCCACCTAGAGAATGTTACTTCTGGTGATCGTCCTCCCCCAGGCTCCACAGTTTAGCCTTATACAGAGTGATGTCATGGTAGACTCTGAAGTGGTTCAGCCTGTGGTCCTGACGGTCTGGGTTGATCTAAAGGAGAGGAGGCAGGATCAGAAAGAAGTTTGTCAGAGATGGAGCAGACCAGGGTTTAAATGGTAGAGAGCTGGGTCTGAATCAGGCCCCATCTTCCTGTGAAAAACAGGCCTTTTCCTTGCAAAATCCTGCATAGTGGCCTGGAGATTTGAACACTCACATCAAAGACCCAAGAACTGAAGAGCAGCAACCTAGCAAAGCTGAGGTAATCCCCTCACTGTTGCCTGAAGGAGGCCTTGCCTGAAGATTCACCATCACTGAAAAGTAGCTCATAGAGGAGAGGCCTCATACATATCACTGAAGCCGAGCTATTAGGACAGCACCTAGCATGGGCCGCTTAACCAAAGTTCGAGCTTGTCGAAGGAGTCTGGAGCTAAAGTAAGTACTCTGACATGTAAATCTTCTAGGACCTACACGGTGTAAACTAAAGAGCATGCTTTCAGCATTTACCTGAAGGCATGAGGCTGAGACACGCTCACGGAATCACGAGTTCCCAAATGATCCTATTCTGAAGTTGAGGTCACTGCCTGAACAAGAAGAGGTCCCGAAAGGGCACTTGGTGCTCTAAATGGCAACCAGTCAAGCTTCTTCTGCCCCAAACTGCACCACTCTGAAGGCCAGCTTAATGCCTTTTGTGATACCACAGGCATTTAATAGGTTTGGATGGGTTTACAGTTGGATAGGAAGTATCCCCCCTGAAATACTTGGCCCAAAGAGTAGCATTATTAGGAGGTGTGGCCTTGTTTGAGGAAGTGTGTCATGAGGGTGTGGGCAATGAGACCCTTCTAAGCACATGAGAGCCAGTCAGTCTTCTCTTAGTGGCCTTCAAATGAAGATGTAGAACTCTCAGCTCCTCCTGCACCATGCCTGCCTGGACACTGCCAAGCTCCACCCTTGATGATAATGGACTAAACCTCTGAACCCCTAAGCCAGCCCCAACTAAATGTTGTCTTTATAAAAGCTGCCTTGATCATGGTATCTGTCCACAGCAGTAAAACCCTAAGACACCTAATCCAAGCACTTGTCAGAGTTGAGCCTCTGGGAGAGAGCATGGGGCTCTGACTGCAATAATCCACTGATGGATGCAAACCTTGAGTAAACCACTGAGAGGTGGTAAACTGAGGCCAGGATAAGGGAGACAGTCACTGGGGTGTGTCCTTGGAGCCTAGAGCTTGCTGTGGTCCCTTCCTATATTACTGTTTGTACTTCCTGACTGCCGTGAGGTTCAGAAAAGTCAGGAAGGAAGCAGGCCAAGGTTTGCATGATGTGAAGCTGAGTCTCAATCAGGCCTCATTCTTCCACAGTGTTCTCCTTCATCCCAGGCCCAGGATCAATGAAAACAAGCCACCAGGGATTAAACCTCTGAGACTGTGGGCCAAAACATTCCCTTACTCCATGAAGTTTTCTCATGAAGTGTTGTCATGGTGATGAAGTCCGTCTCGGAGTATACTTCCTTTATATGTCAACAGTGCCATCTGATGGCATTGTCCCAAGGCCATGGTGATGACCAGAAAGTACTATTTACAGATACCTTACAACAGTGTTTTATCTGTAAGGCCTAGAAGGGTCTGAGCAGGGCATGCCTGACTGGCCCAGCCTACCAAGAGGTCAAAGACGCATTTCAACTAGATACTTTGAATCCAAAAGATCTATATCTTTCCTCTTTAAAAGTGAAAATAAAGAAGGGTAAGATGCTTTAGACCCGCCAGGAGTCTCTGTGGGATCTGCCTTCTGACTCAGACAGGCATCAATTTCCCATTTTTTTCACCTCTGTCTTTGGATGCTGGCCCAGAGCCTCTTTCTGCTTTCTCTGGTACTTTGGGCCTTTTCTCACTTTCTTTAAAGCTCCCCCTCCCACCACAGGGTTACTTGTACTATACTATGCAAATAGGTGCTCTCTCTCTCTCTCTCTCTCTCTCTCTCTCTCTCGTAATGTTACCATCAAAGAATCTAGAATAAACTTTCTAAAACTCACAAAAAAAGGGGGGAGCAGGGGGAGGAACGCTAGGTTAAACAATTTATGCTTTTTAACAATTCTCTGTATTGATACGTTATCTAATTAACCTAATTTCTACCTTTGCCACCATTTTCTTTCCTTCAAACTTTTCTCTTGGCATAGAGACGATTCTCTCAGCGATCAAACTGCTTATGCTGGCCTGCATTCTTTCCAATTAGGTCTGCCTCTTTGAGCTTCCATATCCATCCCTGTCTTGTCCAGTTCTGGCAAGTCTTGCTAAATCTGCTAACGAGAGCCACCACCCTCAGTGGCATGTTCCACCAGGGCCCCACTGTCTCCACACTGTCGCACATGTGAAGTGTGATCACCTTTTCTGCCTTCGGCATCGATCCTCTTAGGTTAGATTAGCCTGAGTCCCCCTCATCCCCCAGCTTCTTCCTGGCAATCTCCATCCGTTGACCCCAGATCTCGTCCTTAGTCTCAAGTTCTCGCTTGTCCACCCTGCCTCAACAGTTCAGCCCATTTCTGTCCACTGCAAATCCCAGTCTTGGGCTAGAACCCACAGCAACATTGCCTCATCCAAATAACCCCTTCCTTGCTGTTTATTAAAACAACCCCTCAAGACCTGATTCTTTGATCCATTTTCAGTAATGTCATTAATAATATTTTCTTTTGTACCCTTCTATTATTCAATAAGTTTCCTCTCCCACCCCTTGCCATGTTGCTGAGTGGCCTTTGCTTCTCCAGCTCTCTAGCCATCCCCTTCTCGATCTTAAATTCCGTCTTCATTGTGTAAGTTCTAAGGCCCTGCTGACATCTTTCTCCCATTTCCTGAAGGCTTCTCTCTCCCAGACAGTATGCCATATCTGAAGAGGAGCTTTGTAGAAACTCTGAAAGTGAGCCATGGTGAAGATAGCTCTTTAGAGTCTTTGATTGAAATCCCCATGAGATGGCTCTGCAGCAGCGCCACCTGCTGGAACTAGAGTAGTTTAGTGGGTGAGAAGTCTTGCCCCTTGTATAGGAGGAAGACACAAAATGCAGAGGACCCTTGGGAGTGAGGGATACTTGACAGTCTCTTAGTGGGTGAAGAAAATGGGTATTAAGCCAAAACACCAGGGTCACCACCTGACTTGGGGCTCAGTGTTGCTCTGGGCCCCTTCTTCTGATTGTCCCTGTCCACATTACAGTAGCCCACCCTGGGTTTATTCAAAAGTGTCTATGTGCCAGGCACAGTCCTGGGTAGCTTACAAATATTGCCTTCTTTCCTGTGTTTAAAAACCCTATGAGATAGATTCTATAGGCTTCCCATCTCATAACTGTGAAACTGAGTCATAAAGCAACTTAGTGACTTACCCAAGTGACAAGTCACACAGGCTAGGGAATGTAACCCAGAATTCAAATCCAGGTGAAATTGCCTCCCTAACCTGTCCTCTTGGCCACCGCTGCCATTGCTGTCATGTTCCCAGATACCATTATGGGAAGGAACCATGCTCACCAAAGGATATGGGTCCCATCCGATTTCTTGGGCTTCGGTCTGTGCCTCTGAATATTTCTTTTTTGGACCCTGTGCAGCATGGTGAATGAGGTTCAGGAACTTGGCTGAGAAAAGAGGCCCAGTTAAAAAAGGAATCAGAAACTCCAACCACCAGCATGGTATGATAAACCATCCTGAGGATGCAGGAGTGGTGTGCGTACCTGTGGGGGTAACCCACAGCCCTACCGTTGCTCTTAAGGCCTGCTCAGCAGGAAGGAAATCAGACCTGCTACTTGAAAACTAGCCAATTGCCCTGGGCTAGTGAAGTCCAGAATCGTGGAGGAGCTCCTTCAACCACCAGTTCACTAAAGCAGCACAAATCCTAGCTACATTGTAACTATTTAGCTTTATGCCCACAGAAAAGTGCAGTTCTCAGCCCTCATCAAGGAAACTTCTTTGAAACAGAGGGAGACCTTTACCAAAAACCATGACTGCTTAAGCTGCCTAGAACAAAGAGCGTGTAGTGGTTACTCTTAGTTGATATAGCTACAAAACAACCCAGCACCTAAGACTCAGAAATCATTGAGGAAGGGTGGCGGAAAGACTGTAAGAGCCAAAGAAGCAAGAAGTTTGCTGTGAGACTATCCTAGAAAAGCCAGAGAAGCTACACCCACCAATATGGTTGCCGAAACCAGACCTGAAAAATGACAGCTCCAATACACGTGTTAATGTGGATGGGTGGAAGCTCGTGAGACCTCAACCAAATTTGGCAAAAAACTACAGGTAACAAAGGAATATTGAAATCCGGAGAAATGGTCTAACCCAGGGAAGAGCCCTCCACAGGTGGTTATCCAATACCAAGTGAGGAGCCCTGAAGTCATACAATACAAGTAACATGATTCTGACTGAGCAGGATGTGTGTGTACAGCAACAATTAAAGAAAAAGCTTAAGAATTTGAGGAAAACAATGAGGGGAATATGTGGGAGGTGGTGGAGGGAGCAAAGGGGAAAATGATGCAATTAGATGATAATTTCAAAAAAGTTTTTAAATTACTTTAAAGAAGTCAGAGCCTTGTACCAAAATATGTTCCTCATCATTAGCCATGGGGTCCCCTAAAGAAAAAACAATGGCCCCTGAGGCTAGACCAGGCCCTGAAATGTGGGAATCTTGTTTTCTGCCCATCTTTCAATTACTTTGTCAAGGTGGATTCTGGGTCCTGGGGGCATCGCCTTGGGCAAGACAGACATGAGCCTTGCTCTCCTATGGCTTGGGATCTAGATGGAGAACAAAGCATACAACATTTAAGCATAAACATAAACCTTCCAAAGAGTGAGCCGTACTTTAAAGAAAGGAGCAGGTACTGCAAAGCCTCCATTTCATACAAAGAAACCAAGTCACATAGCATCTTAGTAACTTACAATGTCACACACCTAATGAGAGAAGGGGGACTCTGGATGCTGAGCAGAGAACAGCCCTGGGACATGACAGCTGGAAAGCCCGCTGAGGGCAGCGAGGACAAGAGCCATGGTGTGCAGTTTGCAGACCCTGATGGCGCTTCTGCTTTCTGTGCTTTTCACAAGGCAGGAAATGTCCTTACACGGGCTTCCCCTGGGAGGCTCTGTCTCTACCTGGAGTCTCTGAGAACTCTTCCCATAATGCCACTGCCTGACAGAAGCACCAGTCTGAGACATTGGCTCACTCATCCCATTCCCTAAGGCTTCTCCAGGTATGTACAAGCCTACTTCCTTCTTCATAACCAGGGCCTCCTCCATTCCATGGCCTCCTACAGGGTAATTATGAAAAGAACAGCCATCATTCACTGACCACCACATACCACACCCCATCCCAAGTACCAAGTACTTGCATGGTTTTGCCTAGACTTCATAACAACCCTAAAAATTGTTTCAGGAAGGTTTGTTTACAAAACAAAAAAACATCAAAACAACAAAAAACAACAAAAAAAGTTAACCTAGCCAGTTGTCATAGGTTAAGTGTCAATTTGACACAGCATAGAGACATCTGAGAGGAAAGCCTAGATGAAAGAATTGCCTAGATCGGGTAGGCCTGTGGGCATGTCCATGGGGTGGGGAGTAATGTCTTGATTGATAATTGATGTAGGTGGGTTCAGCCAACTCTGGGCAGCACCAGCCCTACACAGGAGGTTCTGGGCTGTATAAGAAAGCTAGTTGAGCATAAGCTTGTGAGCTAGCAAGTAGCCTTTTCCACGACTTCTGCTTCACGATTCTGCTTGAGACCCTTCCCTGACTTGTCTCAGGGGAACAAGACCTGGAAACGCAAGATGAAATAAGCCCTTTCCTCATCAAATTGCTTTTGATTAGAGTGTTTTACACAGCAAAAGAGTAAAACGAGAGCATTGCCCAAAGTCAGTTGCTTAGTGGGTGGTGGAATTGAAATTTGAAACCAGTTAGTGTGACTTCAGGGTGTTGGATGGGTGGGTGGATGGATGAATGGATGGATGGTTAGGGCATTGGAAACATTATTGTTGGCTTCATGCTTAATAACATGGAATTGTGGATGAATAAGTCAGTCTCCTGTGACCTTGGTTAAATCTAGTTTCAGAGGACCCTATACTTGCCCCCAAGGTGACAGAACCCTGAGAAGTGACACCAGCCTGCCTGCCCCTCTGTGCTCTGAACCTTGATATTCTCAAGCCTAGCACCTACCATCTTCTGCCTCTTCCAAGTTATCATGCCAAGACATGGGCTTCCTCGTAATTGTGTGAACTAGAAAAAAAAAAAAAAAACAAACAGCACAATTCACATTAGCAGATGACACCTGTCCTAAACTCACCCACAACCAGGTCCCCCTGCCTAACATTCCCTGAGAAGTCTGACATATGCCAGAAACTATGCTGGACACTAAGGAGCAAGGGCCTTATAACAAGCATGTCACTCTGGTACCATATAGCCAGGAGTGTCTACTGGACCTGAGATGACCAAGATGAAGCACAGCTAACAGTCAGTTCATGGCCACAGGGACACTCTCCAAGTGTTTCAGGTGGATACTGGCTTCTGATTTCCAACATGGAAAACCATTCTCTGGGCCAGTGCTGGTTGGCAGAGAAGCAAATATGCCTGAAGGCCAATTCCAGAGAACCAGAAGTGATGAACAGACATAAGGCCATTGATAAGAGGAACTGAGCCCACATCCTCCAATTCCTGTTATTGATGGGAACACTGCAGACAGGCCTGCTCTCAAAGCCTTCCTTCTAAGTGTGTTGACAGACAGCACACCAACATGGGATAACATATGAGGGAGAATCTGAGAGCAAGCTACATGCTTAGAGGTGATGGCATGGGTGTGCGGTAAGTGTCCCAAGGAGATGCTTGTGAGTCCTGAATGAAGGAGTTGGGGTCCGTTGTGTGAGAACATGTGGGAAGAAGATGAGTGACAGCCAGAAGTCAAAAATGTCAAAAGGGGGGATGCTCAGGCGGAGGCTGCTGGTGAAGAGCAACAGGAATGAGCAAGGGGATGGGAATCAGTTTGTCTCAGACCTCATTGGCCATTTTCTTCCCAGCTACACACCCAGACACCTAAGATATCGAATTGGATCATACCAATGCATTACTTTGTACATTAGCAAAGTCCTTGTGGAGGAAAGCAAGCACCAACACGCTGTAGTGAATTCCCATTATATTCCAGTGGACCCAGAGAGTCTGGGCCAGGAGACAGCAGTGTCTGAGAAAGCCTGTGTGTGTGTGTGTCATTTTTAAGTCTTAGAATGGACAATGTTTAAACAGAACTGGAGAATAATTTCCTCCTGACTTTAGTGATCAGGTACCCTGGCGAAAACTAGGTTACAGACAGGCAAAGTGAAGTCTCTGCACTTTCTGCAGACAGCCAAGCTGCTGTACACTGTGGCTAAGGAGCAACAGACACTGGGGACAAAGAACACGTGAGTACAGGAGACAGTCTGACACGTTTTGGAAATCTACTTCTACAGAAATGAAGGGAGGAAGGACTGTGTGTGTGTGTGTGTGTGTGTGTGTGTGTGTGTGTGTTTGTGTGTAGCAGTCTGCTGCAGAGCAGAGTGGACACTGGGGCTTTACTGAAGGATCTTGGGTAGGATGGGATGGATGGAGCTACATGTGGGAGTTCAGAATGGATGGAGCTGGATAGGAACCAGAGCCAGATCCAGTGCAACTTTAGAGGCTGGTGGGTTGAAATTACAGCTCAGAAAAGGCAGGAGGCAACTAAAATGTTTACAAAGGAATTAGTCCACTCTGGTCTTTTAACATATGGAGCAAAAAAGGGAATGGGGCGGGGGAGGTTGCTACTTGAAGGAGCGTAGCTTGGAGACCCTCGTGGGGGTTCAGACACTCTATTAGAGAGTGAATGGCTTAAATGGATAGAGGGGCTACGTTTGCCCTGTAAAGTCACAGAGGAGGGAGGCGGTGGGAGGCCGTGGGAGGCCAGGAGGAGGGGTGGCTTTACTGAGGTTGGGGTGGGGGGGGGAGTGTCAAGCTCTGCACCCGGTAGCCTACCATTTCTAAGTCTTAAGGAGGTCTGTGGCAAAAAAGTCAAAGCAATAATAGCAAGCCATACAACGACAAAACCCCTTGGGTGTATTAAAAAGAGACCAAAGTACTATCAAAAAGCAGACATAAAAAACTCTGCGCAATTATTTGAGAAGCAAAACTACCTCCCATTAATCATCTATCTCTATTCTCCATCTAAAATGTTTAATTCTGGATGCACTTTAATTTATCTATTGGGGCTGGAGTGACATGGGGAGCGATCCCCTCAAAGCTCAACTGTCTGAACTCTAAAGAGATAACTAGAGGCAGAGGATGTTTGCTCTCCCACTCCTCCCAACCCTCTTGGGCCGGCTCACCCTTGCGCAGGGGATTCACGTGATACTGCGTGTACAGCTTCTGTGCCCGTAGCTCTTTGAGAAATTGTTCCCGCAAGATTTGATTCTGGTGGACCTCATCTTGATTCTTCATCTGTCCCACACGCCCTGACATGGCCATGCTCTTCTCTGAGAAGTCAAGCTATCCAACCTGCCCTTGCCAGGAGAAAGATCGCCTTTACTGTTTCCAGGCAACGGGTGTTCCTCTTGTGTTCAGGCCACAGCGTCCTTTCTGTCTCTAGGCAACAGAGCCGGGGGGGGGGCGGGGGGGAGCTCTGCAGCACCACCCTCCCTGGCAGCCTTTCCCTGGCTTCTGTCCACTCCACCCCTCCCAGTTCTCGGGCTCCTGGTGTCTCCTTAGGCCTCCACCAGTGTCCTCGGACCCGGATTCAGCCTCTGGATCTAGAGCCCCATCTCCACACCTCAAGTCCCACCTCATCCCCCCCCCCCCCCCCCCCCCCCCCCTGCGCTGCTAGGAAAGAGCTGCTGTTCTTTGGATCACCTAGGAAGAAGAGACTGAAAAGTGCACCTCAACATGGCTGGTCACTTCCTAAAGATGATTTGGGGAGGAGCCAGAGCCGATAGGTTTGAAAGTAGGTGCCTAGAATTAAAATAAACAAAAACCACCTCTAACACACACATCTTCACACACGTGCGCACTGGTGGGTGGGGGAGACAGCGACAGAGAGAGAGAGTAAACTAATCTGACTGGCACAAGGAAACAAACAGGACCACTATCCTTTCTAATCTAAGTAATTTGACATCTTAATGATTTATTTTATTATTTTTCAACACTAGGGGTTGAACTTCTGCATGTTGCAGAGCTACTCCACCAATGAGCCCTTCCCTTCTTATTTTAAGACAGGAACTAGCTAAGTTGCCCAGGCAGAGGTTAGTCTTGCAATCCTCCTGCCTCAACCTGCTGAGTTGCTGGGATTATGGGCCTGCCCCACCAGACCCAACTGCTTTCAATTTTTTGTTGTGATAAAATGTGCATCTTCTAAGATCTCCTATCTTTGCCATTCTCAAGTATCCCGTCCAGCTGCATGAAGTAGGGGCATAGTGTGAAACCCAGCTCCAGAACTCATGCTTAGGCAATGGTCCTCTGACACCCCTCTCACCTGGCAACCACCATCTTTCTTTTTATTCCTGTGTTCAACCCTTAAGCACCTTCTATAACATGGTTTATTTTTTAATAACCCTAAGTAACCTGCAGTAGGGAGAGAAACCATTCTGGCTCTATGAGCAGCTGAACACATGCTAAAGCATGTGATCTTTTATCTACTCACACACTATGACCCAGAATGTTCAATGTGTGATAGACAGCATTGCACTTGTTAGGGGTATGGCTGTTGCTGCCCAAACCCCCACATCTACTAAGGACTTCATAATTTTTTTTCTCTCAGCTTTTCTCCTCAGTCTGCAGGGTTCTTTGCCTCTTGTCTACCCGACATTCATGTGAGCTCACATGCAACCTCCTTTTAAAAGCTTTACCGAGCTGTAGAGTCCTTCTCTGTTGATGCTTTATTGGAAACTTAATTACTTCTCTAAATGTACTTGTTTATGCCTAAGCTATATATCTCTCCCTTTCTCTCTCTCTCTCTCTCTCTCTCTCTCTCTCTCTCTCTCTTCCCCTCCCTCCCTCCCACCCCCACCCCCACCCCGCATTTCCAGTCCCAGGCACAATAGAGGGAGGTATGTGTTTGGTGTTTTGTGTCTGACTGGGTGTCTGCAGTTTTGTTTGCTTACATCATTATATAGTCCCTTCAAACACTCAGATGATTGGATCACACTGGTTTAAGTAGGTCAATACAGTGCCTTTATGACTTGTCCACATGACCCATGCCTGGCCCCTGCAAAAACAGCCCAAGCAAAGCTAAAAACAGCCTCTTGGAGCCTTCACTGACTCCCTGAAAGTCAGAAGGAATAAGCCAAGCCTTCAGAGCCACACGGTTTGTTCGAGGATAATTTATAAGATTTCACTTGTACTCCGCCCATTAAAGGGTCCTTTAGCCTGAACTGTTAGCCTGAACTGTTAGCCTAGCACCTGGGCCGCTCCACCCAGGGCTGGAGGAAGGAATCCTAGCCTAAGACGAGACTGCAATTAAAGTCCAATGAGCTGTTTAGAGCATGGGGGATGGAGATGGCTATTTAGATAAAAGGGAAGGAAGTGAATGTTTACAATTCATTAGCATGGGGCAAAATCAGAAGATGGTTCGAGTGTCTGGATGAGTAGAACAGTTTGACACAGAAGGAACAGTCTGCGTGATAAAATGAGTTGCTTATGGAGTATCCAGTGCCTGGGTCCTTCTCTACTGAGGGTCCACACTGACAGGGCAGCCAGCCTGCCAAGTCCATAAGGAGTCAGCGAGGGGAGGAGTGAGTCAGGTCATGGTGTTCAGGGGAATCGCTCAGCTCTGACATCTAGCATCCAGGTGTTTTATTTCTACAAGTGTCACAGATCAAAGACTAATGATTATCCAGGTGCTACAGATTATGCAATTGACTATTTTCATTACATGTCCAGGGTTACAAGTTCAGTTACAATTAGAAAATACAAACAGAACAGATTTTGTTTTTGTTCTTATCCCTATAATTCCAATTTAAAGAGTCTAAAGAACATCACCCCCAAAGCAAACACATACATTATGTGACAGCCTGCTTTCAGGCTGGCAACGTTTGTAGTCTTAAAGCACTCCAGACAAACAGAAAATACCTGAATCGATCTTCTTATGACTAGAAAATACTAACACCTAAATTCTTTTTAGTATATATTTCATCATCTACACTATAAAGTAGGAATACGGTTTAGTCAATCTAACTTATTTACTGTTTTATTCCTCCAGAAGTGTACCCTGTATGACCCTCTTTCTTTAAACTACATTTTCAGAGAACTCTAACCCTATAATAAAAAGAAACCTTGAATCTGTAACCTATTCTCCTGGCCAGTCAGTTGTGTCGGTTTACCCTGCACCAATTATGTATTTGAGTTTGTTCAGGGGCTGATGCCCCAAACAGATTCCTGGAGTAATGGCTTCATCTAGCGATGTGTTTATCTGTGTTTAACGAACTCCACGGCATAAGGAGGACTCCTTAACAGTGGCCAGATGGAGTTAATTTAGGATTTTCCTAAAAAGGCTCAGACACAATCTTTCTCAGAAAAAAAAAAAAAAAAAACATAAAATGAATCATAATGCAGAAACTCTCCAAGAATTCAGCACACAGAGACCAAAACCCAAAAATTGTAGATAGAAGGACTAGTGGAGCAATCCACTCATCTTTGCTGGAACTGTATCAGGCTGCTGTGCTGGCTTCAGGACTCGATTTCCAGGGGTTGTGCCAGTCCAGGAAAATGAAGTTTTAAAAAAATAATGGAAATTCCTATTCATGGCCTTTACACCAGGCTGATGGCAAAGACCTGAGATTCCTGTCTCCTGAAATGAATACAGCTCAGGGAACCAAGAATTCCACAATGATATTTGTGGAGGATTTGTTTGCTTTTTTATTTTTGATATGTATGAATGTTTTGCCTACATATATGTAATGCGGGAACTGGGGAGGATCCTACAGGTCCTCTGGTTTGATCAACAATGTTAAGTGACATAGGAAGGGAAAGGAAGTTTGAGGGGGAAAATTACCTGGCTTCAACAACAGCCATCATAGCCACACACTGGAGTCCTCCAGGACTCAGTACTTCCTCCCACAGTAAAGTTTCTGTAGAGCAAACTTCATGTCTTTGTTCCTCAGACAATAGACAACTGGATTCAAGGAAGGTGTGACTACAGAGTAGAAAATGGATGCCAGGCGACCCTGTCGGGGAGTACTGAGAGGCAGGCCTCAGGTACACAAGGCTTCCAGTTCCATAAAACAAGATGACTGTGGTCAGGTGAGAGGAACAGCTAGAAAATGCTTTCCACCTGCCGTCCACTGAGGGAATGCGAAGAACTGTGGCCACAATGCCAATGTAGGAGACCACTGTGAGGGCGAAGGAGCTCATGATAATGCAGCTGCTCACAACAAAGCCCACCTCCTCACTGAGATATGGTAATCAGTGCAGGACAGTCTCATGACTGGAGGCATGTCACAGAAGAAGTGTTCAACAACATTGGGTCCACAGTAGGGGAGGGAGAAGGTGTTGAATGTATGGAAGGCTGAGTACAGGGCCCCACCCACCCAGGCAGTGATCACCAATGCAGAACAATATTTCTGGCTCATGATGGTTCCACAGAGCAGTGGTCTGAGGATGGCCAGGCACCGGTCGTAAGCCATGGCTGTAAGCAGGTAGCATTCAGTACATGCCAATGTAAAAATTATGTAAAGCTGTGCTACACACTCGAGATAGGAGATGACCCCTGAGCCTGTGACAGATATCACCACTGCCTTGGGGATGATGGCCGAGGTGTAGCACATGTCCAGGAAAGACAAACTCTTCAGGAAGAAGTACATGGGAGAGTGTAGCCGACTGTCTCTCCTCACAGCTGTGATGATGGAGAGGTTCCCCAGGAGGCCAAATGTGTAAATGAGCAAGAAAACTGGGATGACCACCAATCTCAGCTGTGGGACATCTGAGAAGCCCCTGAGGATGAAGTGAGTCACTCTTGGGTGATTAAACATGTCTGCCCAAATTCTGTCAGATGCAGTGCCACACACAGCTGAGGGAAGGGACAAAAATAACAGGCAGGCTCAGGACATGCGTGCAGGTCCATGTTGACGATGGATGCATGCCTTTTATCAGCAAAGTAAGCTGATAGCAGCCTATCTAAATGGCAATTCAAAGAATCAAGGAGGAAGAAAGGGAGAGGAAGAAGCATGGGAAGAGAGGAAATAGAGAAGGGATAAAGAAGGCACACCTGCCAGAGCTCTTTTGCTTGTAAATTCTCCATGGAGTCAAGTGAGACGCAGTTCCATGTACGTACTTTCTATACACTGAGGCAAATCAACTCTTATGAGCATTTTGATGATTAGAGGGTAGAGGTTTTATTCTTTTCATTTTAATCATTAAAACATGTCCTGTTGATATTCTGAGTCTTCTCTTTTTTCCTACTGCTAATTCACCTCATACACACACCTTCTCAGTATAGATTCCATTCATTTTTCTTAAGAGCCTTTTTTAAGTTAAAAAATAATTCTACCCACACCACTGGACAGTTGTGCTCTATTGAGGGGCACATTTAATGTAAACACTTGAGTCTCAGGTTTGTATAAATCCCTGTTCCTAGAGACCCGTGACTTCATTTATTTATTCTCCTGCTGTTTTCCCCTCTGCAAATGCATTCGTAGAAGCAGGTCCTCTTCCCCTGCATGAAGAGATGGTCAATGTCTGATGATGAGCCCTCACTGGATGATTACTGATTAGGCAAACCAAAACAATTATCGGTGGTCTTCCTCAGACATCAGCCTAGAAGCCAGAGCTCTCTGTGAAGTCAACTAAAGTAGAGAAAGCTCGAGTGTGCGGGCAAACATAACGGTCCAACCCTTCCTGGATGCCTAACGTGCAGCCTGCTGATTAGGTTTAGTGGAATATGTTACAACCATGGACGTGTCTGCTGCTCTGCCCTTCTCCTGGTTCACCAGCAGCTGCAGAGATGGCATCAGCCACAGGTGGCTTACCAGGAGAACCAAGGCTCCCACTCTCTTCATGTATTGCCAACCCTTGACTGCACTCCTATTTGGCTAAGGCTGTCCTGATCACCCACAAGTCAGCTGGGAGCAAGCAATGCAGTCATGGGGGCTGAGGAAGGCACTGGCTGCAGCTGGGGTGCTGTGCCAGCATCTGTGCAGCTGGCGGGGGGTTGGGGAGAGCAGTGTGGGGATTTTCCCTTTGATAAAGCAAATGTGCACAGTGCTTAAGGAAAGGACAGAGTTTGCAGAAAGTACAAGTGCTGGTATGCTCTGGGTGGGAGAGAAGGTCTTACCTGGAATTCCTGATACATCTTAGCAGATACGCCCTGTCACGTGTAAAGAGAACACTTGAAGGAGCTGGATGAGGAGGATAGGTATGGATATCCCGGTGAAAACTGAATTTCCTGCAGTTTTGAAAACATCGCAAAAATAAAACACAACTATATTCTCCTGGCACAGAACTGAGAAAGCTTTTGTACATCTGGTGGGCATGGACACAGTACCTGGCGTCTACTGCTCTCATGATCCCCCAGTCTTGCCCCTTTGCCTTCAGAACCAGTGCATAAGGAGGTGACTTGCAACAGTGCAGTGTTCTGCGCCAGCTCCTGATGCAGCTCGGCCCTTGATCCACACTCTTTTTTTTTTTTTTTTTTTAGTGATATGAATTCTCATTTTTATTTTTTTTTAGATATTTTCTTTATTTACATGTAAATTTCTCCATTCCCAGTTTCCCCTCCAAAAAACAAAGAAACAAACAAAAACAACCAAAACAAGCCCCTGTTGCCTCCCCCTTCCCCATGCCTGCCACCCCGCCCTCTCCCACTTTATGGCCTTGGCATTCCCCTACACTGGGGCACAGAACCTTCACAGGGCCGAGCTCCTCTCCTCCTATTGATGATTGAATTTGCAATCCTCTACCATACACATGCTGCCTGAACAATCAGACCCCTCCATGTGCAGTCTTTGGTTGGTGGTTGAGACCCTGGGAGCTCTGAGGGTACTACTTAGTTCATATTGTTGTTCGTCCTAAGGGGCTGCAAACCCCTCAGCTCCATTGCTCCTTTCTCCAACTCCTTCACTGGGGACCCTGTCCACACTCTTAACAGCTCTGCGCACTGACCCTGGGGAAACACAGCTCGGCCCTTGCTCCACACTCTAACAGTTCTGCACACTGACCCTGGGGAAACACTCACCTGTGGAGCTGCTTGGAGGAGCAGGGAACCCCGAGGCTTAAACTTTTTCTCATTATAGTATTTGGATTCTCACAAAGTGACGCCTCCAGTGAATCAGGATTTCCCTCAGGACGCTTTCCCATTTGCCCAGGCTGGAGGCTTCTCTGCGGTGATGCTGGTCTCTCTATTGCAGCCCGGACACCAGCCTTAAAATGGCCTGGGCCAAACAAGGTCAATTTTCTCTCAGTTCAACCTCCTTTAGGTTCTCGAGACAGGAACCAAATAAAGTCAGGTTCTTTATCCTTGGGGTATTCCTATCCCAGTTTCTGATAGAGTCATTGTACCCTATAAAATCCCATGACCTGAGCCTCTACTGTCATTTCCCAGGATTCTTTTGCTGCAAACTCTGGCTATAATAACCCTCAGTGGCTTTTTCAGCCCAAATTTCCAAATTCTACATTCCACAAAACAGTCCTTCCAAAGGCTTAGAAGCTAGCCAGTTGCAGTTACCACAACAAAGGCCCTGTTTCTCCAAACCAATTTTGCCCTAATTTTGTTTCCTGTTGCTGTGATAAAACACGGGAGAAAGGGCTTCTTTTAAGATCAACGTTCCAGGCTATAGTTCACCATTGTGGAGGAATCACAGGAGTTAGCCCATACCAACTTGACATTAAAACCAACCATCACAAACACCAAGGGAAATATGGGACATTTAACTCAGGACAGGTTGTGAAGATGGCCACAAGACCATTGTAAGAGCCAGCCAAAAAAAAAAAAAAAAATAGCTTGAGTATATAAAACTTCACAATAATCATATGCATGATTCTAAACTAGTTAACAAAAAAAATTACTTTCTTTTCTTCCAGGGGTAGGGAAGGTGGGTTTCGAGACAGGGTTTCTATGTGTAGTTCTGGCTGTCCTGGAACTCACTCTGTAGACCAGGCTGGCCTTGAACTCAGAAATCTGCCTGTCTCTGCCTCTCAAGTGCTGGGATTAAAGGCATGTGCCACCACCACCTGGCTTACTTTCTATGCGTAATTAAAAAGTACAAGGTATTCCTTTCCTGGAAGCTTCTCTACTCTACTCTCTGTCCATTCCACTCACTCTCATTCTGGGTTTCCTTATTCTTCTTGCTAATGAGACAACAGAATCAGAATCCACTGGCTCACAAAGCCGCTGGTTTGAGGTTGCTTTGGGGGCCAGAACCCTATTGACTATCCAGGACCCTAGCACACCGAGGAAAGCTCAAGCAGGAGCCATGAAAGGCTCTGCCATACTCTAAGATCTCACCAGACTGAGGACCAGAAATAGTCTGAGAAACGAAAGACAAGGATTTATTGTTTGTGCTGGAATCAAACGCACAGCCTGTGTGATGGACAAGAGCTCTAAACACCACAATCCATCTGCTGCCCTGACTTAGGGCTTTGGATAGGAAGTGGCTGCTGTGTCACTGTTTATTTCTGAAGTTCTTTTCCTGGTGGAAAAGGGGTTCATCTTAATCATATACTTAATATTTTCAAGCATAAGTAAGTTAATGTCTATTAATGATGTTAAATTAACAAATTTTATAGAATCAAAATATATGAAGTACAAACAATATAGTATGATCTTCTATTTATTACAAAATATCTATGTACCAAAAAGATGATAAAGGCAAATTGTACTTAGTAAATATAGATTCGTTGTAATTCTAATACTTAGCACCATTATATTAAGTATAAGTGTTGTTGAAAGTAACTAGTGAGAAAGGCAATCAGGCAGTTTCAGTAACTGCAAATGGTCCTTGGATTTGCTAATACAACATTGACCCTGACTCCAGATCAAAAACTTTAAAAAATAATAAAGTTGTTATACTGTTTTCTTTTTTATGAAGTTTTAAATAGCGATCCAGGTTACAGTGAAGACCTTTTATGCAAACCCAGAGATAAAGACATTGGATCAGTAAGCTGACTCAAGCCCCTTAAGCAGGAGAGAGAGACCAGGCTCTTCCCTCAGCCCAGGGCACAGAGCCAAGGCACCCACGTCCTGAAGACCGGATGGAATTCTAAGCTCAGGACATAGAGCCTCCTGCAGTACTTTCTGTAGCAGCCTGGGTTCCTGGCTCACCCAGGGAACACATTTCCAGAATCTACTTCCTCACTCAGATGTCTGCTGTGTTGAGCCTTGATTTCCTCTGGCGTGTTGCCTGAATTCATAGTGGATAGTTTTTAAAGGCCGATTTTGTTATATATTTTATTTTCATTATCCAAGAGTTTGAATCTTAGTTCCTGAAAGCTATGAGCTAGCTTAGATTCTAACCAAGAGTGAAATTCAGTGCTGAACCAGAGGGTCAATATCCTTAACCCACACACTGCCGATCCTGTACTCAGAGCACCAGCCTCAACAGCATTCTCTCTAGAACTGGAAGACACCATCCCCCACTCCAGTGATTTGATTGGCTTCTTTAAATTCTGCGGATATTACAAATCTTCAAGTATTACAATTCTATTATCAGCTATTTTCAAGTTGGTGACTGGAGAACATGGAATTCTGGCCATGGAGGCACTGACAGGCTGGAAAGGGTGGTAGGCTTCATGGTGGGGCAGGCAAGAGGCCACAGTTGCCGCTGGAGTGTGTGTGCTCAAGAACAGTGATGGACACCCTGAGACACTTGTGAAATGAGAGAGCTTGATCTACATAACCTCATGTTTGTCCTCCTAGTCAGACCTCTTAATGATACTGTAAACTTTTAGGTTACTGATGGCTGATGTTTCATTAGGAAGCTGTTCTAGTTACTGTGTTATGTCTGCCGCCAAAATGCTTGACTCTTGGGAAGAAGTTTTAGAAGATGAAGCCTGTCAGCAGAGCATGGCAGGGCTGGGCAGGTCACACCAATGAGGACATCTATCAAGACAGACACAGAGAACACATAAATCACTCTTATGTCTTAGAAAAATTGACTTTGGGATGAAATGTAGGATTTGTTCTCCACAGAAATCCTAGTGCTTGAAGTAAAATACTTTTACTATATTGCTATAAAATTATATTTAAAAAAACTAAATAAAAGTGAAAATGAAATTACATCAGCTAAAAATAAAATTTAAAACACTTTCAAACACCCTGTGCATGTTTAAACAAGGTGAGTCATCTGCTGTGGCAGGTGAGTAGACCCTGTTCCTCTCCTAGGCAGTACAGTAAAGTTGACCCTGGAAACAGATGTGCAGGTGAACTGGCCCCGAGGACGTGAGAGTAGGAGAAAGGACCCATCCTCTTGTGATCTGGGTAAGTTAGCTTGGGGCAGTGCTAGAGAGCTCTATCTGGTGGTACAGACCTGGGAAAGCTGGCAGGCTGATCAGCTCCCTGGCCCAGATCAAAGGTTTTGAGTTGGCCCATTCGAGCATCTACCTCATCTGTGATATGCTGGACTGAGTGAAAGGGCCCGTCCTGCAGACCCAAAGCTTCATGACACAGGGTGACAACAGGATATCCTAGAGGAGTCCTCATGAGGATCCAGTATTGATAGTGTAGCAGAAGCCAGACCAATGACTCATTGCAATGAACATTTGCAAGTATTATCTATGCTTGCAAGTAAAATATAAAAGTTTTGGTTTTTGAACGTTTTTCTTTTCTTTTCTTTTTTCCTTATTCTTATTGGTTATTTTATTTATTTACATTTCAAATGTTATCCCCCTTCTCGTTTTCCCCTCCACAAACCCCTTATCCCTTCCCCCCCACACCTCAATGAGGGTGCTCCCCCACCTGCCCACCCACTTCTGCCTCACTACCCTAGCATTCCCCTCAAGCCTCCACAGGACCCATGGGTTCCCCTTCCATTGACACCAGATAAGGCAGTCCTCTGCTACATATCCAGCTGGAGCCATGGGTCCCTCCATGTGTACTCTGTGGTTAGTGGTTTAGTCCCTGGGAGCTCTGTGGGGTCCAGTTAGTTAATATTCTTGCTCTTCCTATGGGGTTGCAAACCCCTTCAGCTCCTTCAGTCTTTTCCCTAATCCCTCTTTTGGGGTCCCCATGCTCAGTCCAATGGTTGGCTGAGAGCATCAGGCTCTGGCAGAGCCTCTCAGAGGACAGCTATTTCAGGCTCCTATCAACAAGCTCTTCTTTTTTATACTTCAGTTTCCATCTGAAATGATTTCATTTTCATTTCTATTTAGTTTCTCTTTCAAGTGTAATTTTACAGCATTATATTCAAAGTATTTTACTTTAAGCTCTAAGATTTCTGCAGAGGAAAAAACATGACATTTAAACCCACAAGTTCATTTTCATGTTCTATGTTTCATGCTCATGAGAAACATAGGAGTGTTCTCTGTATCTCTGTCTTGGTAGACACCCTGCTGGAACAATAAAGGTATTGGGAGCCAGGCTTGGTGGTTAGAATTCCAGTACAGGGAGCAAGGAAAGGCACGATGCATCTCCTGATTACTAGAGCCCAATACAGCCTCACCATTGACTGACTCAACTCCAGCATCAAGTGATTGTTACATGCAGCTTATGTAAGGTTTTTGGGGTCTTTCTACCTCATATATGTATGCTGAAAGTCCCTTCTGAAATGGACAGTGTTTATGAAAAAGAGGAGGGGAGGAGATAGGCAGGCAGGAAGGGAGAGAGGGAGGGAAGGACGAAGAGAGGGAAGGAAGGACTCTTCATTTATTGTTCTGCATCTTATAAGCTGCTCTGCAATGCTTCATACTCTAATTACATTTGGACTGATGCTGATTTTATTTGATCTTAACATACACACTCACACTTAAACTCCCTCAGTGCTTCCTAACCTTGTAGCTGCAGGGAAATTCCTGTTTGTGGCTGCAGAGTTGTGTTGGGCCCAGCCTTGGCTGACCCCAGCCTCTCTCTGCCTTGGCTTCTCTTTGCCTTGGTGAACGCCAGCTCTCCCAGGCTGCTGGCTGTGTCTTTGATCAAATTATTCATTTTCTGGTTTCATTCAGCATCATCTACCAACTATGTTGCCATGCAAAATATACACCATCCCTTTCACATTGGGTTATGGATATTAGTCTGAATCTTCTGACTCAGGTATACCCAATGTCTCTTCATATTTCTTGTGAACTTATTTGGGATCCAGACATCTGAAAAATTCTCTAATCACCTTTCTTCACACACTTCTTGACCTCTTCAGCTTTATTCTGTGAACTAAGGAGTCCACTCTGAACTTTCAGAGTCCATATAGTGATGAGACAATTTTTCCAGCTTCTCCAGGAATTTCTTCATCATTTGCTGCTTAATTCCTGTCCATTGGGCCTGGTGTCCTGCTACTCAGAGTCAAACCAGACAGCTCCTTTGGTCCTACTGTTCTCCAGACCCACGATGTGTGTATTTCTATCCAGAAAGTCCACACAAAAGCTGAAACATTAGAGCCAACTCCACTCTTGTCTCCCTCGATGTAGGGAGAAGTTGAGTCTATGACATAGACTCCATGCACTTCCTGCACACTGTGTGGCACTGTGTGGGGTGGGGACTGTATCAGTTCGTGTTTGTGAGTAGCAACCTCTGTTTTCTGGAACCTCACAGAATATCTGAGTCTAAGAACTGCCAAATGGACCACTTCATGGAAGCAAGGACCTACAGCTTCCTAGACAGAATAGCTTCCTATTCTGCTATAACACAAACTCCACCTTTTACCCCTTTTCAAATCACAATACTTTTATTTTGGTGCTGAGAGATATTTTGATATGTTCAGACTCAAGAGCATTGTCAGATATATGCTCTATGGACATTTTCTCCAGTTGTTTGAACTGATGAATAAATCATTTAATCTCTTGGCCATCCTTCTTGATTTATTTCGTCAATGTAATAGACTATAACCTTCCTTTTTTATATGTTGTGGCTCACTTATTCTGTGTCGTATTTAAGAATCTGTCAGAAAAGCCTGGGTGAGGAGCATTCTCTCCAGTTTTCTCTAAAAAGCTTTTTATTTGTCACATTTAACATTTGATAATTGTGGTCTGAATATGCTTGGCCTAGGGAATGGCACTATTAGGAGGTGTAGCCTTGTTGAAGTAGGTGTGGTCTTGTTGGAGGAAGTGTGTCATTGTGGAGGTGAGCTTTGACCCTCATCCTTGCTTCCTAGAAGCCAGTCTTCTTTTAGCTGCCTTCAGAGCAAGAGATAGAACTCTCAGCTCCTCCAGTGCCACGCCTGCCTGAACATTGCCATGATTCCCACCATAATGATAATGGACTGAACCTCTGAACCTGTAAGCCAGCCTCAATTAAATGTTATTCTTTATGAGTTGCCATGGTCATGGTATCTCTTCATAGCAATGAAACCTAAGACAACAATTTTTGTAGAAGATGCAACATGTTAATTTAACTATTTTGAAGGTCAAACAAAGTGCCTAAAAAGTTTCCAGAACACACTTGAGCGGAACAAACAAGACACCACAGGATGAATACCACACATTCTCACATACTTATGAAAAAGAATAAGACAGTTTTACAAAAGTACACAATGGGGTACAGGTCACTAGAAGGGAAAGTGTGGAGTGGAAGAGAACAGAAATGAATTCAGAGCATCTTCTATGGTCTAGGAAGGATGCTAAGAGGCAATGGCAGAGGTGTCAAGGAGTGTATAGACTTGACCAACTCATGACAGATACACATATGAAAAGTCAGTAAATTCCATTAATTTATACAACATTGTAATAAAGGTTAATTCAAAAACTTGTATTGCATGGGTTTCTTCCCCATATAGACAAACCCATTTTAAAATCATTGAAAGCCATTCTGAGAACAACAGAAAAAAGCAGGTTAGATCATCTGGCCCAAAACAGCTTCTCTGGTGGTTTGAATAAAAATGGCCCCCACAGACTCATAGTGAGTGGCACTATAAGGAGGTGTGGCCTTGTTGGAGGAAGTGTGTCATAGGAGGTAGGCTTTGAAGTCTCAGATGCTCAAGCCAGGCTCAGTGTCACACTGTCTTCCTGATACCTGCTGTTCTAGTTGTAGAACTCTCAGCACCATGTCTGCCCAGGTGCTGTCATGCTACCCACCATGGCAATAATGGACTGAACCTCTGAACTCATAAGCCAGTCTCAATTAAGTGTTTCCTTATAAGAATTGTCATGGTCATGATGTCTCTTCATAGCAATGGAAACCTTAACTAAGACAGCTTCCCTAGAAGTGATCAGGTTTACAGCAAGTAACTAGCTGTTGTAAATTTAAAAGTGGGCAAAGCTGGTCAATGGCAAAGTTTTAAAAGACTTAGGATGAACAAAACACATTAAGATTCCTTAGGCCCATATAGAAATATGACTACTGACTAGCTGGTGTTCAAAGGCCCTAGTTTCATCCAAATACAATCTTTCTAAAAGATGTAACATATAGACATGCCAAGCTAACACCAGAAAAACCACGTTTATCTCTTGATACAGTATCATTTCTAGTATCCTCTATCTCTCTCTTGATACAGTATCATTTCTATTATCCTCTATCTCTCTCTTTATCTTAAAATATTCCTACCTCTTCCTTAAATGATCAGCTCTCTTCTCTTCGATATAAACTAGCCTTTTTGCTTCTTTCATCTCTTGCAAGCTTGTGTCTTCCCCTGTAATTTCTTATTTTTAAGTACCTTTGTTTTACTTTTATTTGTTCTTTGTTGTATCTATAGATATGCTTGGACAAAACTCCTAAAACACACATGAGGTTTATTTGTTTTACTTCATTGGTTTTTGTGGGAGATGGTTGGGAAACTATGTTTTTAAGATCTGAATGTGTCATTGTCAAAGTTAACTGTACATTGAAAGCTTCCTGCCTGCTGTGCACTTTCAGCACTGAGCAGTCCTGGCAGGGAATTAAGGGTGATGGCGAAGGGTTTCTTGAAAGCAGGCAGAAGAAAGCATAGTTGTGGCCCCACAAGCACACAATTTTAAAATCTGATTAACAACCAATATCCACAACAAAGTCTATGCATGGAAACCATGCGGTGAAAATGGTTCCCATACAGACCTTTTAAAAACGTTTTATTATTTTTTCCTTTTTCATTGGTTATTTTCTTTATTTACATTTTGAATGTTATCCCCCTTCCTGGTTTCCCCTCTACAAATCCTCTATCTTATCCCCCCTCCCCCAGCTTCTATGAGGGTGCTCCCCCACCTACCCATACACTTCTGCCTTACTGCCCTAGCAGTCCCTTATGTTAGGGCATCAAGTCTCCACAGGACCTAGGGCCTCCCCATTGATGCCTGATAAGGCAATCCTCTCCTACATAAGCAGCTGGAGCCAAAGGTTCCTCCATGTGTACATTTTGGTTGGTGGTTTAATCCCTGGGAGCTCTGGGGGAGGAGGGGAGTAGGTTGATATTGTTGTTCTTCCTATAGGGTTGCAAACCCCTTCAGCTCCTTCAGTCCTCCCCTAACTCCTCCATTGGGGTCTCTGTGCTCAGTCCAATGGTTGGCTGTGAGCATCCACAACTGTATTGGTCAGGCTCTGGCAGAGCTTCTCAGGGGATAGCTATACTAGGCTCCTGTCAGCAAGCTCTTCTTAGCATCAGCAATAGTGTCTGGGTTTGCTGTCTGCAGATGGGATGGATCCCTAGGTGGAGCAGTCTTTAGATGGCCTTTCCTTCAGTCTCTGCTCCAATCTTTGTCCCTGCATTTCCTTTAGACAGGAACAATTCTGTGTTAATATTTTTGAGATGGGTGGGTGGCATCACTCAACCGGGGGCTGTGCCTAACCTCTGGATATGGTCTCTGCAGGTTCTCTCTACACTTTGTCAGGTATTTCAGCTAATGTCATCCTCATTGGGTCTTGGGAGCCTCTTTCTTTCCTGGCATCTGGAACTTTCAAATGGCTATCCCCAGTTCCCCATCCCCCACTGCTACACACCTCAGTTCAATTTCCTGACTTCCTCTGTACTTCTGCCCTGTCTCCTCCCACACCTGATCCTGCCCCCCTTTTCCCCTCCCCCTCCCTTTCCCTCTCAGGTCCCTTCCTCCCTCTATCTTTTAAAAGAGAGATTTTTCCAATCAAATTCATTCTTCTAAAGCAGAGTTGAGGAAACGGGGTTCTGCAGGCTTGTTCTAGCTCTAGCTTTACAACCGACATCAGGTCTGCTGGCTCTTCCCTTTCTTGGGGCATCCCTCCCAAAGATACTCTGAGACAATGAAGGTTTTCAACCCCATGGTGACACTCACTCTTTAGTCCCTTAATTTCCCCAGAGATCTCAACTTTCATCAGAAGTCTCCCTATGACTGCAACTCACAAGACTCACCAAAGAACTCTGGAAACCTGTCCCAGGAGGTTGTCATCTTGTTAGCTTAATGAGTCCCATGACTATTGTCCAAATACTTCATTTACAAAAAGTTTTCCTACATCGCAAAGCCTCACCTCATTATTATAGCCATTAGAGCCTTTGGCTTTTCCCTCATCATGCCGCATTCTTATGTGGTGCTTTGTCTCCTTGGGGAGAGTGGGGAACACAAGCTGGCTGTCTATAGGAAAGCCTTCTACACAACTCCAGTGCTGGAATAACACAGCAATGTCAAATGTATTCCTAAATCTTCCAAAAAAGGGGAGTGTGGACATCAGTTAGTGACTTCTTTGATTTTACTTAGAATTTCCACATTGACTCTTGCCTGCTCAAAATCTGTGTCTACTAAAACAGACAAAGAAGTGTCTATAATGGAGGCAATTCAAAAGCTGACATTTTTTATGCACTAGCTGGTAATATCACACACATTCAGGAGCATCTAAGGCAACAGAGGCCACACCCCACACAACCCCCAGGAAAGTCACTACTACAGAGATACAAGTTCTTCTAAGAAGGACTAAAAATGGAAGTCAGCTGTCATGTTGGTGGAGTCAAATTCATTCATAATGTCATGCTCATGAGCCGTGCTTTTAAGACTGGCCAGGACTATATAGTAAGACTTGGTATGACTAAGCATGAAAAGACAGACAGACAGACACACACACACACACACACACATGCATACATATATACATACATACTCTTCTCATGGCACTTTCATATATATAATCTTTTGTCAGATGAATAGACTCTAATATTCTCTACAATATCAGGGTATTATTTTATTCTATCCATTAAGTATTTTACTGTTTTTTTAGTTGATAAAAAACATTGTATGAGGCTGGAGAGACAGCTCAGGGATTCAGAGCACTTGTTGCTCTTGCCTTCACACATGGTGGCTCACTGCAGTTCCAGAGGATCTGACGCCCTCTTCTGGCCTCCTAGGACACTACATGCACATAGTGCACAAGCAAAACACAAATATATATAAACTTAAAATAAATATTTTTTTAAAGTATGTATTCTAGATACATATGTATGTGTGTATATGGCATACAATTTGTGGCTTCAAACACACACATACACACACACACACACACACACACACACTGTAGGATAGCTAGACAAAACTTTGGGCATTTTTACTTAAATTTTCATTTCTCTGGGGGGAAAAAAACAAACACTAATAAAGCCTGTTCAACCACTTTGGAATATAGACTGTCACTATAGTCATTATGTTATATGTATGTGTGTGTCTGTGTGGGGTATGTGTACATAAGTACAATACCCTCAGAGGCCAGAAGAATGTGTCTGATGCCCTGGAACTGAGTTACAGGCAATTGTGAATCACTACATCAATTTTGAGATGCAAAATCTGGTCTCCTGTAATATCAGTACATCTTCTTAACTGAGGCTAAGTCATCTCTCCAGCCACTAACTAAAACTTCATACTTTTGATAGACATTTCCCCATACCCCTTTCTCCTTTAGTCCTTATTTAAGAAAAAAATATTTTTCTTATTCTAAGCATTCAACATCCAACTTTTTAAAATGCCAAATAATTAAGAAAATGTGACATTTTTTGTTGCTTGTAATAAAAATGTTCTTCAGTTTCATTTGTGCTATCCCTAATGACAATTCATGACATTCCAACTGGCTTTCTTTCTCTCTTCAGGATCTAAAGAATCCCATAGAAGTTATTGTTGATGTTACTTTTTACCCATTCATGTGTTAGTGGAACTCAGGTTGGTCCTATGTTCCGTTATTGTGAATGATTCTGCAATGGATACAAAGTATTTCACTTTGGTGTTCTGATTTCACTTCTTTACAGGTACATAACTTGTCATGGTTTTCAGTCCTGAGGAATAAGAAATCACATGCTAACTTTCCTTTCAACCTTGCAAGCAGCCCCTGGGCTGTTTTCTTAAGGTCTGTTCTAATTTGCAGTCAATTATCATGTATTCTTTTTCTCCAGATAGTCATTTTCTCAAGTATTAAATTAATGAGTATTTGAATCTAAGGAATATTTGTCACTGAGGAAATAATATCCTCACGTAGAAGGAGGAGGATTAAGAAGAGAAGGAGGAGGAGGAGGAGGAGGAAGAAGAGGAGGAAGAGGAGGAGGAGAAGAAGAAGAAGAAGAAGAAGAAGAAGAAGAAGAAGAAGAAGAAGAAGAAGAAGAAGAAGAAGAAGAAGAATTAGAGAGAGAGAGAAAGAAAGAAAGAAAGAAAGAAAGAAAGAAAGGAAGAAAGAAAGAGAGAAAGAAGGAAAGAAAAAGAAATAAGAAAGTGGTGATGGTGATGTCACATAATTGAATGAAAGACAAAGCCCAAAGGTTTAAGAGAGGTAGCTGAGAATGACCTTGAACCCCCAACTCTCCAGCACTTACTCAGTGGAAGCAGGAGATTTAGGAGTTCAAGGTCATTCTCAGGTACATAGTTTGAGTCTGGCCTGAGCTAAATGAGACTGAAAAAGAAAAAGAAACTTAGTAGGCATATATCTCAGCAGTGAAAACCATCAATATAAATTTCCAAATGAAAAGTTTTTGGCTGCTACAGCTGTGATTAACAATGAAAATATCTATTACCATAATAATTAAACCAGATAAAATATAAATTATATATTAATACAAATATCATATAAAAAGATGTCCTTGTAAAATTTTTATCCAAAATTGTCTTATTTTTAAATATAGATTACATTGAAATGTAAATGTTAACTTTTTATTTGTTTTTGGGGGATTTTTTTAATGGGCTCTGCTTTCTGGTCCCAATCTAAATGCATTGAGAAGTGTGATGAACTTGGTTGTAAGTGAAAAAAATTGAGCTATAGGCTCCAGGTGACTATTTATGACATACACTAGAGAACCTGTCATTTAAACCATGCCATCTGTGCATCTCTAAGGCAAGACAAGAATGTGGGTGGCCAATTGTTTGCAGTCACAGGTCACAGTGGCAGATACAAGGGTGCACTTGGCTTGGTTAATGCTTCTAAAAACCCTAAGACCCTGGAGAAAGAGAATGAGGAGTTCACAGCACTTAATTTCACATTTGTGGTCTATATAGTATACAGATATTTCAGCCTTAAAATAAATATCAGTCTCACAGACTCGAGCCTCAGGTTTTTAAAAATCAAACCATAGTTTTGGTAAACCAACTATTATTTTCATGCGGCCTCAGGAAATATTCTAAGTTCTCCAAGATAACCCACAGGGACTCTGAGAATTCTTAGTCCATGGGACCTGGCAGGAATCAAACAAATTCCCAGAGCCAGCTCCCCAAACAGCATTCTCTCTCCTTTCCCAGATGGACTGGAAGGTGAATCGTTTCACAATATTTAAGACATGCAAAGGAAATCAGACAGCTTCATATATCCACACCTCCATCACGTCCTTGCCAGGCCAGAAGACTTATTGCCTGAGAGATGGTCCTACTGTTCATCTCACCACTTGATGACCTCTGGACACAGAAAGTGAGGATCATTCCACCAGGTAAGACCTGAGTGAGATAAAAAAAAAAAAAGAAAGAAAGAAACTACTTTGGGCCTAATTGTAAGATCTGTGCACTGTGTATGAATAAACTTGTGTTTCTTTTAGGAAAGTTGAAGGTCTACAAATTTAGAGGAAAATTAAAAAAAAAAAAAAAGGTGAGCATTTTTCTCAGTAACAACTGCTCTGAGTATAATTTCACAACTGCCACTTAGAATATACCATCGCTGGGCAGTAGTGGAGCATACCTTTAATCCCAGCTCTTGGGAGGCAGAGGCAGGCAGATTTCTGAGTTCCAGGCCAGCCTGGCCTACAGAGTGAGTTCCAGGACAGCCAGGGCTACACAGAGAAACCCTGTATTGAAAAAAAAAAAAAGAATATACCATCAACTGGGCACAAAACAAGACACATGCTTGTTGCTTATTGGAATTGGTTACAGATTGGAATACCAACTATTGTAAAGTTCTGTCTCTAAAGATGTCCAAGTGTCTTCTGTCTAGCTCAGAATGTTGACAATGGCCTGATAGTACAAGACTGTCAGCCCAGCTACTTCTGAAACAGAGGCAGGAGCATTGCAAGTTTAAGGCATTTCTTGACCAGAGAGTAACTGAAGGCCAGTTAACTAATGACTAACTCAGTAAGACTTTATTATTCCAAAGCCATCTTCTCAGCTGTACTCACAGATGTCAGTGGCTAGCCATCTGAGTTTGCAGGACCATGAGTTGCTTTCTCTGGTGCATGGCAGCAGAGGAAGGACACGGCCTCCTGTGCATCTCATAGACCAAGTAGGGCTGGAACTGGCTCTGCTGCCATAGGGCGAAGCTTCCTCCCAAAAAATCAAACTGACAGAGGAAAGATTAAACAAGTGTGTTAAGTGTGCACAACACAGCAGCCACTGTTAGAAGCTGTCAGTTCCTCAGAGGATTCTGCTGAGGAAGGAAGTCTCACATCCATGTTAGACATGGAGTCCTGATGGCTGGGTCACTGGGTAGCTGGCGGGGGGCTGTACGGAGAGTGTCTCACTAGACTGGATCAACATTCAGTCTCTGTGGAGATGATTGAAAACATGAAGGAGAAAGCAGTGTGTCTTTACTTGGAAGGTTGAGGGGGCAACAGCATGAGAACATAGCCTTTGTGTCTGAAGAGCAGGAGTCAGGGAAACAAAGGAGACAAGGTGATAAGGAAGAACTCAGACAAGGCAATTGTAGACAACTCCAAATGGGGCCATCCCCAGGAGAGGAACACACATCTATAATGCTTAAGCTCAGGCAGCACACTCAACCCTCTCCAGCACCTAAAAATATCCTAAACAAAGGGCACAAAGATATTTGAGCTCTTCTTTGGCTTAACTCTATTTTGAAACCTAAGAAATAGAAATAGACAGAGATAGAGAGGCAGAGAGAGATAAGGTGTTTACATAGATATATAAATATGTAAATATCTATAAATATACATAGATATAGATAGTATACACAGAGAGAGACTAGACTACATACATACACACACACATAAATGTAAAACATTTTAAAGTACATACATATATAAGACTTTTTCTTGCCTGAAGCCATGAAAACGTAAGAGCAAGAGAATTCTGACTGAAGTCTCCTTTCCCCATTCCTGTTTCTCAACCCTCTCTCTCCTCTGCTCCTATTTTCTTTCTCCCTCTTGTTATTCCCTCTCTCCCTCCCTCTATTTACATTCACCCCATCTGCTCTTGCCTAATCCAATCCTCCTCCTCCTCTTAATTAATTCATCCAAACGTCATTTAGATAAGCTGCTTCATGCTCTTAGTTTTCTGATAAAAGCCATGCTTCCATAGTCAACACTGACCTGCACACACATGTCCTGAGCCTGCCTGATATTTCTGTCCCCTCCCTCAGCTGTGTGTGGCACTGCATCTGAAGACAATTTGAGCAGACATGTCGAATCACACAAGAGTGACTCACTTCATCCTCAGGGGCTTCTCAGATCTCCCACAACTGAGATTGGTGGTCATCCCATTTTTCTTGCTCATTTACACATTTGGCCTCCTGGGGAACCTCTCCATCATCACAGCTGTGAGGAGAGACAGTCGGCTACACTCTCCCATGTACTTCTTCCTGAAGAATTTGTCTTTTCTGGACATGTGCTACACCTCAGCCACAATCCCCAAGGCAGTGGTGATATCTATCACAGGCTCAGGGGTCATCTCCTATCTCGAGTGTGTAGCACAGCTATACATATTTATCACATTCTCTTCTGCTGAATGCTTTCTGCTCACAGCCATGGCTTATGATCGGTGCCTGGCCATCCTCAGACCACTGCTCTATGGAAACATCATGAGCCAGAAATATTGTTCTGCATTGGTGATCACTGCCTGGGTGGGTGGGGCCCTGTACTCAGCCTTCCATACATTCAACACCTTCTCCCTCCCCTACTGTGGACCCAATGTTGTTGAACACTTCTTCTGTGACATCCCTCCAGTCATGAGACTATCCTGCACTGATTACCATCTCAGTGAGGAGGTAGGCTTTGCTGTCAGCAGCTGCACAGTCATGAGCTCCTTCGCCCTCACAGTGGTTTCCTATATTGGCATTGTGGCTGCAGTTCTTCGCATTCCCTCAGTGGATGGCAGGTGGAAAGCCTTTTCCACCTGCTCCTCTCACCTGACCACAGTCATCTTGTTTTATGGAACTGGAAGCTTTGTGTACCTGAGGCCTGCCTCTCA
>NW_022196911.1:53954334-53957329 GCF_008632895.1 Mastomys coucha
TCTGTTTGCAGAACCAGCCAGCTGGGGCTGTCTGACTCCCTCTTCCCAGGCTCTGGAGCTATGGAGGACCTCTCAGGAGCTCTGTGTGTATTGAGTGACTGGGAAGTACCCTTGTAGAACAGACTTGCTCTCCCTAACCACATCCTGTTTCTCTGCCTCTCTTTTGCTGTGAATACAGTACTCCTGTTGTATTTCCACCAGACATCTTCGACAGGCCAGAAGAGGGAGTGTCCTATGTCAGTGCTAAGCCTTGTCACCACGATTCTCAGATGTGCCTTTTGGGTTTTGCACACTTGAGGGACAGCCATTCTCACTGCCAATGTCACTGTCTCCCAACAGGCTCCACAATGTGATTTTTTTTCTCCCACAGATCTTTGTCTCCTGGCGCTGGGCTTTGCCTTTGTGTATATGTATTTATAGCTGGAGTCTGTCCTTGTGTTTTCAGTGAAATTCTTAAGTTCCTCTCTGTTTAAAAATTCATTTAAATTAGTTTATGGGAAATGTGGCCTCAGCCCATTTACTTCCAGGATTGCTCTTTTGCTGTTGTTCTTGGTTTGATTCCCTTTTCCTTATTTTATTTTTATTTTATGTGTATGGGTGTTTTGCATCCATGTGTGTCCATGCACCATTTTGAGCCTTCGGTCCGTGGAGATCAGAAGAGTGCATCAGTTCCTGGAGCTGAAGTTACAGACTGTTGTGAGGGGCCATGTTAAGTGCTGCAAATCAAACAGCAATCCTTTGGAAGAGCATCTGATGCTCTCATCCATCTCTTCAGGCATTTGTTTCTCATTTTTAAGACAGGATCTCAAGTATCCCAGTAGCTTCAAACTCAGTATGTAGTCAAGACCTTGAACTTATTTTTCTGTTTCAGCTTCCCAAGTATGGGGGTTGTTGGGAGGACTCACAAGAGTTCCTGTGGAGTTAGAAGTTGGGTCCTGTTTCTTAATTTGTCATAATCATGGCACCCCAGCTCAGTATCTTGGGGTCTTTATTTTAGTTTGTTTCTCAAAACTGGCACTTGTGTTGGATACTATGAATCTCAAATCAAACATGTAAAATCTAACATTGAAAATAAATGAAAATTAACTTTCTTCTCATAAGGGATGTGACCATAATTTGTGATTTTTAAACATTGATAATGTTTGGACATTTTCTTCTCTTAGATTATCATCACGTTATACAGAAATAAATGTTTTCCCAGATAGTCAAAATGACAGAATCAAATCTTCGTGGAGGATGTGAAGACACACAATTTATAATTAGTGCTTCCTGGTAGGTGATATTTTCTCTAATGCTGGAGGAACTGGGTATTCTCTTACTTGTCTGTGCTACAGTGGTATTTGTAAATTGGCCTAAGTTTTGTTTTGTTTTGGTTTGGTTTGGTTAGGTAAGTTTCAAGATTTATTTATTTATTTATTACATGTAAGTACACTGTAGCTGTCTTCAGACACTCCAGAAGAGGCTGTTAGGTCTCATTATGGATGGTTGTAAGCCACCATGTGATTGCTGGGATTTGAACTCAGGACCTTTAGAAGAGCAGTCAGTGCTCTTAACCACTGAGCCATCTCTCCAGCCTCCTTGTTTTTTGTTTTTTTGTTTTTTTTAAAGAAGCATTTTGAAATGTCAAGAGCATATACTGGAGCTTTTAAAAGAAGTATAACTGATATACTAAAAGAAAAAATAAATGCAAACAATGAAGACTGAAAAAGAAGTGGAAAATATGAAATATTTACAAATGTGATAGTTAAATCTAATTCTGTCATAATAATAATTTTAATGATAAATTATCAAAATATACTGTTAAAAGGCAGAGTAGCTGTACATAATTGCTCATGCCCTTAATCCCAGCACTTTGGAGGCAAGGACAGGTAGACCTCCAGGAATTTACAATTACCCTGGTCTACATAGTTAGTTCTAGGCCACTCAGGGCTGCACAGTAAGACCCTGTCTTAAAAAAATGATAGATTATTTTTCAAACATGGAACTATAGTCTATCTATCTATCCACTTAAATAAATAAATAGATACACACAAAGTGAAAGTTAAGAAATTGAGGAATGTGGGGGCTAGCAAGATGGATAAGATGATAAAGGCCTCCATCCACAGATACATTCATTCATACTAATACAAACATGCATCCACTCATAAGGGCACACCCCAAACACATACACAACACAGAAAAAGAGAACAGAAACTCATTGAGACACCATCAGACTCACTTTTCAAAAAAATATATAGAAGGATACAGATGCCCCCGTGCTCTGATGTCATTGGTTATCCTTGCTTTTCTTCAATTGTGAGGTCTGGAGGAACATATCAACTTAGATTCATTGCTTATCAAATCTCTACCCCAAAAGCAAACATTGTCTGAATTTAACCTTTGCTACTCAACCCTTAAAGAACAGTATCTCAGGTAGAAATAAGCACTTTCAACTTCAAATAAGTCACAAGAAGCTTTGCTCTAATTAACTTACTCACTGTCCTCTCCCCTTGGAGAAGTGGACCCCATATTTCTTTTTTTTTATTAGATGTTTTCTTTATTTACAATATCTCCTTTCCCAGGTTCCCCTACACACAAAGAGAGAGAGAGAGAGAGAGAGAGAGAAGAAAAGAAAAGAAAAGAAAAGAAAAGAAAAGAAAAGAAAAAAAAAGAAAAGAAAAGAAAAAGAAACTTTTGTTCCCTCTCCCCTCCCTATGCTCACCACCCCACCCTCTCCTGCTTCCTGGCCCTGGCATTCCCCTACACTGGGACATAGAACCTTCACAGGGCCAAGGGCCTCTCCTCCCATTGATGACTGACCTGGCCATCCTCTACTATACACATGCTGCTGGAGCCATGAGTCCCCCCATGTGTACTCTTTAGTTGGCGTTTTAGTCCCTGGGATCTCTGAGGGTACTAGTTAGTTCATATTGTTGTTCGTCCTAAGAGGCTTCAAATCCTTCAGCTCCTTGGGTCCTTTCTCTAGCTCCTTCATTGGGGACCCTGTACTCAGTCC
>NW_022196911.1:53957708-53963710 GCF_008632895.1 Mastomys coucha
TACATGTTGGAGCATCTTCTGGGTATATGCCCAGGAGTGGTATAGCTGGGTCCTTTGGTAGTACTATGACCAATATCAGGAGGAAATGTTAAACTGATTTCCAGAGTGGTTGTACCAGCTTGCAATCCCACCAGCAATGAAGAAATGTTCCTGTTTCTCCACAACCTCTCCAGCATCTGCTGTTACCTGAGTTTTTTTTATCCTAGCCATTCTGACTGGTGTGAGGTGGAATCTCAGGGTTGTTTTGATTTGCATTTCCCTGTGATTAAGGATGTTGAACATTTCTCAGCCATTCTGTATTCATCAGTTGAGAGTTCTTTGTTTAGCTCTGTACCCCATTTTTTAATCGGGTTATTTGGTTCTCTGGAGTCTACCTTCTTGAGTTCTTTGCCTATATTGGATATTAGCCCTCTATCAGATATAGGATTGGTAAAGATCTTTTCCCAATTTGTTGATTGCCTTTTCGTCCTATTGACAGTGTCTTTTGCCTTATAGAAGCTTTAAATTTCATGAGGTCCCATTTGTCAATTCTTGATCTTAGAGCATAAGCTATTGGTGTTCTGTTCAGGAAAATTTCCCCTGTGCCCATGTGCTCAAGGCTCTTCCCCACTTTCTTTTCTATTAGTTTCAGTGTATCTGGTTTTATGTGGAGGTCATTGATTCACTTGGACTTGAACTTTGCACAAGGAGATTAGAATGGATCGATTTGCATTCTTCTACATGCTAACCACCAGTTGAGCCAGCACATTTGTTGAAAATGCTGTCTTTTTTCCACTGTATGGTTTTAGCTCCTTTGTCAAAGATCAAGTGACCATAAGTGCATGGGTTCATTTCTGGGTCTTCAATTCTATTCCATTCATCTACCTGCCAGTCACTGTACCACTACCATGCTGTTTTTATCACAATTGCTCTGCAGTACAGTTTAATGGACCCCATATTTCAAGGCTACATTTTGTATCAAAATTTTATGAATAAATAAGATGGTTGACTCATGCAGGTTGTTTAGTTTACAGACCCAAGTGACATGATCCTGAAGCAAAGATGTATTTTGAGCATTTTTTCTGTACTTCCCCTCCTACCTTTCCAGGCTTGGGTACAGCTCCATGCATTCCTATTGAACCTTGTCACATAAGGGCTCTGAGGTGACCTGATGATCTAAGGATGGCGCTCAGAACCTGAAGTGCAGCACTGAAGCCCACAAGGCTGGGCCTGATCCTGCACCAAGGCCAAAACACTAGAAATAGCCTGTTGCATGTGGAAACATCTGTCACACTGAGGGAAAAGTTCTACAGAGCCACATCTTCATTCACTAGTGTCTTAGTTAGGGTTTCCATCACTGTGAAGAGACACAGTGACCACGACCACTCTTTTAGAGGAAAATATTCATTGAGGCTTGCTTACACTTTTCAGAGGCTTAGTCCATTATCATCATGGTGGAAAGCATGGTGGCATGCAGGTAGACATGGTGCTGGAGAAGGAGCTGAGCATTCTCCATCTTGATCCTCAGGCAGGAAAAGGAGACTGCCACACTAGGCCTAGCTTGAGCATAGGAGACTTCAAAGCCCACCACAGTGACACACTTCTTCCAACAAGGTCACACCTACTCCAGTAAGGCCCCAATAGTGCCACTCTCTATTACCAAGCATTCACACACATGAGTCTATGGGAGCCATTCCTGTTCACACTACTCCAACTAGAAACACTGTCTTCAAACAGGAAAGAGAAGGGAAGACAGGGTTTAGCAGCAGGAGGGCTCCCTCCAACATCCTGATCTTGAGATGTTGCTGATGAAGGTGTGACCAACAAGCACCTGTGAGTGAGGCCTGGATAATGTTTGACTTTATTCATGTGGAACTAAAACTAAATCTACCCATTCTGTTATCTTACACTCTTTTGATCAAATCCATAATTATTTCACTTTATAAAAGTAAACATGTTCAACATGTTCCCAGCTCCCACATGGCACACCATATGTTAAGCCTGAGGCATCTTCTCAGCTCCAAGGCTTATTCATGTACATGGTGTACATACACATACAATTAAATAATTTTTAAAGTTAAGCAAGACATCTTGTCTCTATGTAAGCTGAAAATGAATGAAGGACATAGACATGTCTCATGAACTGGAACTGGATATCTCTTTATCCAGCAGTGACTGCTCTCCTCAATGGTGGGGCCTGTGTTTACTCACTCCACTTCTCTCATGTGTGAGAAGTCTCTCCACCCAGACATGAGAGACTTGCAGGAACTGTTTTGTTTTGATTGACATATGCCAAGCCCTGGGTACCATCCTCATTCCAAGAATCTTGGCACTGTGTTGGAAATCTGTAGGCTGTAAATGCCTACATTCATTCCTGGGCTCTTTCTTTGATGTACTATGTGGTTTTCATTACAAAATCATCATATCATATTTTCTCATGATGTAAAACTACTGTAATTAAAACTACTTGACGGAGGTAGGAGTGGTCTCTTCAAATCAATGCTGGGGGAAAGAGTATCCACATGGAGAAAAATAAAATTAGATACTTAACCTCACCTGTGTCTGAAAAATAAGCCTGAAAAATTGTAGTGTTAAATATAAGCCTCCAAATTGTAAACATATTGAAAGAAAATATCAAGAAAAACTCCATGATTTGGGGCTAGGCCTCTTCAATCACTGGCTGAATCACAGGCAGCTAAACAAACATGGTCAAGTAAGATTATAGCAAACCAGAAATATCCAGCACAATGAAGGAAGGAATCAATTCAATGAACAAAAGGGAGAAAATATTTGCAAGCTCTAGTTTGAAAAGAAACAGTGTCCTTTCTACCTCCTCCTACACCTAGGAGGGAAGGTGGTGGATCCACAGCCCTCTCTGCCCCTTCCCAAAGGAGAGCTTGCCTCCAGGGAGTGCTCTGACCCAAGGACTCAGGTGAGATTTTCTCTCCAGTGACTTTCTAAAGTGTGACCAGCCAGGAGGTACAGGCCTCAGAAGTGGCAGGACAGCTGAGACAGGATTTCTACCTCAATCTACACCTAGAAGGGAAAGCGGACCCACAGCCTTCTCTGCCCCTTCCCCCACAAGCAGAGAGCTTCTCTCTAAGGAGTGACCCAGGGACTCAAGAGGGACTGCAGATCCACAGCCCTTTCTGTACCTTTCCCTGCAAGCAGAGAGCCTGTCTTCAGGGTGTGCTCTGAACACAGGGCTCAGGAGGGACTACTGATCCACAGCCCTCTGCACACTGGTCTTACCAGAGGAGAGTTGATCTCCCAGAAATGCTGACACAGGCTTACAGACCCACAGGAGGAACAAGCTCCAGCCAGAGACAGCAAGAACATCTAACACCAGAGATCAACAGATGGCAAAAGGCAGATGCAAGGATCTTACCAACAGAACCAAGACTACTTGGCTTCATCAGAACCTAGTACTCCCACCACAGCAAATCCTGGATATCCCAAAACAACAGAAAAGCAAGATTTGGATCTAAAATCATATCTCATGAAGGTGATAGAGGAATTTAAGGACATGAATAACTCCCTTAAAGATATACAGGAGAACACAGGTAAACAGGTGCAAGCCCTTAAAGAGGAAACACAAAAAAATCCCTTAAAGAATTACAGGAAAGCACAACCAAACATGTGAAGGAATTGAACAAAACCATCCAGGACCTAAAAATGGAAGTAGAAACAGTTAAGAAATAACAAAGAGAGACAACTCTTGAGATAGAAACCCTAGGAAAGAAGTCAGGAACCATAGATGCAAGCATCACCGACAGAATGCAAGAGATAGAAGAGAGAATCTCAGGGTCAGAAGACACCATAGAAAACATTGACACAACTGTCAAAGAAAATGCAAAATGCAAAAAGTTCCTAACCCAAAACATGCAGGAAATTCAGGACACAATGAGAAGATCAAACTTAAATATAATAGGTATAAAAGAGAGTGAAGATTTCCAACTTAAAGTAAATATCTTCAACAAAATTATAGAAGAAAACTTCCCTAACATAAAGAAAGAGATGCCTATTAACATACAAGAAGCCTATAGAGGAGCAGATCTTGGACGCAAGCTCTGCAGCCAGTCCCACAACACCCAGAGGAAGCTCCACTCCCAGGTGCTCTGACACTCTCAGGATCAGAGGTGAGGAGGACCCAACATCTGTCCCAACACCGGGAGTAACTGGGACCTGCGGGGGCAGGCACACAGGAACTCCACCAGCAGAGTGGCTCAGCTTCCTTCTGGTCTCTCTGGGCTGCTGTCCTGAGTGGACCTTGGGTGCAAGCTCTACAGCCAGTCCCACAACACCCAGAGGAAGCTGCTGCACTCCCAGGTGCTCTAACAAGCTCGGAGTCACAGGATCCCAGAATCACAGGGTCACAGAGACTACCTGACTCTGAGGAGTTCTGATACAACCAGGATCACAGAAAGGGCTGACTCCAGTCAGATTTAGCAAGGGCAGGAAAAACTAGAGATAACCAGACAGCAGGGGGAAAGCATAAGAAAATAAATAACACAAACCAAGGTTACTTGGCATCATCAGAACCCAATTCTCCCACCATAGCAAGTCCTGGACACACCATCACACCAGAAACGCAAGATTCAGATCTAAAATCACTTATCATGATGATGATACAGGACCTTAAGAAAGACAAAAATAGCACCCTCAAAGAAATACAGGAGAACACAGGTAAAGAGCTAGAAGCTCTTAAAGAGGAAACACAAAAATCCCTTAAAGAACTACAGGAAAACACAATCAAACAGGTGAAGGAAATGAGCAAAACCATCCAGAACCTAAAAATGGAAATAGAAACAATAAAGAAATCAGAAAGAGAGACAACTCTGGCGATACAAAACCTAGGAAAGAAGTCAGGAGTCATAGATGCAAGCATCACCGACAGAATACAAGAGATAGAAGAGAGAATCTCAGGGGCAGAAGACACCATAGAAAACATTGACACAACAGTCAAAGAAAATGCAAAAAGCAAAAAGCTCCTAACCCAAAACATCCAGGAAATCAAGGACTCAATGAGAATACCAAACCTAAGGATAACAGGTATAGAAGAGAGTGAAGACTCCCAATGTAATGGGCCAGTAAATATCCTCAACAAAATTATAGAAGAAAACTTCCCTAACCTAAAGAAAGAGGTGCCCATGAACATACAAGAAGTCTACAGAACTCCAAATAGACTGGACCAGAAAAGAAATTCCTCCTGTCATATAATAATAAAAACTGCAAATGCACTAAACAAAGAAAGAATTTTAAAAGCAGTAAGGGAAAAAAGGCAAGTAACATATAAAGGCAGGCCTATCAGAATTACACCAGACTTCTCACCAGAGACTATGAAAGCTAGAAGAGCCTGGGCAGATGTCATACAGACCCTACAAGAATGCAAATACCAGCCCAGGCTACTATACCCAGCAAAACTCTCAATTACCATAGATGGAGAAAACAAGATATTCCATGACAAAACCAAATTTACACAATATCTTTCCACAAATCCAGCCCTACAAAGGATAATAGTTGGAAAACATCAACATAAGGAGCAAAACTACACCTTAAAAGAAGCAAGAAAGTAATCTTTCAACAAATCCACACAAATCTACTTGCACCCCTTACAACAAAAACAACAGGAAGTGACAATTACCTTTTCTTAATATCTTAACATGAAAATTAATATTACCAACATATCCTAAGCAATTGAAATCCAATAATATGAGGAATTAGAGATTTGTTGATTGTCATCCAGTGGTCCCTCTAATTTGGTAATTGGAGAAATAGGTCCAATATTTTACAATCTGTATATACTTTCAGCTTGTTTATAACAGTGTCTTGCTGTGTACAACATAAGGGTCTTGAAATCTTGCTTCTTTTATCTCAGCTTCTCTATTAGTAGTATTGTTTATTTCATGTTTTTACACTATACTATGGTTTCAGAAAAGCTTATATATTTCAAAATATTTATATACCCAAGGGAAACATAGACAATTAACTTGGGAGGTGGCTTGTAGGAAAGAGAACAACAA
>NW_022196911.1:53966526-53968118 GCF_008632895.1 Mastomys coucha
AAGGCTGCCCACTCTCTCCCTACCTATTCAATATTGTACTTTAAGTCCTAGCCAGAGCAATTAGACAAGAAAAGGAGATGAAATTAAAGGGTTACAAATTGGAAAGGAAGAAGTCAAATTGTCACTATTTGCTGATGATATGATAGTATACTTAAGTGACCCCAAAAATTCCACAAGAGAGCTCCTAAACCTGATAAACAACTTCAGCAAAGTAGCTGGATATAAAATTAACTCAAGCAATCAGTGGCCTTCCTCTTCAAAAAGGATAAACAGGCAGAGAGAGAAATTTGGGAAACAACACCCTTCACAATAGTCACAAATAGTATAAAATACCTTGGTGTGACTCTAACTAAGCAAGTAAAAGATCTGTTTGACAAGAAATTCAAGTCTCTGAAGAAGGAAATTGAAGAAGATCTCAGTCGATGGAAAGATCTCCCATGCTCGTGGATTGGCAGGATTAATATAGTAAAAATCACCATCTTGCCAAAAGCAATCTACAGATTCAGTGCAATCCCCATCAAAATTCCAACTCAATCCTTCACAGACTTAGAAAGAGAATTTGCAAATTCATCTAGAATAACAAAAAACCAGGATAGTGAAAACTAATCTCAACTATAAAAGAACCTCTGGTGGAATCACCATCCCTGACCTCAACCTGTACTACAGAACGATTGTGATTTAAAAAAAAAAAAAAAACTACATGGTATTGGTACAGTGACAAGTAGGTAGATCAATGGAATAGAACAGAAGACCCAGAAATGAACCAACACACCTATGATCACTTGATCTTTGACAAAGGAGCTAAAACCATACAGTGGAAAAAAGACAGCATTTTCAACAAATGTGCTGGCTCAACTGGTGGTTAGCATATAAAAGAATGCAAATCGATCCATTCCTATCTCCTTGTACAAAGCTCAAGTCAAAGTGGATCAAGGACCTTCACATATAACCAGATAAACTGAAACTAATAGAAAAGAAAGTGGGGAAGAGCCTTGAGCACATGGGCACAGGGGAAATTTTCCTGAACAGAACACCAATAGCTTATGCTCTAAGATCAAGAATTGACAAATGGGACCTCATGAAATTCAAAGCTTCTATAAGGCAAAAGACGCTGTCAATAGGACAAAAAGGCAATCAACAAATTGGGAAAAGATCTTTACCAATCCTATATCTGATAGAGGGCTAATATCCAATATAGGCAAAGAACTCAAGAAGTTAGACTCCAGAGAACCAAATAACCCGATTAAAAAATGGGGTACAGAGCTAAACAAAGAACTCTCAACTGATGGATACAGAATGGCTGAGAAATGTTCAACATCCTTAATCACAGGGAAATGCAAATCAAAACAACCCTGATATTCCACCTCACACCAGTAAGAATGGCTAGGATAAAAAACTCAGGTGACAGCAGATGCTGGAGAGGTTGGAGAGGTGGAGAAACAGGAACATTTCTTCATTGCTGGTGGGATTGCAAGCTGGTACAACCACTCTGGAAATCAGTTTAGCATTTCCTCCTGATATTGGTCATAGTACTACCAGAGGACCCAGCTATACCACTCCTGGGCATATACCCAGAAGATGCTCCAACATGT
>NW_022196911.1:53968760-53969665 GCF_008632895.1 Mastomys coucha
GGACTGAGTACAGGGTCCCCAATGAAGGAGCTAGAGAAAGGACCCAAGGAGCTGAAGGATTTGAAGCCCCTTAGGACGAACAACAATATGAACTAACTAGTACCCTCAGAGATCCCAGGGACTAAAACACCAACTAAAGAGTACACATGGGGGGACTCATGGCTCCAGCAGCATGTGTATAGTAGAAGATGGCCAGGTCAGTCATCAATGGGAGGAGAGGCCCTTGGTCCTGTGCAGATTCTATGCCCCAGTGTAGGAGAATGCCAAGGACAGGAAGCAGGAGAGGGTGGGTTGGTGAGCAGGAGGCAGGGAAGAGAACAGGGTTTTGTTTTTGTTTTTTATTTTATTTTTTTCTATTTTTGGAGGGGAAACTGGGAAAGGAGATATCATATAACATGTAAATAAAGAAAATATCTAATAAAATAACTGAATAAATAAGAAGTTGAAAAGAAACAGTGTTAAAATCTATCCCTAGTGCTGATTTTGAGCGTATTTCCTTCATCTAATCAGCATGGGTTTGTTTTTTTTTTTTTTTTGATAAATACGTGTTTAGGTTCTTTGCCCATACTTAATTTGTTTTATTTTCTTGCTATACATTGAATTCTTTATATGTCTGAATATTTATGAATATGCCCTACTCAAAAATAAAAAAACTTAAAAAAAATAAAGATATATGTTAGATATATAGACAATGTGCATGAATCTCACATACAAAATGTCAGTCAAAGGAGCCAGGTGGAAACATAGATCAGAGCAGGTGGGTAGTTATGGCTGAATGCTTGGAAAATCACCTCCACACATCCATGGAGGTACATGGATTGGGAGGAGGTATGGAACACACCTGAGCTGATGCTCATGTTTTGCTTGATCAGAGCTTTGTTTACATGAACTCTTTACACAGCTGA
>NW_022196911.1:53969890-53971449 GCF_008632895.1 Mastomys coucha
GCAGGAGTCAGGGAAACAGAGGAGACAAGGTGATAAGGAAGAACTCTGACAAGGCAATGGGCCCACTCATGGAATGAACACACCTTTACTCTGCTTGAGCTTGGACAGCTGACTCAACCCCCTCTAGCACCTAGAAATATCCTAAACAAAAGGCACAAAGATACTTGGTGCCAGGATTTGAGCTCTTCAATTCAAAGTTAACTCTGTTCTATTTGGAAACCTAATATCTAGATAAAGATAGATATAGACACAAAGACTTATATAAAAAGAGTGTGTTTAAATAGACATATAGATATGTAGATGTATATATGTAAATATATAGGTAGAAATACTGATACAGAGAGAGACGCAACTACATACATATATACACAGATAAATGTAAAACAAATTTACATGAATACAGGAGACTGCTCCTCACCTGAAGTCATGCAAAACTTAAGAATGAGAGAAATTTGACTGATGTTTCCTCCCTCTCTTCGTGCTCCTCAATCCTCTCCTCTGCCCCTTTTCTCCCTTCTTCATTTGTTCTTCTCTCTCTCCCTCCCTCTATTCACTTTCTCCCTCCTCCTCCTTCTTCATCCAATGCACCTCCTCTTAATTAATTCCTCAAAATGCCATTTACATAAATTGCTTCATCATCTAACTTTTCTGATAAAAGCTATGTTTCCATAGACAACATGGATCTGCACACGCATGTTCTGAACCTGCCTATTATTTCTGTCCCCTCCCTCAGCTGTGTGTGGCACTACATCTGACACAATTTGGGAAAACATGTCCAATCACACAAGAGTGACTCACTTCATCCTCAGGGGCTTCTCAGATCTCCTACAACTGAGATTGGTGGTCATCCCATTTTTCTTGCTCATTTACACATTTGGCCTCCTGGGGAACCTCTCCATCATCACAGCTGTGAGGAGAGACAGTCGACTCCACTCTCCCATGTACTTCTTCCTGAAGAATTTGTCTTTCCTGGACATGTGCTATACCTCAGCCACAATCCCCAAGGCAGTGGTGATATCTGTCACAGGCTCAGGAGTCATCTCCTATCTCGAGTGTGTAGCACAGCTTTACATAATTTTTACATTTGCATCTGCTGAATGCTTTCTGCTCACAGCCATGGCTTACGACCGGTGCCTGGCCATCCTCAGACCACTGCTCTATGGAAACATCATGAGCCAGAAATATTGTTCTGCATTGGTGATCACTGCCTGGGTTGGTGGGGCCCTGTACTCAGCCTTCCATACATTCAACACCTTCTCCCTCCCCTACTGTGGACCCAATGTTGTTGAACACTTCTTCTGTGACATGCCTCCAGTCATGAGACTGTCCTGCACTGATTACCATCTCAGTGAGGAGGTGGGCTTTGTTGTGAGCAGCTGCATTATCATGAGCTCCTTCGCCCTCACAGTGGTCTCCTATATTGGCATTGTGGCCACAGTTCTTCGCATCCCCTCAGTGGATGGCAGGTGGAAGGCCTTTTCCACCTGCTCATCTCACCTGACCACAGTCATCTTGTTTTATGGAACTGGAAGCTTTGTGTACCTGAGGCCTGCCTCTCA
>NW_022196911.1:53972609-53977722 GCF_008632895.1 Mastomys coucha
CAAATCAGTTCATGGGAAATGTGGCCTCAGCCCATTTACTTCCAGGGTTGCTCTTTTGCTGTTGTTCTCGGTTTGATTCTCTTTCCTTTAATTTATTTTTATTTTATGTGTATGGGTGTTTTGCCTCCACGTGTGTTCATGCACCATTTTGTGCCTTGTGTCCGTGGAAATCAGATGAGGGCTGAAGTTACAGATGGTTGTGAGGCGCCATGTTAAGTGCTTCAGATCAAACAAAGGAACTTTGAAGAAGCACCTGATGCTCTGACCCAGTTCTCCAGGCTCTTGTTTCTCATTTTTAAGGCAGGATCTCAAGTATCCCAGTAGCCTCAAACTCACTATTTAGTCAAGAATGAGCATCAGCTCGATTTTCTGCCTTAGCTTCCCAACAGTGTGGATTATTTGAAGGACTCACAAGGGTTTCCTGTTAAGGAAGAAGGCTTGCTCCTGTTTTTTAATTTGTAACATTCATGAAACCCCAGCTCAGTATCTTGCTGTATTTTTAACTTTTATTGCATTATGATGAAAAAAGTTACATTATTTCAATTTATCTGAATTTGTTAACATTTAAAAACCTATTTAAAAGGGAAAGAAGAATGTGATTTAATTCTATTTACTTAAAATATGCTTTTTAAGATTTATTTATTATTATAAATAATTACACTGTAGCTGTCTTCAGACACACCAGAAGAGGGCGTCAGATCTCATTATAGGTGGTTGTGGGCCACCATGTGGTTGCTGGGATTTGAACTCAGGACCTTTGGAAGAGCAGTCAGGGAGGAATTTCCCCAACTCTTCCCAGAGATCTCCCTTCAATACCTACAATACCTTTTTTGTAATATTCTTTAAAATTTATAAAATATTATAACAATAAGTATTATAAAAGTTGTTGATATAAAACAACAATCAATTGAACAGTCTTATGTAGATGCTTGTCTACAGCAATACTGAAAATACATTTTTCTTGATATAAATTTTAAATAACTCCAAACATATTAACGGTATATTTCAAAATAATACATCACTACTAGTATTTTCCTAAATGAACACAAATATATAAAGTCTTTTTGTTTGTTTGTTTTGTATTTAGTGGAGTTTAAAATCTTGGCTCTTACTGTGGTACAAGCCCAAAATAAGAACAATTTTTAGACATTGGATTTCATTGTAACAAGGCTGTACTTCAATAACCCTCACATCACCAAAGGATTTTACCTCCATCGTAGCTAAGCTGAGAGTTGACAATTCTGCTACACCAAGAAATGAATTGTAGGCACGATTTTTGGATACAGACTTCCTGCTATGGTCAAAGCTATTTGACTTGAGTGAGTGACTTTATTCTCAGCCCACAAAGAACAGGTTACATTAATTTAAGAAATGGTGTGAGATGTACTATCCATAAAGTCATTCACCAACTGTTTCAATGAACAATGATTCTGCTTGGAGGGTGGCACAGACATTAGGTGAGGGTACGAATCTGGTTCATTAGCTGTGATAATTTGGAGAAGCATTCATCTCAGACAAATAGTAAATTATAAAGTCCTCTTCTTCAAATTTGATACAAGAGTTACAAACATCAAGCAAAGCATTCAGCCCCACTCTTTGTTGTTCTCTTACAAGCCACCTCCCTAGTTAATCGTCTATGTTTCTTTTGGGTATATAAATACATTTAAAATATATAAGCTTTTCTGAAAACCATAGTATAGTGTAAAAACATGAAATAAACAGTACTACTAATAGAGAGGCTGAGATAGGAGAAGCTAGATTTCAAAACCCTTATGTTGTACACAGCCAGACACTGTCATGAACAAACAAGGTGAAAGTGTATATAGATTGTACAATATTGGACCTATTTCTCCAAATTAGAGAGACCATTGGATGACAATCAACAAATTTCTAATTCCTCATATTTTGGATTTCAATCTATTAGGTTATGTTGGTAATATTAATTTTCATATTAAGATATTAAGAAAAAGTAATTGTCATTTCCTCTTGTTTTTGTTGTAAGAGGTGGAATTAGGTTTGTGTGGATTTGTTGAAAGACTACTTTCTTGCTTCTTCTAGGGTGTAGTTTTGCTCCTTTATGTTGATATTTTCCATCTATTATCCTTTGTAGGGCTGGATTTGTGGAAAGATATTGTGTAAATTTTGTTTTGTCTTATCTTGTTTTCTCCATCTACAGTAATTGAGAGTTTTGCTGGGTATAGTAGCCTGGGCTGGCATTTGTGTTCTTATAGGGTCTGTATGACATCTTCCCAGAATCTTCTAGCTTTCATAGTCTCTGGCAAGAAGTCTGGTATAATTCTGATAGACCTGCCTTTATATGTTACTTGACCTTTTTCCCTTACTGCTTTTAAAATTCTTTCTGTGTTTAGTGCATTTGGTGTTTTGATTATTATGTGACGGGAGGAATTTCTTTTCTGGTCCAGTCTATTTGGAGTTCTGTAGACTTCTTGTATGTTCATGGGCATCTCTTTCTTTAGGTTAGGGAATTTTCTTCTATAATTTTGTTGAAGATATTTACTGGCCCTTTAACTCATGAGTCTTCACTCTCTTCTATACCTATTATCCTTAGGTTCGGTCTTCTCATTGCGTCCTGGATTTCCTGGATGTTTTGGGTTAGGAGCTTTTTGCTTTTTTTCCTTTGACTGTTGTGTCAATGTTTTCTATGGTGTCTTCTGTCCCTGAGATTCTCTCTTCTATCTCTTGTATTCTGTCGGTGATGCTTGCATCTGTGACTCCTGATTTCTTTTCTAGGTTTTGTATCTCCAGGATTGTCTCTCTTTCTGATTTCTTTATAGTTTCTATTTCCATTTTTAGATTCTGGATGCTTTTGCTCATTTCCTTCACCTGTTTGATTGTGTTTTCCTGTAGTTCTTTAAGGGATTTTTTTGTTTCCTCTTGAAGGGCTTCTAGCTGTTTACCTGCATTCTCCTGTATTTCTTTGAGGGTGCTATTTTTGTCTTTCTTAAAGTCCTGTATCATCACCATGATAAGTGATTTTAGATCTGAATCTTGCGTTTCTGGTGTGATGGTGTGTCCAGGACTTGCTATGGTGGGAGAATTGGGTTCTGATGATGCCAAGTGACCTTGGTTTGTGTTGCTTATTTTCTTACACTTGCCCCCTCACATCTGGTTATCTCTTGTGCTACCTGCCCTTGCTAAATCTAACTGAGGCCTGTCCTTCCTATAATCCTGGTTGTGTCTGAACTCCTCAGAGTCAAGCTGTCTCTGTGATCCTGTGATCCTGGGCGTGTCAGAGCGCCTGGGAATGGAGCTTCCTCTGTGTGTTATGGAACTGGCTGCAGAGCTTGCGCCCAAGGTCTGCTCAGGGCACCAGCCCCTCTTGGTGTGTTTATTAAAGTTTGTGTCTCAAAACTGACATTAGTGTTGGACACTATGAATGTCAACTCAAACATTTAAAATCTTGCATTTAAAATACATGAAAATTAACTTTCTTCTCAAAAGACATATGACCATAATTTGTCATTGGACATTTCCCTCTTTTAGATTATCATCAAGTTATACAAAAATAAATGTTTTCCCATGTAGTCAATCTGACAGAATCAAATAGGCATGGAGAATGTGAATGCACCCAATTTATTATTAGTGTTTCCTAGTAGGTGATGTTTGCTCTAATGCTGGAGGAAGTGGGATGGGTATTTTATTTGTCTGTATTACACAAAAAGTGGTGCTACAGTGTCATTTTAAAATTGGCCTATATTTCTTTTTTTTAAAAAAAGAAGCATTATGAAAATTCAAGAACATATACCGGAAATTTTAAAAAAGTATAACTCATAAGCAAAAAATGGAATTCGGGAGGGGGAGTGGAAAATAATTTGGAAAATTTACAAATGTGATAGTTAAGTCTAATTCTGTCAATAATGATTTTAAGTCTAAATTAGCAAAATATACTGTTAAAATACATAGTAACCATACATAACTGCTCATGCCCTTAGTCCCGGCATTTTAGAGGCAAGGGTAAGAAGATTTCTACAAATTTGAGAATAGCCTGGTCTACATAGTTTGTTGTAGGCCACCCTAGGCTACAAAGTAAGACCCTGCCTTAAAAAATGATAGATTAGTTTTTCAAATATGCAACTATATTATATCTATCCATTTAAATAAATATAAAGATACACACAATCTAAAAGTTAAGGAATGGAGGATTGTGTGGGCTAAAAAGATGCCTCAGATGGTAAAGGCCTCCATCCACAGATACATATACTAACAAAGATGCAAACATGCATGCATTCATATAAGCACACCACACACACACACACACATACATATGAAACAGAAAAACAGAACAGAGACACACTGAGACACTATCAGACTCATTTTCCAGGGGGAAAAAAAAAACATAAGATACAGATACCACCGTGATCATTTCTGATGTCAGTTGTTTTCCTCATTTTTCTTAGGTTGTGTGGTCTGGAGGAACACATTAATTTAGACTCATTGCTTATCAAATCTCTGCCCCAGAAGCAAACATTGTCTGAATTTAACCTTTGCTCCTCAACACTTAAAGGACTGTATCTCAGGTAGACATACAAACTTTATATCTAAAATAAGTCACAAGAAGCTAAGCTCTAACTAGCCTACTCACTGTCCTCTCCCCTTGGAAAAGTAGTCCCCATATTTCAAGGCTATATTTCATATCACAATTTCATGAATGAATAAGATGGTTGGGATTCATGTAGGTTGTTTAGTTCATAGACTCATGTGACATGACCCTGAAACAAAGATATATTTTGAGCATTCCTTCTGTACCATTCCCAGGCTTGGGTACAGCTCCATGCATTCCCATTGAACCTTGTCACACAAGGGCTCTGAGGTGACCTGATGATCTAAGGATGGTGCTCAGAACCTGAAATGCATCACAGATGCCCACAAGGGCTGTACCTGATCCTGCACCAAGGCCAAAACACTAGAAATAGCCTGTTCCATGTGGAAACATCTGTCACACTGAGGGAAGGTTCTACAGAGCCGCATCTTCATTCACTAGTGTCTTAGTTAGGGTTTCCATCACTGTGAAGAGACACAGTGATCACGACCACTCTTTTAGAGGAAAATATTCATTGAGGCTTGCTTACACTTTTCAGAGGCTTAGTCCATT
>NW_022196911.1:53978590-53979431 GCF_008632895.1 Mastomys coucha
AGGGAAGACAGGGTTTAGCAGCAGGAGGGCTCCCTCCAACATCCTGATCTTGAGATGTTGCTGATGAAAGTGTGACCAACAAGCACCGGTGAGTGAGGCCTTAAGGAATGTTTGACTTTATTCATGTGGAACTGAAACTAAGTCTACCCGTTCTGTTATCTTAAACTCTTTTGGTCGAATCCATAATTATTTCACTTTATATAAATGAACACTTTCCCATCTCCCACATGACAGACCACAACCCTATGTTAAGTGCCTCTTCTCACCTCCACAGGCTTATGCATGTACATGGTTTACATACACATACAATTAATTTTAAAAATTAAAGAATAATTTTTAAAGTTAGGCAAGACATCTTGCCTCTATGTAAGCTGAAAATGGATGGGGAATGTAGACATGTCTCATGAAAACACTGGAACTGGGCATCTCTTTATCCAGCAGTGGCTGTTCTCCTTATGGGTGGGGCCTGTGTTTACTCACTCCACTTCTCTGAAATGTGAGATGTCTCTCCACCCAGACATGAGACACTTACAGGACTTGTTATGTTTTGATTGACATATACCAAGCCCTGGGCACCATCCTCATTCCAAGAATCTTGGCGCTGTGTTGGAAATCTGTAGGCTGTACATATGCCTACATTCATTCCTGGGCGCCTCCTTTAAAGTACTATGTGTTTTTAGTTAAAACTGTCATATCATATTTTCTCATGATATAAAACCACTGTAGCTAAAATAATTTGATGGGGTAGAAATGGTCTCTTCAAAAGCAGTGCTGACATCCATCGAACTGAGTGCAGGGTCCCCAGTGAAGGAATTAGAGAAAAGACCAATGGAGCTGAGGG
>NW_022196911.1:53979994-53981299 GCF_008632895.1 Mastomys coucha
AAAAAAAAAAAAAAAAAAAGCAGTGCTGAGGAAATAGTATCCACAAGGAGAAAAATAGCTTAACTTCACCTTCATCTAAAAAATTCAGTGTGGATGAATTGTACTGTTAAATATAAGCCTCCAAACTCGAAACACATACAGAAAAGAAAAAATATATAGAAAAACTCCATGGTTTGGGGATAGGCCTTATCAATCACTGGCCAAATCACAGGCAGCTTGCTGTAGCATTTTCTCTGTCCAATCACATTAGGGCAGTGACAGGCCTGTGATTGGACAGGAATAGAGAGGTAGAGTGAGAGTTGGAGGAGAGGAAGAGTCAGAGGAGCAGGAGGAGGTCAGATCATGGAGACAGACGATGAAGATGAACCAGCCAGACACCACGAGGTCATACAACCAAGCAAAGGTTTTTACAAAACACATTAATTGGGTTAGAATACTGTCATTATTATTTGGTTCTGAAATTATTGCAATGGCACCTTGAGAATTGTGATTTTATTATTTAAATCTGATTGGATATTAAGGCCTTAAGAGTCATGCTTAACTTACCGGGTCTTAGGTGATATTTAGATAAATGATTGTGGGGGTGTGTAAAGAGTTGCATGTGAGCAAGATGTAGCTTGTTAGGAGAAAATAACAAAAACATGCCGGAGCTTAGTATTGAGGCCGAAAAGTACTGGTTCAAAAACGTGGCCCGGCAGCGGGAAAGCGAGTTTGTGGGGTGGCTTCATTTTATATAATTCCAGCAATAGCAGCTGAGCAAACATGGTCAAGTAAGATTATAGCAAACCAAAAATACCAAGCACAGTAAAGGAGGGAATCAATGCAATGAATAAAAGGGAGGAAATATTTGCAAGTATTACTGTTTAAAGAAACAATGTTAAAATCTATCCCTAGTGCTAATTTTGAGGGGATTTCCTTCATCTAATCAACCTTTTGATAAATATCTGTTCAGGTGCTTTGTCCATATTTAATGTATTTTATTTTCTCACTATAGATTGAATTCTTTATATGTCTGAATATTTATGAATATGCCCTACTCAAAAATAAAAAAACTTAAAAATAAATAAAGATATATGTTAGATATATAGACAATGTGCATGAATCTCACATACAAAATGTCAGTCAAAGAAGCCAGGTAGAAAAGTCGATCAGAGCAGATGGGTAGCTATGGCTGCCTGCTTGAAAAATCACCTCCAGCCATCCATGGAGGTGCATGGATTGGGAGGAGGTATGGAAGACACCTGAGCTGATGCTCATGTTTTGCTTGATCAGAGCTTTGTTTACATGAACTCTTTACACAGCTGA
>NW_022196911.1:53981310-53988172 GCF_008632895.1 Mastomys coucha
ACAATGGCCTGATGGTACAAGACTGTCAGCCCAGCTACTTCTGAAGCAGAGGCAGGGGCATTGCAAGTTTAAGGCCTTCTTGACCAGAGAGTGAACTCAAGGCCAGTTAACTAATGACTAACTCAGGAAGACTTATTTTTTTTTTGAGACAGGGTTTCTCTGTGTAGCCCTGGCTGTCCTGGAACGCACTCTGTAGACCAAGCTGGCCTCGAACTCAGAAATCCTCCTGCCTCTGCCTCCCAAGTGCTGAGATTAAAGGCGTGCGCCACCACTGCCCGGCTCAGTAAGACTTTATTCCAAAGCCATCTTCCCAGCTGTCCTCACAGATGTCAGTGGCTAGCCATCTGAGTTTGCAGGATCATGAGTTGCTTTCTCTGGTACATGGAAGCAGAGGAAGGACACAGCCTCCTGTGCATCTCATAGACCAAGTAGGGCTGGAACTGGCTCTGCTGCCATAGGGCAAAGCTTCCCCCAAAAAACTCAGACTGACAGAGGAAAGATTAAACAAGTGTGTTAAGCGTGCACAACACAGCAGCCACTGTTAGAAACTGTCAGTTCCAGAGAGGATTCTGCTGAGGAAGGAAGTCTCACATCCATGTTAGACGTGGAGTCCTGATGGCTAGAGTCGCTGGGTTGCTGGTGGTGGGCTGTACAGAGAGTGTCTCACTAGACTGGATCAACATTCAGTCTCTGTGGAGATGATTGAAAGCATGAAGGAGAAAGCAGTGTGTCTTTACTTGGAAGGTTGAGGGGGCAACAGCATGACAACATAGCCTATGTGTCTGAAGAGCAGGAGTCAGGGAAACAGAGGAGACAAGGTGATAAGGAAGAACTCTGACAAGGCAATGGGCCCACTCTTGGAATGAACACACCTCTACTCTGCTTGAGCTCGGACAGCTGACTCAACCCACTCCAGCACCTAGAAATATCCTAAACAAAAGGCACAAAGATACTTGGTGCCAGGATTAGAGCTCTTCTTCTCTGGCTTAACTCTGTTCTATTTTGAAATGTAAGAACTAGATAGATCTAGAGATAGAAAGATATATACAGAGAATGTGTTTATATATATAAATATATGTTGATACACATGAGAGAGAGGAAGAGAGACTCAACTACATGCATATATACACATAAATATAAAAATTTAAAGTGAATACACAAGACTGCTTCTCACCTTCTCACCTTCTCACCATGCAAAACTTAAGAGTGAGAGACCTTTGACTGATGTCTCCTCTCTCCCTTCCTGCTCCTCATACCTCTCTCCTCTTCTTCCCTCTCTCCCTCCCTCCCTCCCTCTATTCACTTTCCCCCTCCTGCTCCTCCCTCATCCAGTGCACCTCTTCTTAATTAATTCCTCAAAATGCCATTTACATAGACTGCTCCATCATCCTACTTTTCTGATAAAAGCCATGCTTCCATAGTCAACACTGACCTGCACACACATGTCCTGAGCCTGCCTGTTATTTCTGTCCCCTCCCTCAGATGTGTGTGGCACTGCATCTGAACACAATTTGAGCAGACATGTCCAATCACACAAGAGTGACTCACTTCATCCTCAGGGGCTTCTCAGATCTCCCACAGCTGAGATTGGTGGTCATCCCACTTTTCTTGCTCATCTACACATTTGGCCTCCTGGGGAACCTCTCCATCATCACAGCTGTGAGGAGAGACAGTCGACTCCACTCTCCCATGTACTTCTTCCTGAAGAATTTGTCTTTCCTGGACATGTGCTATACCTCAGCCACTGTCCCCAAGGCAGTGGTGATATCTGTCACAGGCTCAGGGGTCATCTCCTATCTCGAGTGTGTAGCACAGCTATACATATTTATCACACTTTGTGCTACTGAATGCTTTCTGCTCACAGCCATGGCTTATGACCGGTGCCTGGCCATCCTCAGACCACTGCTCTATGGAAACATCATGAGCCAGAAATATTGTTCTGCATTGGTGATCACTGCCTGGGTGGGTGGAGCCATCTACTCAGCCTTCCATACATTCAACACCTTCTCCCTCCCCTACTGTGGACCCAATGTTGTTGAACACTTCTTCTGTGACATGCCTCCACTCATGAGACTATCCTGCACTGATTACCATCTCAGTGAGGAGGTAGGCTTTGTTGTGAGCAGCTGCATTATCATGAGCTCCTTCGCCCTCACAGTGGTCTCCTACATTGGCATTGTGGCCACAGTTCTTCGCATCCCCTCAGTGGACGGCAGGTGGAAAGCATTTTCTACCTGTTCCTCTCACCTGACCACTGTCATCTTGCTTTATGGAACTGGAAGCTTCGTGTACCTGAGGCCTGCCTCTCAGTACTCACCGACCCTGAGTCCCCTGGCTTCTGTTTTCTACTCTGTAGTCACACCTTCCTTGAATCCAGTTGTCTATTGCCTGAGAAACAAAGATATGAAACTTGCACTACAGAAACTTTACTGTGGGAGGAAGTACTGAGTCCTGGAAGACTCCAGTGTGTGGCTCTGATAGTTGTTGTTGGAGCCAAGTGTTTCACCCACACACACCCCTTTTCCCTTCCCTTGATGATTGCTATTTCTGATGAAACCAGTTCCAGGACATGCCGGAAGCCACCATAGTCCCTTCAGGGACATTTTATCTCTAAAGGACTCTATACCCTCTTCTGGCCTCTATGGATACCCAGACCCATGTGCACTTACCTACATGTAGATTACCATATACATAGGAACATTTAAAAAATAAACAATGTGTCTCAGAATGTTCTAAAAATAACAAAACTGAGTGACTGAAATCAGGTGAAAAATTTATACCTAGATAGATTCTTGAGATAGAAAGACAAACAAAAAAATTTGTCTGCAATCAGGGGCCTCTGATCTGTATTCGGCTGATGAAGCAGTTTGCTGGTTGCTGTTCAACTGACCTGCTTTCTAAGTACCCAGTCTTAAACTGCAGGAGTGCCTGGACAGTCATTCACTCTCACTCTCCTCTCTGTTTGCAGAACCAGCCAGCTGGGGCTGTCTGACTCCCTCTTCCCAGGCTCTGGAGCTATGGAGGAACTCTCAGGAGCTCTGTGTGTATTGAGTGACTGGGAAGCACCCTTATGGAACAGACTTGCTCTCCCTAACCACATCCTGTTTCTCTGCCTCTCTTTTGCTGTGAATACAGTACTCCTGTTGTATTTCCACTGGATTTCTTCGACAGGGCAGAAGAGGGAGTGTCCTATGTCAGTGCTAAGCCTTGTCACCACGATTCTCAGATGTGCCTTTTGGGTTTTGCACACTTCAGGGACAGCCATTCTCACTGCCAATGTCACTGTCTCCCAACAGGCTCCACAATGTGATTTTTTTCTCCCACAGATCTTTGTCTCCTGGCGCTGGGCTTTGCCTTTGAGTGTATGTATTTATAGCTGGAGTCTGTCCTTCTGTTTTCAGTGAAATTCTTAAATTCTTTTCTAATTAAAAATTCACTCAAATCAGTTCATGGGAAATGTGGCCTCAGCCCATTTACTTCCAGGGTTGCTCTTTTGCTGTTGTTCTTGGTTTGATTCCCTTTTCTTTAATTTATTTTTATTTTATATGTATGGGTGTTTTGCCTCCACGTGTGTCCATTCACCATTTTGTGCCTTGTGTCTGTGGAGATCAGCTGAGGGCTGAAGTTACAGACGGTTGTGAGGTGCCATGTAAGTGCTGAAAAATCAATCAATGAACCTTTCAGAGAGCAGTCAATGCTCTGACCCAGTTCTCCAGGCTCTTGTTTCTAATTTTTAAGACAAGACCTCAAGTTGCCCAGTAGCCTCAAACTCAGTATGTAGTCAAGAATGAGCATCAACCCGTTTTTCTGCCTTAGCTTCCCAAGAATGTGGGTTATTTAGGGACTCACATGGGTTTCCTGTTCAGGAAGAAGGCTGGGTCCTGTTTTTTAACTTGTAACATTCACAGCACCCCAGCTCAGTATCTTGGGGTATTTATTAAAGTTTCGTTCTCAAAACTGACATTATGTTGTACACTATGCATCTGAAGTCAAACATATAAAAATCTAACATTTAAAATAAATGAAGCCGGGCGGTGGTGGCGCACACATTTAATCCCAGCACTTGGGAGGCAGAGGCAGGCGGATTTCTGAGTTCGAGGCCAGTCTGGTCTACAGAGTGAGTTCCAGGACAGCCAGGGCTATGCAGAGAAACCCTGTCTCGAAAAAACCAAAAAAATAAAAAAAATAAATAAATAAATAAATAAATAAATGAAAGTTAACTTTCTTCTTGTAAGAAATGTGACCATAATTTGTGATTATTAAACATTCATAATGTTTGGACATTTTCCTCTCTTAGATTATCATCTCATTATACAGAAATAAATATGTTTTCCCAGATAGTCAATATGACAGAATCAAATCTACATGGAGAATGTAAAGGTATGCAATTTATTATTAGTGTTTTCTAGCAGGTAATATTTTCTCTAATGCTGGAGGAAGTGGGGCGAGTATTCTCTATGTGGAAATATTACATAAAAAGTGGTGCTACAGTATGATTTATAAATTGTCCTAAGTTGTTTTTTAAAAGATGAATTTTAAAAATTCAAAGACAGTTGGGCAGTGGTGGCGCATGCCTTTAATCACAGCATTTGGGAGGCAGAGATAGGCAAACTTCTGAGTTCGTGGCCAGCCTGGTCTACAGAGTGAGTTCCAGGACAGCAAGGGATACCCTGTTTTGAAAAACAAAACAAAACAAAACAAAAAACAGAAAAACAAAACAAAAACTCAAGAACATATACTAGAGCCTTAAAATAAGTAATAATGGATATGCTAAAAGAAAAAAATGAAAGCAAAAATGGAAGACAGAAAGAAGTTGAAAATGATTATGAAACATTTAAAATTGTGATAGTTAAATCTAATTCTGTCAATAATAATTTTAAGTATAAATTATCAAACTAGACTGTTAAAAGACAGAATAGCCATGCATAATTGCTCATGCCCTTAATCCCAGCATTCTGGAGGCAAAGACAGATAAACCTCTATGAATTTGAGATTAGCCTGATCTACATAGTAAGTTCTAGGACACCCAGGACTACACAGTAAGACTCTGTCTTAAAAAAAAAAATGATAGATTAGTTTTTTCAAAGATGCAACTATATTCTATCTATCCATTTAGATAGATGGATTTATGGATGGATGGATAGATGACAGATAGATAGATAGATAGATAGATAGATAGATAGATAGATAGATAGATAGACTTAAAGTAAAAGTTAAGAAGTTGAGAAATGTGGGGGAGAGCAAGATGGCTCAAATGGCACATGCACTCACACAGATACAAACATGCATGCAATCATATGTGTACACCACACACACATACATATGAAACAGAAAAACAGAACAGAAACACAGTGAGACACTATCAGGCTCACTTATCTAGAAAAAAACATAGAAGGATACATGCTCATTTCTGATGTCATTTTTTGCCCTCATTTTGCTTTCTTTTCGTGGTCTGGAGGAACACATTAATTTAGACCCATTGTTTATCAAATCTCTGCCTCAGACACAAATATTGTCTGAATTTAACCTTTGTTACTCAACACTTAAAGAACTGTAACTCGGAGGAAGTGCCACTCCCAGGCACTCTAACACGCCTAGGATCAGAGGTTAGGAGGGCACAACATCCCGAACACTGGGAGTAACTGGGTCAGGCAGGACCTGGCACACTGGAACTCCACCAGCCCAGTAGCTCGGATTGCTTCTGATCTGTCTGGGCTGGTACCCTGAGCGGACCTTGGGTGCAAACTCCACAGCCAGTCCCACAACACCCAGGGGAAGCTCCACTCCCAGGATGTCTAACATGCCCAGCCAGGATCAGAGATGAGGAGGACACAACATCTGTCCGAATACCGGGAGTAACTGGGACCAGCAGGACCAGGCACACAGGAACTCTGACAGTCCAGTGGCTCAGGTTGCTTCTGGTCTGTCTGGGGCCTGCCAGTGCCCTGAACAGACGTTGGGCACAAACTCAGCAGCCAGTTCCACCACACCCAGAGGAAGCTCCACTCTCAGGCTCTCTAACAAGCTCAGAATCACAGAGACAGCTTGACTCTGAGTTCTGACACAACCAGGATCACAGGAAAGACAGGCTCCAGTCAGATATAGTGAGGGCAGGTAGCACTAGAGATAACCAGATAGCAGGGACAAGCGTAAGAAAATAAGCAACATAAACCAAGGTTACTTGGCATCATCAGAACCCAATTCTCCCACCATAGCAAGTCCTGAACACACCATCACACCGGAAAAGCAAGATTCAGATCTAAAATCACATCTCATGATGATGATACAGAACTTTAAGAAAGACATAAATAACTCCCTCAAAGAAATACAGGAGAATATAGGAAAACAGCTAGAAGCCCTCAAAGAGGAAACACAAAAAAATCTTAAAGAACTACAGGAAAACACAATCAAACAGATGAAGGAAATGAACAAAACTATGAAGAATCTAGAAATGGAAATAGAAACAATAAAGAAATCAGAAAGAGAGCTGGCAAGATGGCTCAGCGGGTAAGAGTACTGACTGCTCTTCCAAAGGTCCTGAGTTTGAATCCCAGGAACCACATGGTGGCTCACAATCACCTGTAATGAGATCTGATGCCTTCTTCTGGTACATCTGAAGACAGCTACAGTGTATTACACCAGAGCGAGCAAGGCTAGAGCAAGCCAGGGCTGGAGCAAGCAGGGCATCCTCAGCTCAATTCCCAGCAACCACATGATGGCTCATCTGTACAGCTACAGTGTATTCATACACATAAAATAAATCTTTTTAAAAAAGGAAATCAGAAACAGAGACCACCCTGGAGATACAAAACCTAGAAAAGAAATCAGGAGTCATAGATGCAAGCATCACCAACAGAATACA
>NW_022196911.1:53988705-53999410 GCF_008632895.1 Mastomys coucha
AATTTACACAATATCTTTCCACAAATCCAGCCCTACAAAGGATAATAGATGGAAAACACCAACATAAAAAGCAAAATTACACCCTAGAAGAAGCAAGAAAGTAATCTTTCAACAAACCCACACAAACCTAATTCTACCTCTTACAACAAAAACAACAGGAAGTAACAATTACTTTTTCTTAATATCTTAATATGAAAACTAATATTACCAACATATCCTAATCGATTGAAATCCAAAAATATGAGGAATTAGAAATTTGTTGATTGTCATCCAATGGTCTTTCTAATTTGATTCATCCAATGGTCTTTCTAATTTGATAATTGGAGAAATAGGTCCAATATTGTACAATCCATATACACTTTCTGCTTGTTTGTACATGACAGTGTCTTGCTGTGTACCACATAATGGTCTTGAAACCTTGCTTCTCCTATCTCAGCCTCTCTATTAGTAGTATTGTTTGTTTCATGTTTTTACACTATACTATAGTTTTCAGAAAAGCTTATATATTTCAAAAGTATTTATATACCCAAAAGAAACATAGACAATTAACTAGGGAGGTGGCTTGTAAGAGAACAACAAAGAGTGGGACTGAATGCTTTGCTTGACGTTTATAACTATTATATCAGGTTTGAAGAAGGGAACTTTATAAGTTACTCTTTCTCTGAGATGAATGCTTTTCCAAATTATCACAGCCAATGAACCAGATTCTTACCCTCACCTAATGTCTGTACCATCCTCCAAGCAGAACCATTGTTCATTGAAACAATTGGTGAATGGCTTTATGGATAGACCATCTTAATACACATACCATTTCTTTTTATTCTATTAGATATTTTCTTTATTTACATGTCATATGATATCTCCTTTCCCATTTTCCCCTCCAAAAAAAAGAAAAAATAAAAATAAAAACAAAAACAAAACAAACCCCTGTTCCCTCTCCCCCCTCCCTCTCACCACCCCATCCTCTCCTGCTTACTGGCCCTGGCATTCCCCTACACTGGGGCATAGAACCTTCACAGGGCCAAGGGCCTCTCCTCCCATTGATGACCGACTTGGCCATCCTCTACTATACATATGCTGCTGGAGCCATTAGTCCCACCATGTGTACTCTTTGGTTGGTGGTTTAGTCCCTAGGAGCTCTGAGGGTACTAGTTAGTTCATATTGTTGTTCATCCTAAGGGGCTTCAGCTCCTTCAGCTCCTTGGATCCTTTCTCTAGCTCCTTCATTAGGGACCCTGTACTAAATCCAATGGATGGCTGTGAGCCTCTACAAGCTGGTACAACTACTCTGGAAATCAGTTTGGTGGTTCCTCCAGAAATTGAACATAGTACTACCAGAGGACTCAGTTATACCACTCCTGGGCATATACCCAGAAGATGCTCCAACATGTAATAAGGACACATGTTCCACTATGTTCATAGCAGCCTTATTTATAATAGCTAGAAACTGGAAACAACCCAGATGTCCCTCAATAGAGGAATGGATACAGAAAATGTGGTACATCTACACAATGGAGTACTACTCAGCTATTAAAAATAATGAATTTGTAGAAAAAAATAATGAATTTATGAAATTCTTAGGGAAATGGATGGATCTGGAGAATATCATCCTGAGTGAGGTAACCCAATCAAAAAAGAACAAACATGGTATGAACTCTCTGATAAATGGATACTAGCCCAGAAGATTGGAATACACAAAGTACAATCTACAAACCACAAGAAACTCAAGAAGAAGGAAGACCAATGTGTGGATACTTCATTCCTTCTTAAAAGGGGAAAGAAAATACCCATGGAAGGAGTTGCAGAGACTAACTATGAAGCAGAGACTGAAGGAAGGACAATCCAGAGATTTCTCCACCTGGGAATCCTTCCCATATTCAATCATCAAATCCAGACACTATTGTGGATGCCAGCAAGTGCTGGCTGACAGGAGCCTGATATAGCTGTCTCCTGAGAGGTTCTGACAGCACACACCATTTCTTAAATGAACGTAACTGTTCTCTGTGGGCTGAGAATAAAGTCACTCACTCAAGTCAAATAGCTTTGACCATAGCAGGAAGTCTGTATCCAAAAATCATGCCTACAGTTCATTCCTTGGTGCAGCAGAACTGTCAGTTCTCAGCTTAGCTACGATGAAGGTAAAATCCTTTGATGATGTGAGGGTCATTGAAGTACAGCCTTATTACAATGAAATCCAATGTCTAAAATTGTTCTTATTTTGGTATTGCCATAGTAAGAGCCAAGATTTTAAGTTCTACTAAATACAAAACAAACAAACAAAAAGACTTTATATATTTATGTTCATTTAAAAAATACTAGTAGTGATGTATTATTTTAAAATATACAGTTAATATGTTTGGAGTTATTTAAAATTTATATTGATAAAAGCATGTATTTTCAGTATCACTGTAGACAAGCATCTACATAAGACTGTTAAATTGATTGTTATTTTATATCAAACAACTTTTATAATACTCATTTTTATTGTTACAATATTTTATAAATTTTAAAGAATATGACAAAAAAGGTATTGTAGGTATTGAAGGGGGTGTCTCTGGGAGGAGTTGGGGTACAAAAGGGAAACAAGAATGTGATTTAATTCTATTTACTTAAAATATGTTTTTACATGTTAACAAAATCAGATAAATTGAAATCATGTATCTTTTCTCATCATAATGCAATAAAACTTAAATCAATTAAAAACACTGTATCTCAGGTAGACATACAAACTTCTGACCTCAAATAAGTCACAAGAAGCTTTGCTCTAACTAGCCTACTCACTGTCCTCCCCCTTGGAAAATTGGCCCCCACCTTTCAAGGCTACATTTTGTATCACAATTTCATGAATGGATAAGATGGTTGGGATTCATGCAAGTTGCTTATTTCATAGACCCATGTGACATGACCCTGAAACAAAGATATATTTTGAGCATTCTTTCTGTATCTCATCTCCTTCCCTTCCCAGGCTTGGGTACAGCTCCATGCATTCCCATTGAACCTTGTCACACAGGGCTCTGAGATGACCTGATGATCTAAGGATGGTGCTCAGAACCCGAAGTACAGCACTGAAGCCCACAAGGCTGGGTCTGATCCTGCACCAATGATCAAACACTAGAAATAGTCTGTTCTATGTGGAAACATCTGTCATGCTGAGGGAAAGTTCTACAGAGCCGCATCTTCATTCACTAGTGTCTTAGTTAGGGTTTCCATCGCTGTGAAGAGACACCATTACTGTGGCCACTCTTTTAGAGGAAAATATTCATTGAGGCTCGCTTACACTTTTCAGAGGCTTAGTGCATTATCAACATGGTGGAAAGCATGGTAGCATGCAGGTAGACATGGTGCTGGAGAAGGAGCTGAGCATTCTCCATCTTGATCCTCAGGCAGAAAAAGGAGACTGCCACACTAGGCCTGGCTTGAGCATAGGAGACTTAAAAGCCCACCAGTGACACACTTCCTCCAACAAGGTCACGCCTACTCCAGTAAGGCCCCAATAGTGCCACTCTCTATGGCCAAGCATTCACACACATGGAGTCTATGGGAGCCATTCCTGTTCATACCACTCCAACTAGAAACACTATCTTCAAACAGGAAAGAGAAGGGAAGACAGGGTTTAGCAGCAGGAGGGCTCCATTCTCTTACTCTCTTTTGATCAAATCCATAATTATTTCACTTCATAAAAATGAATACGTTCCCAGATCCCACATGGCAGACCACAACCATCTGTTAAGTCCAATGCTTCTTCTCACCTCCACAGGCTTATGTACATACATGGTGGGCGTACACATACAATTAAATACTTTTTAAATAATTTTTAAAATTAGGCAAGACATTTTGCCTACATGTAAGCTGAAAATGGATGTGGGACATAGACATGTCTTACAAAACACTGGAACTGGACGTCTTTATGCATAGGCAAGGTAGGCCAGACTCAGAAAAACAAATGTTGCATGCTTTCTCTTGGTAGTGGAAACTTGGTTTTATTTGTGTGCTTTGTGTGAGTGTATGTTGCATGTGCACATGTGTGTGTGTGTGTGTGTGTGTGTGTGTGTGTGTGTGTGTGTGTTTATGAAAGACAGAAGATGGCACTGGATCCTCTGGAAATGCCATTACATTATCTTTTAAGCTGCCCAATGTAGATACTGGGCTGGTCATCTGAAAGCTCAGCAAGTGTATTTAGGTATTGAAAATAGGGGGAAATGGGGCTGGCGAGATGGATCAGCGTGTAAGAGCACTGACTGCTCTTCCGAAGTCCTGAGTTCAGATCCCAGCAACCACATGGTGGCTCACAACCACCTGTAATGAGATCTGACGCCCTCTTCTGGTGTGTCTGAAGACAGCTACAGTATACTACGCCGGAGAGAGCAGGGCCATGCTGAGTTCAATTCCCAACAGCCACATGATGGCTCACAGCCATCTGTACAGCTACAGTGTACTCATACACATAAAATAAATAATAAAAATAAATAAATCTTAAAAAAAAAAGAATATAGGAGGAAATGTTTAAAAGGAGTGACAGAAGTTTGTCAAGAGAAAAGCAGAACAAACAAGAGAAATAGGGGTGGTCTGACTATGTTCAAATATATTATATTTGAATGAAATTACTATGGAGATACTTTGAACAATGAATAAACTTTAAGGTGTATGTTATAATAAAGAATACACTGGATATTACCTTTTTGAGGAAAACTTTTATATGGTTTGTATGTGTATGGTATAAAATATAAACTGGCCAAATTAGAGGGGAAGGGTATATGCAAATGGTAAACCTTAATATCAGCAAATCCCAGGAAAATGCAAATTAAAACCACAATAAGATGCTATTTGTATGAGTGAGCTTATCAGAACGGTAACAGAAAAGTTGACATTGGAGAGAGAGTGGTTTGGTGAGCAGGGGAAGTGGGGAGGGAACAGTTCCCCCCCCCAGGGGAAACCGGGAAAGAAGATATCATTTGAAATGTAAATAAAGAAAATATCTAATTTTTAAAATAGGAAAAAAGAGAGAAGCTGCTAATAAAGCATAGCTTATCAAAATGAAAAAATGGTAAATTACTTTTGGCAATTAAGTAGAAAGATATATTAATGAAATCAAGTCATTTATGTATTTACCTCAAAAAAGAAAAGAAAAGTTGACATTGTTGTTGAGAATGTGTAGATGAGCAACATATTCACAAAGGGAGTTAAAAGTGAATGGATCGATAGATGTCATTATGGAAGATGTGAAGTTTCTTCAAAAAGATTAAAATGCAACTACTGTAACAACCAACACTTCCAATTCTAAAGAACATATAAATAAAGTATTTCAGGTCAGTGTGCTATTGATTTCTGCATGCTATAATTATTGCAGGACTATCCATAGGAGTCAAGGTATGGAAATTATTCATCCGTAGGTGTAGGGGGAAAATGTGAATATCCACAATAAAATGCATATCAAAAATAGAAAACCCTGTCACTTTGGACAACACAGATTAACCTGAAGGACCTCATGCTAAATGGAATAGCCAGATAAAAGAAACCTACTCAATGATGTCACTGAATGAAATGGACAAAGTCGAAGTTACAGAATAAAGTAGTAATTAGAACCCGCCAGTCAGCCTTGTTCTACCAACGATTGGTCACCTTTACTGTCACTCAATAGGATTCTATCCAATCATAACGAAGTCTCGGGATCTGCCCAATCAGGCTCCCGCTCCGCGGTGGGGTGTGCTTTCCCGATTTATTTCGGGCTCCATCATCCCTGTTGCTTCCGGTTTCCGCCAGAGTCCGGCCCTGGCTACTTGGTTCTGCGCTGTCTTTTGGTCAGAGGCACCGGGAGGCTGACGTCTGGCCCCAAGGTGAGTGCAGCTTCTGGGGAACCGGCAGGAGCAGGCTGCGGTCGGTCCTCATCCCCTCGGCTGTAGTCTGGGAACCTGTGCGGGTCTGAGCTCACCGCCTGTCTCTCTCTAGTAAGCAGTGCTCAGCCTAAACGGGCCCTGATTCCTGCATCCATCTCCTGCGGCTCCTGAGCTTACCTCTCCCTCCACCAGGTGATCAGGTGTGTGTCCCCACGCTGCAGTTCAAAAGGACTTTGCACACTGTCGGTGTAATCTATTTTTTTGTGTGTGAGGGCTTCACCAGAGAGGAAGGCATTTGAGAAGTCAGTCCTTTGACCGATTGGCGAGGGTTGGGGGAAGCTGGGGGGGCGGGGCGCGGACTTGAAAAGGAAGTGATAGCTGGAACCCTACCTTGGCTTCTTCTGACTTTGGAGTGCCAGTCAGCTGGACCACAATTAACACAGGCATAGCCATCACTGCTTCCTTGCTTCATCACCAAGAGCATCTCTACACCTCCGAGGCGGTGGAGACCTGTTGTGTCTGGAGGGAAAAGCTATGACAGCAATAACTCATGGAGGAGCACATCTCTCCTATTGTAGTTTCAGCTCCTTGGGAGCCTATGGTAGTTTTCCTTCGAGTGTTCAGAAGAACCTTAATACTCTTAAAAACAAAAAACAAAAAAAAAAAACAAAAAACGGTGTAGAGGCAAACTGTAGGAAAACAAAGTTGTCGACTCAGCCAGTTCCCCTGGGAAAACTCGTTTTAAAAACTGTACTGGTCACATTTATTGTAGCAGTATGGAAGAGAGCAAGGGGATTTGTGTGAGGGAGCTACAAAAAGGCCTAACAGCTGGGAGACCAGCCGTTGTGAGGCATCACTTCTAAAGTCCTGCAGTAAATACACACTCAGTTTTCAGGTTTTCTTGGGAGAAAACCATCTTGATTGGATGAGACATTTTTCCTATAAAATTTAAATATGTCAGACTAATTTTTGGAGTGTTACTCAGTGTGCTAATAGTTATAGCTGTGTCGTAAGTACCATGTGTGTTTGTATTAAACTGTGCTGCACTGACAGGAAGCTAAGCAATGTCACTTAAGTATTTTTCTATAGTTTGATTTCTGTGGCTCAGTAATGTTCATTAAACACCCAACCTTAAAACGTTGCATGATTTATTTCAGAATAAATCAGATGCCCTCTTTTGGTGTGTCTGAAGACAGCTACAATGTACTTATTTATAATGATAAATAAATCTTTGGGCTGGAGCAGGCAGGGACTGAGCAAGCGGGGCTGACCGGAGCAAGCAGGGTTGACCAGAGCAAGCAGAGGTCCTAAAGTCAATTCCCAACAACCACATGAAGGCTCACAACCATATCTGTACAGCTACAGGGTACTCATATACATAAAATAAATAAATAAATCTTTTAGGGGAAAAAAAAAAAGCTCTCCTAGTGAGTTCATCTCCGTTGGCCTTCTCTTCCAGCTGTGGTTTGATGGTCCTCTCAGATCTGAAAGAGTTAAGACAATGGATACATCTGAGGTACGTTGTATGTTTTGTTTTACCTTGTATCTTAGGACTTTTGACCATTGGAAGGGAAGAGTAAAGTTAATGTTAAGACAGGTACACACAAATGATGGCATTGGATATATTGACAGAGCCACCTTTTGGAGAATGACTTAGTCACATTCAGATTGGTCTCTGTTTTTCCCTGATGTGGTGGCACAAAGGTCTGTTTGTTGGAGGGATTAGGTTGACTCAAAGAGAAGGTGCCAACTTCCCATGTCCTGTGAAGTCTAAATAGGCCTCGTAGACATGCATGAGGTGGGTGGAGTTTCCTTCCCAGCCTGCCAACAAGCACAGCATTCCTCAGTGTCAGTTCACCAGTGCTGGAATTCAGAGCAGTTCAAAGGGGTTTTCTTTGCTGACTAAAGTTGTAAAGTTCCAGACAGCTTCTGGGAGATCCCACCTATGTCAGATGAGACCCGGAATATACAAAGACAATGTCCTGCGGGGCCTTCATTTCTCCCCCTGCATTTTTCTCTGCTTGTGTGTATATGCAGATCATGACAGTGTCCGAGCATATTTTCATAGTAATTTGTCTTTACCGTTTACATTGTTGTCCTATTCACTGGACTCTTGGTTCAGATTCTCAGCATCTCATCATAGTTGAATGAAAACCCTTCTCTGCCCGCTGCCTTACTTATGTCTTCCTCCATGCTGCAAAGTCCTGCCCGTTGACTTCCCCTGGAAGGTTTACATTTCCATTTCTGCCTTGATGTTACTGCTGCTTTCTTCACCACTTATCTGCGTTCTTTTTCTGCTTATTGTAGCTTATGCTTTTGCTCTGCTTGCTCCCCCCACTCATTCTACCTCAGAGGACTTCTGGGGTCCAGCGCTTTGGTGGGAGTTTGGTGACTGTGCCTCTGTAGCGTGGACCCCCTCCATCAGCTTTCAGATCATACTTTAATCTTCAAAGTCAAGCTCCCCTTGTCAAAACAGAAATCACATCCTCCAGTGTTTCCTCATACATGGTCTTAATATCAGCTTACCTTGTGTCCTTGATGAACACACTGGAAAAGAGGGATTTTTTTTTCTGGATCCTTCTTTTTATTCCCTTCTCTTCTTTCCCCTCCTCTGCTCCCCAAGGTCTAACATTATAAGCTGCAATCCTGCTGGCTCTGTTTGTTATTCATTCTTGAGCCAGTGGCAGCGTGTGATACCGTGGTTGATGAAGCCTGGTTGCCTCAAGACAAATGGATTCTTCCTTACATTGGAACTGTCCCTCTCTGCCACACTGGAAGGGTCTGTTTCCTCAGTGGTGGTGCCCAGGTGCTGATGAGCCGTGCTGCTAACAGGCAGGCGTGGTGAGGGCCTTGAGATGAGAAAACACAAGTCAGTTGGCCGACATTTGATTTTAAGAGTGATGGGAAAGGTCCCCAGAGCTTAAGTGAAAACAGAAGTGCAGATCTGAATAGTGTGCATATCTTGCTTATGGATTCCACATCACTGCTTCCATGGAGTTTGTAGTTCATACAAAATCTAGTCCTTGCTCAAAAGTGTCTGTGTCCTGTTTAAACACAGGAAACAGGAACAACTGAATTTCAGCCCGTACACAGTTCAGGGTTCTCTACAGTCTCAACAAGTTCCTATCTGTTTCTCGTAGGCAGAAGCCAGAGTATAGGAATCAGCAGGGAGGGGTGAGAAGAGTACCACGCACTTTTGCCTTCACTGACCTGACCTACACAGTGGTTCAGGCTCATTGTCAGTAGCTTAGAAGGAACACTGGCCTCAAAAATGATGACCAAACACACTTGGGAACAGGAGGGTTGACATGCTATCTGGATGGTAGAAAGAGATAAAGGTATTTGTGTCTCCTATTAAACCTCATCAGAGGACTTTATACGTAAAGTACTTAGCAGTGTAGCCTTTTTTAAAGACATGGTCTCACTATGTAACCCTAGTTGGCCTGAACCTCGCACTGTAACCCATGCTGGTCTTGAATTCGCAAACCACCTACCTCTGCTTCCCAGATACTGGGCATATGTGTGTGCACCACCATACCCAGCTTCTAGGACCGTTGTTCATTTCCCTTCCCCATGAACACATGCTCTACTGGCCTAGCTGACTCATATTGGGAAGGAGCCAGAACCACGAGTCTGCTCATCTGGAGGGACTGATTTTATCATGAGCACTTTGCTCCTTTTGACTCCAAGACAGTAGGTGGAGAGGAGCCCCAGCGCTGGTTTGGCTGAGAGTCATCTAGATTACCAAGAGGAGATTGGACTAGTCTTCAATGGAGGTAAGGGAGGGGCTGTTAATGACTTTTGTCTTGCGGTAACCAAATACTGGGAAGAAACCACTTAGGGGAGGAAAGATTTATTTTGGCTCATTGTTTCAGAGATATCAGTTCTTCATGGCCGTCACAGCAGTGATGGCAGGTTGGAGTGGCTCCATCAGTGGAGGTGAGAGTGGGAAGAGGAGCTGTTGTTCACACCATGGCAGGCCTGGAACCTGAGAGAGAAGTGGGAACCAGGGCAGGTATAACCTTCCAAGACATCCCCTTCCGAGTCTACTTCCACCAGCCAGACCCTGCCACCCTAACCTTCTGCAGCCTTCAAAGTAACACCACACACTTAGGATCACATGCTCAAGAGTGAGCCTGTAGGGAACGTTCCATATTCAGACTGTGAGAGGAGGAGTATGTCTAGAATAGAGGAGGTGCCTGAGGCCATCTCTTAGTATAACTATGTCCTATTGTAGCCAAGCCAATCCTGTCAGGCAGGACTACAAATATTCCAGATACCTCAAGTTATGACTGTATGCATCTTTACTTTCCTAATAAAGAAACAAGGTCTGCCAAGACATTTGCTGAAGGCTGGGGAAATATGAGTTAGTACTAGAACTAGCACATACATACATACATACATATATTACATACATACATATATACACCCACACACACCCATGTGCAACCAGTTATAGAAATGAAGACTAGCTGTATAGATTATTTCTGTTTTATAGCAAGTTTGCTTATGGCTAAGGATGTAGCTATGGTAGATCACTTTCCAGGAATGTCTCTGTGTATGTTAATATGTATCAGGCAAATATTTTGAATGCTAATTTTTTTAATAATTTTTCTTAGAAAACTTTTTTTAAAGATTTATTTATCATATTTATGAGTACACCATAGCTGTTTTTCAGACATACCAGAAGAGGGTGTCAGATCCTATTATAGGTGATTTGTGAGCCACCATGTGGTTGCTGGGAATTGAACTTGTGAGATTCCCAGAGGGACCCCCACACTCAAATCCCGGAAGCGATGATCCCACACACCACCAAGACACGGACTTGATGCAATCTGTAAGAGGCTTTTTATTCCAGCTAGCTGGGGCGA